>NC_058404.1:11360880-11682339 GCF_002201575.2 Neomonachus schauinslandi
AGGAAGGAAGGAAGGAAGGAAGGAAGGAAGGAAGGAAGGAAGGAAGGAAGGAAGGGGAGAAAGAAAGTAAAAGAAAGAAAGAAAGAAAAAAAGAGCTCCTTTTCCTTGGTAGAAGCAATGTTTCTGATGCAGAGCTCCCCATGAAAGGAGGCCAGAGACTACATCTCTGTGTGATGTTCCTCCTCTCCCCTGTTTTGCATTTCTCACTCCCCTTCTACTTATAGGGATTCTAACTCAAGATACCCCTTCTTGAGGAGAATCTTTCCTACTATGGAAGAAGTGCCAATTTTTCCACCAATAGATATTTGAAAGCCAATAGATATTTGAAATGGTTCTGCCCCTGACATGCATTCTTACTCTCAGTGCAGGCATGAGGGAGGACCTTATTCCCCCAAAGAGATTTCCCACTAAGGCGTCCCATGGAGAACTGTCTAGGTCTCAAAGGCTATAGTTTGGAATATTATAGCATTTCTACTTTATCCCCATGCAGCTTTTCCTCTAAAACACTCCCATGTGGCTAGGGGACTAGGGACACAATCAACATTCCTTTGCAGTGATCTAGACTTTGGAACTGAGTCCCAGTACCCTTCTAAATGTCCCTCGTGGGTTGTCCCTTCCTGTTACCTCTGTTACCTGCTTTCCACCAGTTTTACTCTTTGCTATCTCATACATTTTGATCACTTCGAATCACAGAGAGAAGGGATGACCAGGCTGATACTCATGTATCCACATGTCTAATTCATATTTTGTAAAATATGCCCTAATGAATACATGAGTGAGACACACCATCACATTCCACTCAGTAGAGCAAAGACCTAAATATCTACCATATGTTGAAGTATCAACGGTATACCACTGCCTTGAGAAAAAAAAATGTTATATTTTAATCAAAACCCTTAAAATTAGGTCTAATTTTACCATTCTTATTCAACATGACCCACCTCTGCTGATGATAAAAGTAAAATATCAGGGTCTATTACAAACATATTTGTGAGTTTAGAAAATGACTCCAGGAGACCATAATGTTTACATAAAAATTTATGAATTAAAACAGTTCCAAATTTTCAAAAGATAAACATAGCAAAACAAAAATGGTAAATTGAGTAACTAGTTGGAAAATGTGTTTGTAGAAAGCTTTTGGTGTTTTCAGTGTCAAGGTAATAATACTGTGTACCTTTGTATTTGGGTGCAGTGATGTGGGTAAAAAAAGATTGTATTGCAAGTTATAAGGTCATAGAGTTTATTATACAAATAAATCAACTAATCAAAAAGTATTGAGTTCTAAGAAGAGAGAGGGAAAGCATATAAAAGATGACCTTTTAGTAAATTTCTTAATTATTCTAGTTACAAGTTGATAAAATGACTTATTTTTTATGGACATGAAGCATATTGCCTCCAGTATTCAAGTATCATAAATTTTATTCTGTGTTACTCTGATAGGCTTGAGAAATGACCCACAATCAAATTAATTTATTAACTAAATCTGAAAGGGAACATCACATGCAAAAATAAGGATGTATGAGAGGACAAATCTCCTTAGGAAAAGAAATTATTTGATGTGATTGCAACAGGGGACATAGGCAAGGTCACAAGACAAGAGGAGGCATACAGGGGACACATGCCTCATGAACAGATTTATTGATTTTGTTAATATTTCTTAAAAGTGGGACCAGAATTATTGTGGGGCATATTTTAAAAGTACAGATTGTCCCAACAGGGATATTATTATCATTAAAGATTGAGAATCACCTTATCAGTAATGGAGAACCCCAGAAGGGCTTCAAAGAGAAGTGTGACAAAGAAGTGAGGGAAGAAATAAAAGAAGAAAAAGAAGAAAGAGCTATTACCAAATCCAAAGAAATATAGAATATGTTGAATAAAATCAAATTCTCAATTAGAGGCTAATACATCATTACTGGAATCATAGACATATTCAGCCCTCCCTTTTAAACTGTGTTGCATAGGATAACCATAAATACAAAGCCAGAAAAGCATGTTTTAGGGGGATTCAAGAATTAACATAACAAATGTTTCCAAATAAAGCAGACAATTAAATGGAGAATTACATCACTACCTTTTCTCCTTTCAAGTATTCACCTCAGGAGACATATTGTCTTCTAACCAATTTTGATTTGGTATAATTTGAGCTTGATTGGAATTAATTTGTACTTCCCTTTACTAACCAGAGGATATAGTTATATTTTCAAATATTTTTTGGTGCATGGGATCAGGAATGGAGAAGGGAGTTTTGATGATTCAATAGCTAATGCTCTGAGCATATAAAACAAAATTGAATTATGGAGCATTTATCTTTTTACAATTATTTTTTTTTTAAATCCTGGAAAGAGCAAACCTAAATTTCAGTGGGTTCTTTGCGGAACAAATAGCTGCTAAAAATACTTTTTTAATTGTCACAGAGAACATGCATGCCAAAGCCTTTGGCTCAGATGGAGGTCAAGTTAAAGCTTCCAGAACTAAACAAATTTTTTGTATGCAAACATCTTTCCAGCAAATAAATTAGTTCCTTAGTTTTTATAAATTTGCAAATATCTGAATAGCCATGTTCATTTGAACAGTTCAAATAGCCAAATAGATTTGAACTGTTACCTAGCCCTTTGAGTTCCTTATGCCAGCTAGTCAACAGGAAAAGGGATCACTATCCTGGCTGGGGTGAGTGATCTTGTCTATCCAGGGATATTGGTTTTCTACTACATAATATGGGGCAAGTGTAGGTATGTCTAGAGCGAAAGGGATCCATTAGGTTTCTTAGTATTCCCATGCACTATGATGAAAGTAATTGGAAGACTACAAAATCCAGTTCAAGGTACACTGCTACTAGAAAAGATCACCCGGAAATTAAGGTTGGGAATACTGCCAGGCAAGAATCCAATTGAATGTATGTTGAGAGCAAAGAGATTATGGGATGAGTAGTTGAAGAAGGTAATTATAAATACTACCTGCAATCACATGAGCACTTGCAAAAAAAAAAAAAGGAAGGAAACAGTTATGAGTATTTCTTCCTTATTTCAATACAATTATGTTTGTGTTTATTTTAACCAGTTATTTAACTTTTTTCCATTCTCTCATCTCCTTATCATCTAAAAGGAGATGTGTTAATAGTAATTAGTGTTATATCTTATTTAAGTTACTAGATATCAAAAGGGAAGTATGATTTATCTACAAGAATGAACACACAAACAAAAAAAATAGACTTGTATCCTCTATCATCTTTGTGTCATTAACATTTTTTTCATATGTAGGCAGGATAATTGTAAGGCAGAATGTGACTTTGCTATTGTTTTTAACAATTAAGTATGGTTTCAAGAGATGTGTGTGTTTGCCAAGTTGATAAGAGGTAGACTGTGATGACTTTGTAAGGTATCAAAATGGCTAGATTGAACTACATTTTCCTGAATATACTTTCTTTTAAGATTCTGGTTAGAATGGTCCATAGGAGAGATTCTTGGGAAGATCTGGAGGATGGAAGTAAAGCAGCTGCCATTTTATTGCTCACACTCTTGTTTCTGATCTGCTGACTTACCTCCTTAAACTGTTTCATCCCTAAACACCACTTTTCATGGGGCAGCTATGATGTCAACCTTGACAGTGGTCCCCTATCTCCTTAGGGCACATCCCACCAAGGTCAGAGTCAAAAGTGATATAGGCTTTAGTCCATCCTCACAGGCTGTAGTGTGTATCTGTGTGTGTGTGGGGGGGGGGGGGTTGGTTTCCAGCTTGTTGCTGGTCTTCCCCACACATTGCTTCCATCTTCACTTCTCAACTGCCTGTCCTTCAAAGACCCAGCATCAGACACAAAAACAAGTCTTAACATAGAAGGCCCAACTGGCTCCTATAATTGCATAAGAGTATCTACCTATGAAAAATACAATCATATAATATTATTTTGAACTTAATTGAACTCTGACTGATACACACAATAACTCAGAAAGCTAGCGCTAGCTATTTCCAAATCACTAACCCCATTCATTCTACTGCGATTGACAATGTACCACACAAATGTTCCATCATCATGTATCCCAGGAAATCCTTTGCACATGTGAAGCTGTCAGGCAGTTAGGAATGAAGGAGCAGGGATAAAGCAGGTGCTGGCCACGCCCTTGGAGCACGCCCTTGGCTAAACAGCCACACCTGAAAAGAGCCACCTCTAAGGGCTAACAGAACAGGAGAGGCGTAGCCACGGAGCTGGCTCAAAAGCCACAGGGGCCTTCCAAGAGCTGAGCATGGGCACAAAAGCTGCAACTTGCCACTAAATACCTTTAAGGTCACAACAAAAATTCATTAGACACTCATAAATATGCAATACATAAATAAATACAATTATAACAGAACGTGTCGTGGGTAGACACATGTGCAGAAGCCGAAATGTTATATAACCGCCAACTGTCAATCAAAATGTCAATCAAAGCCAAATTTACACCTGCAGAAAGCAGGCTTAAAAGGACGCAGCTGGAGCTCCTCGGGGCCATTACCCCTCTTGCTTTGGCAGTGGCTCGCTTTCACTCCTGAAAGTGTAAACTATCTCGTCATTCTGGCCTCGGGTCTCCCAATTCTTTGGTGCATCTGGGATGAGAACCTAGTGACCAGGTTATAAAGCTGAGTTTTGACAATGACATTTTCCTTGACCAAACTTTAGTTAAGCTCCTCTGAACTCTCTTTTCAGCTAGGCTTCAACCTTGGCAAGGGACAACTGCAGACTCAAACCACAAAAGATTTTTTTCAAACCACATCCCTACCCCGTACTCACACAACATACCAAGAAACAAACACTGTAATGGAGTTTCTAACCACTCAAGGCCACATCCCCAGGATGAAGACTCCAGTACCCTTAAGTTCTTGTTGAGAAAGCCTTTTCAAAGTGGCCAGAATTTACTGTTTGTTCCAGCCAAACCCAATGAACAGAAAGCTTGCATTATAAATCCTTTCTCTGTTCCCTTTGAGACGTAAATCCTCTACCATCAGAACCGCCTTCTCAAGAATCTGAGAATGCGTTTAAAATGAAAACATTCCAGGGGATCATTCTTACTCTTGCTCCCTGCAGGAGGAGAAGGCCCTGATTTCAAGGGGCTCCTGCTATAATCTACACCACTGCCTCCTGTCATAAAGCTGGAAAAGGGTTTGTTTCTTCTCCAAATGTGAGTCAATTAAGAATCCCAGTTGGCCTGATCACATGAGCCAAAACCCCTTAACACCATTCAGTACCTTACCCTTAACATAGTCCAGCCTTCAGTCTCCTGCCCATTGTTTGGTGAAACTAAATTCAGTTCACGCTGGATCCTCTTCCCTCTTGTAATAGTTATTCCTAAATAAAATCTATCCTTACCCCTTTAACTAGTGTCAAGCATTGTTATCTTGGTTAGTTAATTCCTTTTATGATCTGTATATTGAGCTACTATTGGGACCAGTGTGGGTCTGGGAATTACTAGGACCCAAACATATAGTTGGAGATACACTTGAATTATAACTGTCACCTTTTAGGGGTGAACTGGAAAGCCTGGTGGGTTTCAAGGTCTTTTAGGAATTTTCATAAACTAGAGAACCTAACCATTATTCCCAAGTTCTATCTAAGCACTTAAAATGGATCTGAGAAGTAATAAGAAAAAGACTAAAGTACAATTATTTCAGGGGACACTAAATTCTCTAAACTTGACGAAGCCTTACCAGAGGATCACAGAAATTCCCAAATTATTCTTTCATTATCTGAACTGAAGAATACTTTCCAAAATTGAGGAATAGTATAAGCCTACAATTTTGGGTTTCTAAGTAGCTATTCTCTTATTTAGACGTAGTTAAAAATATACATGTATTTTCCAAGGGAAAATAGAAAAGGCCTTTTGGTTCTGTTGCATGGAAAAGTCATTAATTTTCAAAAGTACAAATTTAATTTAGGTTTTTTTTAGAATAAGTTTAGGGTTAATAATTTCCTTTCTATTTCCCATTGATATAAAGTAATTTTACTTAGAGAAAAATAACTATTTCTTGTTATATGCAGTAATATGCATATTTCTATAAATTTGTGGTTTACTACAATGAAATTACAGATTTATATATAAACTGGGGGAAAAGAGTAAATGAATACGAGGTTGCACTATTTCCCCTGGTTAAATTCTTACCCTATAAATCAAACTGAATTATAGTCAACTACCTAGCTAACTAGAATGTTAAAGTATCAAATAGGTAAATCTAAGAACGCAGACATACTGACTCCTTGGCTAATGAGTTCTTTAAAGTCCCTCTTGGATTTGATGCAATCAACATTAGTGGTCTTGTCACTATCCTTTCCTATTGATTTTCTGAATATCATTTTCTTTAACTTAAAAGGTCAGTGAGAAACACAGAGATTGTGTATAATGCTGAAGGAATGTGTGTGTGTGTGTGTGTGTGTGTGTAGACAGAGATGCAATGTTTACTTAAACAAAATGTTGAATAATGTTTTAATTTTATTCATAATTTGGCCACACTAAACTACGTCTGGTCTTTGATTTAGTAATACTCCACCATAAGACCTTCAATTTAAATCTAGTATCATGCAAGACAACAATAAGGCTCATGAACAAATTAGAGGGGAAAAAAAACAGTTGAACTTATTTAGATCATAAATAGCATAGCTTATGTTCCTGACTGGCTGTTTCTGTAAATAAAGACGGCCAAGCCAGTCTCTGTGCTGATCACATGTGAGAACCTCTTGGTTTGTAGAGGGAATAGCATGTCTAGTACAGAGTTCAGTATTTCTAACCCCTATCTTGGGTGTTTTAAAATTTATGATACAACTAATTTTTGAGCACCTGTTCTACAAAATGTACAATGTTATTCTAGATAAATGAAATTCTGTGATGAATGAATTCAAGATGAAAATTCCTTTCCTCCTTTTACCCAAGATGAGGCCCAAGTTCTGGGTATCGTTAACACAGTGGTCACCTCAATAAAACTTCAGTGGTATAGAATGTTTAGAGGGAGGAACTGAGTGTTTACTCTCTTGAGCTGACATTGGTTGTCAGATGGCGAGAATGTGACCCAAACATTCCTATATGGACATTAAGGATAAGTGCAAATTAGCTGAGATTTTGGCTAGTGACTGTGCCAGATACTTTCTGACTAAAGTTGTAAGGAGTCTGCTCAGGCAATTTTCAGGCAGGAGACATGGGGTCTTGTGGAGGTCTGCAGCACCATCAAGGGCAGAGGGAAGCTCACTAAACCCTGTGCAAGGCATGAGACAGAACTGTGTATGGTTCATCTTTTCTCCATGACATCATTCTCACTTCCCATGCAAGGCTGAGGGATTTGTATCATGGATGAGATCAGGGAGAGGATGTTTGTGCTGGCTCAGCCCAATCTTTGGTTCTCTCTTGTGCCATGGGCTTCCTCACAGTTTGTGTTGTCTTTCTCTTGACTTGATTTCCTTCATCAAGTTAGCCAAGACAAGGTTTTGCTTGCCAGGAGATGTCTGCATTTGACAGTTGTTCTGTCCATGATTTGTGGGAACTTCAACCCAAGTGGTTAAGGAGGTGCAAGTTTGGCCCTTGGACAAAGTCTCATTTCACAGCCCCATTTTCCACAATTTGTTTGATCTTTACTTCACTACTTGTGTCTATTTTTTCTATTGGTTCAGAATTGGGGGTGGGGGGAGAAGTGATTAACTGCCTTAAACACCAAAACTTAGTAATAGGTTAGTTTACTGATTCATTCACTGATTCAAAGAACTTACTATGTGTTGGAATTTGGGTTAAATCCTGGAGATAAAATAATAAAAACTTACATGATTTCTGATCTTATGATGTCTATGGCTTAGAGAAGATTGATATTAATAAAATTATTACAATAACACATGTAATTCCAAACTGAGGTAATATATTGCAAGCACATTGCAAAGGAAATTGATCTTGATGGATTGAAAAAGGAGTGGGATTTCAGGGAAGACTTCCTTATAAAAATGATCCTCGAGGTGAAGTCTGCAAAATGGGTAGTTAAATAGGTAACAGACTGAAGGGAGAGCATTCCAGGCAAAAAGAACGAGCAATACTTAGGTCCCCCAGTCAGCTTCATTTATACTGAAATAAGGGCCAAAGGACATTACTAGGCGCTGATGTCCTTGAAGGAACCACTGTGCAGATTTAAGGCAGTTTATGTTTCCTGGGGGCCTTGAAAATATGTTTTTTCAACAGGGCCATACCTTTGTTCTGTGGTCCTGATTATGGTCTGAAAGACCACAGAACTCCCAAAAAACAGAGAAGGCTCATGTAGCTCAAAAGGAGAGATGGAGCAGCAAAGTGGGAATGAGGCAGGAGAGTTAGAAGTAGCACAGACCAGGATTGCATTCATGAGAATTGTGGGTTTTATTATATGAACAATGGGAGGCAACTGAAGAATTGTATGATCAGATATGTGTTCTGAAAATGTCACTTATGTGGACAAGGAATTGAAAGCTAAAGAGTGATGGCAGAGTAGATATAATAGGGTATTTCTATTATCCAGGTGAGAGAAGATAATATATTAAGGTGGTAGCACATGTTTTAGAGAGAGATTTAGAACTTAAAAATTGTAAGTCAGGGAGACAGCTATATCATTCAGATTAGCAGGATCTGGGCAATTTAACTCATGACTGTACTATTCTTAATTTGGAATCTTTGGTGTAGTCATGGTTTATAGGAAAAGATTTAAGTATAGTTTTGCATATATTGAGCTTCACTTGTATCATGTATAAGAGTCAGATCAAATTTTATATAGATCTGAAACTCAGGAAAATTCAGAAGTTCATACATAAAAAGTCATAATGTAATAATGGAAATAAATATGAAAGTACATATGAGGTTTCTTATGGAAAAATCTTTAAGTTAGGAACTGATTACCTTCAGAATGTAAAGGTCAGGTGGGAGATGATAATGTGCAGGGAGAAAGACAGGATCAAGGAGGAAAACATAGGGAGAAAATAAGGAGCAGGTAGATGGAGAGTGATTCAAAAAAGATCAAATGGTCAACATATTTGAATGATGTTAGATTTCAAGTAAGAAGACTGACAAATGCTCACCGGATGTAATGGCATTAAAGTCATAGGAAGCAGAAATTATTTTTGGAGAAAGTCTCTGTGGGCTAGAATACTGACATGAGTAACAAGTGACGGAGACGTAATACTCAGTCCACAGTAAGTACAGACAGCTCTATCCAAAAGACTAGCTAAAAATGGGAGGAAAGCAAAGGGGTGATAGCTGGAGAGCAGGGTGAAGCAGAGCTGGGGGAGTTGCTTTTATTATTGCTGGAGATAGCGTGTGGTTTAATTTTACAAAGGGAGAGCATTAAATTGGATTAAATATTAAAGAGAAAGATTGATTTCTCAAGTGGTTGTTGACTACTGAGTGAAGAGGAAAGGAATTACAATCGTGAAGAGGAAAGGAATTACAATCAAGGTACAGGCAGAGGGATCCACATAATTAATAATTTTCTCATTAAGTGTCTACTTAATGAGCATATGTGTGTGTGTGTATGTATGTATACATATATATACTTTAATGAGCATATCTGAGAAATGGGACCACAAGGTATTGGGGAACACTTCTATGGATCATGGGCTTGACTGGGACCACAGTAAAGTAATAAGTCATCATAGAACAAACTTTATAACCTTTTCACATTCAATGTTCAGAGATAGCATGTTTATTATTCTAACGCTATCTACTAAAGTTAACTCATTTTTTCATTTGTAATCAGATTCATTTAAAACATAAAACCCTATGTGATATGGTCTTTGCTAACGTGTTTCTTCAAAAAGGCAGATGAGCTAAATGTATAAACAGATACCTAACTGAACTGTGAAATTTTACTATTGAGATCGTGCTCAATTTATTTTGTTGAATTTTAATGTTAGAATGCTAGCAAATCACAACCGCAGGAAAATGCCCTTCATCACAAATGTATATACCAAGTTCCATGAATATTAATTATTGTATTCACACCAAATTCTCTGTTCAGTGAGATATTTGCCTTTTTTTATTTTCATAACTTTTCTATAAAAATGTATTAAAGAATTACAGATATTTACTCTGATCCCAAGTTGTAATATAATTATTTGGCTATCCTACTGAAGGAATGGAATGACACTGTTGCTCAATTTGTTAATAGAAAAAAAAAAAGGTAACAATAAAGTTCATTTGTTTTAAAAAACAAGTAACAATGAAGTCTACTTTTTTTTTTAAATTTCAAGGTCACTCCAACTCATCTGTCAATAGAAAATCTAAGTCTATATTCACAGAAACTGCCATTTGTATATTACAAGGTATGATGAAAGGGTTTTGCTTTTAGCAAGTGCAAAGGGGAAAATTAAAATGCCACAAAATGTATGGTACTTGAAGAATATGCGTTCTAGCTTCATTTGACAAGGGAAATTTGTCAAACTCTCAATTGTACTTATTAACCACATGGCTTCACAGTACCAATGTTTTATCTCTCCTCTTAAGTTATATTAGAAATTTGGCTTTCTAGTTAACAAAATATCCTGACACAATAAAATTATATATTTTTCACTTACTAGTTAAGATTAACTTTCAGCATTACCTTTAATTAATATTATCCTTATTGAGTTTATGGCTTACTGAAAAACTAGCATAGTTCCTAGGTTTACAGATAGGTGTTATCTAAATACTCAGTTCTGGACAGTATATCATAACTGGGAAGTGTGGAAATGCTAATAGAAACAGGTGGTATTTTCAAATGGAAAACAGCCACTACTGAGTTCATTTATATTAGGTAATTACACTTCTCATTACCTTTTCCTGTTGATGCCAGATTGGTTGTTACTCCACAGGGAATACATACATTAAAAACTGCATTTTCACAATTACCTAACACTTCTTTGGTGCCAAAACTGAATCCAGAATATGAAAATTTACAGATTGCAATGAGACATGATTTTCTTACAGCTAGAAGTATGCATGAAAATTTAAAGATTCTCATTCAACACATTATCTCATTCAACACTTCTGCCCCTTCCTGTCAGCAGGGCCTTAATCTATAAGAACTCTCTTACTGTAAGTTGTAAGAAATGCCAAAATTCCCAAGAACCAATCATGCTTCCAACGTAAATTATTTCCTATTTTCTTAAAATTATGTATTGAATGTTACCAGCCAATATTATGATTTTCATAGAGAGAAAGGCTGATCAACAGATCAATTGATTGATTGATAGATACTCAATTTTAGCCGGCTAGTGTTTCTGAGCCTTACTCTTAACTGACAATGAAATACGTTCTTTTCTTTTGCAAAAGCAAAGAAATGAAGATCCATTATTTTGAGGGTGGATAGAGCCGTCTCAGGAAGTAGAGACCTGTGCTTCAGACACGTACAGATCCATTTGTCAGTTAATGTATAAGCTCAATATAAAAGCTATTGGACTGAAGATTATTGCTATTCTTCGATTTCAGTCTCATATCTTGATTATAAATACTGGCTTTTTTTGAGGAAACCTAGTATATTTCATTTGCAAAATCGTGGAAAAATAAGCAAGAGAGAAGGTAAACAAAGAAGTGTGTACGTGTGCACAAGTGTTAAGTTCCCTCCTCCCACATATGAATACCAAGTCTTCCCCATTTCTGATTCCTCCCACCTCTCAAACTCTTCTAGATTAGCTGTCGTTAATAAACCACTTATAGCCAGGGACCATGATTTTCTTCTCCCTTAATTTTATTTTTGTAACCACAGACTTCTTCAAATCGGTCACATCTCCACTTCATATATGCATGCAATTCTTATATATGACAGACCTCTCACAGAATTAATGCTTTTAGTGTTGAAGGAGTTCTTTTGTCCCGGGATCCAGTAGTCTTGACTACTTCACATCCAAGGCAGCAGTTTGCATTCTATAAACCATCATTTTGCCAGTAGTGCTGTTCTTTGTTCAAAGTAATGTGCATTCTCTCTTCAAATTGAATTATAATTATTTTGTTTACCCTTCACGGAAATTTGAAAAAAAAATATTTTCCAGTGTATGATTTTTCTTCTCTTCCTAACAAACTATTTTCAAATGTTCTGCCCCAGAGGCAAGTTCCCTCATTTCTCTTCCTTTCTTGCTTAAGACACCTGTCAGTACATTTAATATTTTCTATTATCTCTTCAACAGAAGGGGCCTCAGGCTGTAGCTTGACAAAGGCACCCAAAGGTATCGACATCTCAAGTAGACCCCAGCTGTCACCACCTCCCGTCCTCTTGTTCTAAACAGGGAATGATTGAAGTGTTTGGTCTAATGATGTTTTAACATTTATTTAGGGCTCATTTTGTGTCAGGGCTTTAACATGTAAAAGATAGAGGTCCTCCCTCCAAGGAGCTTACATTCCAAGATATTCAAAGATGACAGATATGCAAAGAAGCTCTTTGTAAAATATATTTTCCCAAGTGCAAGGAAACATAAATGGAAAGAATATAGGGCAACGTTAAAGGAGAATTTATGACAGAAGCAGAAAAGACCGCTGTCTCTTTGTTGCCATTTTAACTGTAGAGACAGTCTTAAACAACAGAAAATAATTTATGCTAAAGAATCAAAGCTGGGGAAAATTAAATTGCATTGCAAGTTTTTATTCTCACATTTCTATAATTCTCAATATAAATATTGATTTACAGATAATATAAGATGGCTAATTTCAGGACAAATCTACAGAGAAAACGGTTTGTTCTTGGAGGAACTGGAAAGATTTCAACGTTGTTTCACTTGGGGATGAATCTTCAAATCAGATAAATACTAGAATCTCTAGTGGCTTTGAAGTCTGAGAAGAAGGGAAGGGGTAGATTTTTAACTCTTCCTTGAACTGTATTCAAACTACAGAAGAAAATGCAATCTGAGGATCATTGGCTAGGAAGACAGCATTGAAGAGCAGCATCTATATTTTTGATTCACAATTTATGACAGCAGAGTAACAGGCAATAGACAAGAATTACTCCCTATATCAGGGGGAAATGGAAACTTTACTGTCTGAAAAGAAACTTAGAAAAGAAGATTTGAGGTATGGAAATAAACAATCCTGGATAAAACCATAAGAAAAGATAGTATAAAAAAACAACATGGTATGACACAGAAAATACAATTTTCAGGGTGGAAAAAAAAATAGGAAAAAAGTGAAAATAGTTGCTATAACCCATCATTTTCTATATGTCAATAAGCAGTTGTTGCTAATGAACACCCCTTTTTACCTTCATAAATGAAAAGGTTGAATTTTTATCCTGGGAAGTAAGTATGAAATATCTTAGAACAGCTCTGAGCAAATTTTTCCTCTATGTGGCCAGATAATGTATTTTTGGGCTTTGCCAACTATATAGGTCTTTTCAGCAAATACACAGTTTTGCCTATATAGTGTGAAACAGTCATAAACAACACAGAAATGATTGAACTGTGCTCTAATAAAACTTTACTTTCAAAAACAAATAGATTGGGGTGCCTGGGTGGCTCAGTAGGTTTGTTCTTTTGTTTGTTTTTTTGTTTTTGTTTTTGTTTAAAAAAAAAAAGGGATGCCTGGGTAGCTCAGTCAGTTAAGCGACTGCCTTCAGCTCAGGTCATGATCCCAGGATCCTGAGATCAAGTCCCACATCAGGCTCCCTGATCAGTGGGGAGCCTGCTTCTCCCTCTGCCTGCCGCTCCCCGGCTTGTGCTCTCTCCCTCTCTCTCTCTCTGACAAATAAATAAAATCTTAAAAAAAAAAAAAAAAAAAAAAGCAAGTGGATTGCCAGATTTGGTTCATGGGCCCTAGGAATCTGTGTTCCAGAACCGTTGAGGTTATTAATAGAGAGACTCTAAGTTCGTATTGTTGATCCTTCATTTGGTGTTTATTTTTTTTAAAGATTTTATTTATTTATTTGAGAGAGAGAGCATGAGAGAGAGATCATGAGCAAGGGGGAGGGGTAGAGGGAGAAGCAGACTCTTTGCTGAGCAGGGAGCCCAACATGGGACTCGATCCCAGGACACTGAGATCATGACCTGAGCCAAAGGCAGACAGGCATTTAACCGACTGAGCCACCAGGCACCCTTTCATTCTGTGTTTAATTCTATAGTATTTTATTTTTATTTTTTTAAAACATATAGTTTTATAAACAATGTTATATCATAAAACCATATGCATGTTGAATTTTAAAAATTGTTGTGTATTTTTCAACAAAAAATAGATACTCTTTATGGGGCACCTGGGTGGGTCAGTGGGTTAAGTGTCTGCCTTCGGCTCAGGTCATGATCCTGGGGGCCTGGGATCAAGCCCCTTGTCGGGTTCCCCGCTCAGCGGGGAGTCGGCTTCTTCCTCTTCCTCTGCCACTCCCCCTGTTCATGCTCTCATTTCCCAAATAAATAAATAAAATCTTAAAATAATTGAGGCTCTGTAAATTAAAAAATAATGAGCCCCTATGACTTTTAAAAATTTTATCAATATTAATCCATTGGTAAGTTTCAGGTCACCTACAAGTCAGCAAAATGGAATACATTTAAATATCAACAGTGATTTAGGTCACATTTATCAACACATACATTTATTTAAGATCTTTGTGTTACCTCACTTTTTTTTTTCCTCACTCAGGGCTCTTTGTGAATATTCCTCCCACTGCATGTCACCTCCTTTAGACGTGGCCAGGGGCACCCGTCATTCCCAAAGACAACTCTTCGCTATGCTGTAGAATGTCAGCCATGCTCTGATTGGACCTCTGCTCACTGCTGGGTAATCTCCCCATGTATGACCACATGGGAAAGGCTATTGGGCCCCTTAACTGAGCTGAGGTACTGGTGAAGCTCACAGCAAGGAGTGATCTAAATAATCTTAATCACTCAGCTGGCATTTTTCCAATCAGCAGCTGTCAAAAGTGTATATTCATGCTATGGCTACATTCACCCTCCTACAGGACAACTTAACTAAAACAATCTTGACATTCGCAATGAATCAAGAGTGCCTCTACTCTTGTAGAGGCAACTCTGCACCATGTTCAGTCAATTCCTTGACTCGTTTTACCCCCCACCGTGAGAAGAGACCATCAGGACACACAAGCCAATACATCTAACTGTCTTGGTCTGGTCTCCCAAAGTTATGGACTGAAAGCTCCAACAAAAAGCATGTACTTTTACTGGTAACAGACAGAGTATTTTCAGCACTTCACACCCTACATCCACATTTAAGGAAGGAAAATAAATTTCCAACATTTTGGAGACATAGTTCTGTTAATAAACCTAATTTGAGTTACTAAATTCTGGTCAATGGTGACATTACGTTTTCTTCCAAGAACAAATGAAGCTACCGACTTTATAATTGTGTAATTAAGGGAACCTAATTAGTGATTTTCCCCAAACAAAAGGAAATCTGCCAAAGGTACATTGAATTTCTCTCTACCTCTAGAGACATAAACTGTGGCAACTTTTAAATACAGGTAGTCTAGCTCCATAAAGATTAAGACTCAGTATTCACCAGGCACCCAATTCTAATACAATTAGAATAAATAAGTATTGACAGCAAATTTCCTAATGTAATCTCTGAGGAGAAACTGAAGGCTTTCAAGGGAAGCTAGAATCAAAGCATCTGGAAGCAATCACTCTAGCAATGCCTTTAAAAGATGAAAATGCCTTACAGCAAACCAAATGGAAGTAATAAATAGTTTGAACACCTATTCACACAAAATATCCTGCGTTTACCTGTGCTGTTTCCTCTGCTTGAAAACTGCCCCCAACCCTATGAAATCTGCATGCTTCACTCCCTTACCTCCTCTGGTTCTTCACTCATACAGCTTCCTCCCTGAGACCTTTTCTAGACACCCCACCAGAGACTGAATCCTCCTTCCCACTCTCCTCCACACTCCATTCCTGTACCTTATTTTATTTTTCTCATCAACATTTATCATCATCGAGTTGTTTCACTTGTTTATTATATGTTTTCACCTCCCACAACCCTGGGCTGGAATGAGTGCTTCAAGAAAGCCAGGGCTTCCTCCTTATACATAGTAGGTGCTAAATAAGTAAGTAAATAAGTAAATGATTGAATGGATGAATAAGTAAACGAGTAGCTCTTTCTCACACAATAATGTAAGCCGTTCCATTTCCCTTCACGAACATTTGTTATAGAGTTAGGATTTGTGGACACTTATACGCAAATTAAAAATAAGCATTTCTTCTACTTCAGGTCCACCAATGTTTTCTTTTCTTTGCTAACTTAGATTTTTCTCAAGTTTGCTTTAGCATTTGTTGCTTGATGATGACACCACAGACAACCACTCAAATATGGTGACATTATATCAGAGCTACACATAATTTATGTAAAAAGCAACTTACTGTACTGGCATGGGGAGAAAGAAGAAAAATATTTAATTGGTACAAGCCATTCTACCAACATTTACCTTAGCCTGCCTCAAGCCTTGCAATGCCAGTCATGTTGTATCTCATCTTAAAGCGCAGGCTGTGCTTCTAGGATGTCTATCTACTTACCTCTTATACATTACATATAATTTAATTCCTTAGTGGCTTAAAAATGTGAAAAAATAACTCAATAAAATACTTAAATAATATAAAATACTTCAGAATAAATTTAATAAGAAAGCCAAGAAACTACATGAATAAAGATGAATAAAGGTATAAAACATACTGAAGGTCACAAAATATCTGAACAAATGGAAAACTATTATGTGTTCTCTGATGGAAAGATGTAAAATAATAAAAATGTCAGCTCTCCCAAAATTAACATAGGCATGTAATCCAAGTTCAATTAGAATCCCAATAGTTTAATTGGATAAAATAAATTAAAATTTATATGGAAAAATTAGTAACTAACAGTGGCAAGGAAATGTATGAATAAAGAACAGGAAGGGAGAAGTTCTTTTGGCTGATTTTGCTGTTAGAATTTGAGGAAATGATGTCTTCATATCTTGCTATGGGAATATGCAGAGCTATGAGCTTGGAAAGAGAACAGGCATCATCTAGGATAATTAAAAACACACAGACCCTGGGATTCAGCTATGTGATCCTGAATCCCAGGAAAATAAAGACCTTGGTATTTAAGACATATATACCCATAAAAATAAAGACCTTGGTATGTAAGACATACGTACAAGGATGATGATTATAGTACTGTTCAAAAGAAAAATAACTAAAAATCTTTCTAATATCCATGGATAAGGCAATGACTGGGAAAGTTGGGGTAATTTGAACTACAGAACATCATGAAGAAACTAAAAATAATGAGTTTATTTGATCTTAACGGACTTGGATTCTTTTTTTTTTTTTAAAGATTTTATTTATTTATTTGACAGAGAGAGACACAACGAGAGAGGGAACACAAGCAGGGGGAGTGGGAGAGGGAGAAGCAGGCTTCCCGCTGAGCAGGGAGCCCAACGCGGGGCTTGATCCCAGGACCTTGGATTGACCTGAGCCTAAGGCAAACGCTTAACGACTGAGCCACCCAGGCGCCCCACTTGGAGAGATTCTTATTGGAAATCATTTAATCAAGAAAGTGATATGCAGAAAAATGTGTGTGATATGACAAAACATACGTATTTGTATCTAAACATATGAACGGATACTAGGCAGGATCTGCAGGTGCAGGTGTTGGGGCAAAGACAGGGTAATGTGAAGACCTGTGAAAAAGGAAAGGTGAAATGAAGATGGCATTAAAAGTAAGGCATATATAATATAGACACATTTATGCATTCATATAAAATCATACACACACTCATTAGCCAGGGAAATGCAAATCAAAACCATAGTGAAATACAACTTTATAGCACTAGGGAGGTTATAATCAAAAAGACTGATAAAAACATGTGTCGGCAAGGTCATGGATACATTGGAGCCCTCACGCGCTGCTGACAGGAATGTAAAATAGTGCAGCTGCTTCAGAAAACATTCTAGAAGTTCCTGAAACAGCTAAGCACAGAGTTACCATATGATCCAGAAATTCCATTCCTGGGTATAGACCCAAAAGAAATGAAAACATGTTCACACAAAAAATGTACACAGATATTCAGAGCATATTACTCAATAGCCAAAAGTGGAAACAAAACACATATCTATTAGCTGGTAAGTACAGATAAAATGGATATGGTTAAATAAATGTGGAATACCCATACAATGGAATATTATTCAGCCATTAAAAAGGAGTAAAGTCCTGAGGCATGCTACAACATGGATGAACCTTTAAAGCATGACAGGTGAAAAAAGCCAGTCATAAAGGACTTACTGGCATGATTTCATTTAAATGGAATGTCCAGAATAGGCAAGTCTATAGAGACAGAAAGTAGTCTTACTACCTAGTAGTGCTAGGTAGGGAGGAGACTGAGAGTGGTTGATAAGGAAAACAGGGTTTCTTTGGGAGATAATGAAAATTTTCTAAAAATAATTATGGTGATAGATGCATGATTTGTGAATATACTGGAAGACAAAAATTATAGTGTCCAGTATAGAATTATACCTCAAAAAAGTTTTTTGAATATACACATATATATAACATATATAAATCAATATTTTTTAGGCCATCAGTACCCAAAGAATATGTTAAACACCAAGTAAGTGTAGAATTCTTTTGCTTTACTTGTAAGAAAACAGATACTTCAGCCAATATTTCTCTTGCTATCCCATTTTCAAAACATTTTGGGCTGTATGTAAAGAACTCCCAATTAAAAACGTTAAAATCTTAACCCATGAGCAAATACAGTATTGGTATCATTAAATTATATTTAACATCCTGGTTTATTCATTGGAGCAACTGTTTATTGTACATGTCATACAATTGGGCAAATTCCTTGCTGCCCAAAGCTATAGGCAATGGTGGCTTTCTCCTGAAAGCCTACTGTTTGCCTCTCTCCCAACTCTGTGTTTAGTAACACCACACTGATAGCTTGAAATAGGGCATGGTGGCATATTTACATGACAAAAAAATCCACAAATGCTAAAGTTATCCCCTCACCCCTGCCCCACCCCACTATACTCAATATTGGTTTATCAGCACACTCCTGGGTATAGGTAAAGAGGCCCAGGATTAAGAAATGAAAGACATGGAGGGCATACCATAAAGAAAATTTCTAGCTTGCTATTACAAGTTAGACCAAAAATCCTCACCAGGGGTTGCTGAATTGATGAATTTCTACCAACCACCCCCGTCCCTTCCCTCCCACTGGAAAGAGGCCATTACAGCTTTTTCTTTTGGGACAATAGGGAGAGGCTCACTCTTCCCTGAAACCAACTGAAGGGAGTTCCGAGAGAACCACTGAAAGTTGGATGTGCCCCTGCTAGAATAGGATATATAAATCTCATTCTACCGCTGGGTGCTTGCACAACTTGCACAACTGCTGGATGCACATGCTCACCCTGGTGCCACCAATGAAGAAAAGCGTGCCCAGGTTAATCTTGGGAAGGTGCCTCAGAGACTCAGAGCATGGTGCAGCTTCCTTTACAGACCTTCCCTGAATATGAGAAACATGTGGATTGTGTTCCTATGGGCCTCCTAAGCTTAAGTCAATACTTGACCATAAAGATGGAAGTTCATTTTGGTAGGGGTTTATTGTGATTGGACTTTTGAAAATGAATAAGACTGAGACTTAGTAATAGTTGAAATGGCAGGAAATTTATGGAATCTGAGCAAGCTGTCATTAAGCAACCTACAACCCAGTGGGAAATCTGGATTCTACGTGGTCTAGTAAAATGTGGTATCTGGGCAAAATAAACTTATTTCATGTTTATCTCCCAACGTGTTCGTCAACAAACTGGCTACATTAGTAACTATTATTCTCTTTCCAGCTGGATCTTTTCCATCACCTTTTAAAGATGCTTGGTTTTTTTAAACTAAATATACAAAAAACAATGAAATAAATATTTTCCCTCTCCTGTGCTATCTAAAAGTTTTATTGAGAGTTTGACTACTTGCCATTTTCAGTTACTTTTCTTTTAATTTGTCCCCCGACTCTATTGTCTTTCTCTTTCTCTCACCAGTCCAACAAAGGAGATCTTTATTCTCTGTTAAATGCAGAAAATGCTGTTCAAGCATCACCTAACTCAGATTCACAATAGTATATGGTACAAATGAGTATATCCTTAATTTAACTCATTTTACTTTACAATGTTCTGAAATATTTTAAAGTACTTATACTGAGATATTCCATACCTACATACTTCAGCATGATTCTGCAGACACATTCACACACAAATCCATACATAACCAAGACAATATTTCAACAATCTGCATAATTAGTAATAATCCCTTAAAATGATCTAATTCTTAGTCCATATTCAGATTTCTACAATTGATCCTAAAGTATTTTTTATGATTAAGCTTTTCTTCTGGAAATATTCTTCTCTAAGCTTTCAAGGTCCAAGTTTCCCTAATACTTGTACTCATCTAACCTATTCCTCCCTGAGTCTTTATAGGGCATTAAATATTAGGTGACTTATCATATCGTTCCCTGGAGCTATTCTCATTCTAGTCAAGGTATTTCCCCAGAGGTATGACGTTGATTGTCACCTTAAACTCAACAAGACTCCTATTTTTATCCAATCCACTGAAATGTACTGTATTTACTTCTTAAACAGTGTTTATTGTTCACTTTTCTTATCTCTCCAGCCACTGCATTAAGTTTAAGTCATATTTCTCCATGACCTCAGCTATGGAGCATTCTCACAGCCATGCTACCAACTGGTTTTCTAGATTTCACTCATTTATTTATTTTCATATTTGATGTTTCTAAATGATGTTATTATCCACACTTGGCCCATGTTTGCATCTTTTGTGCAAGCGCATGAGATACTGGTTGTTGAGAAAGTATTTTGTAGTAAGAACAATCTTTTTGAATTTAAAATATTAAACAACTTTGTTGCTTAAAAATTTTAAGCAGCTTCCATTTCTTTTATGATGAGCCCAAACTCCTTAACATGAACACCAACAACAAAAAGACTTTTTGTGTGTGGGACAAAACAAAACAAAACAAAACAAAAAACCTGTGTGTTCTAACTCCTAAGTACCTCTCCAGTCTTATTTACCAATATTTTCCTCCAAGTTTTCTTCATTCTGCTCTACAGGTCTTTCTTTTAGTTCCCACAGCCCACAGTTCTTGGGTGTTTTTACTGTGACCTCTATTTACAATGCTCACCAATCAACACCACCTATATTGCTCACAGGTATATCAACTCAAATAGCTGGTCCTCCAGGAATCCTCAAGAGATTTCACTGTTTCATTCTCTCAGGAAAGCATTACCACAATTGATAAAAATAACTCTTTGTGAGATTATGGACAGGAGGCTGTTTTATTCACTAGTCTGTGAGGAACATGAGGTCTAGGCAGGTGTCTCATTTTAATTGAGTTTGTACATTCAACCCTCCAGTGTCATAGGGATGCTCAATAAGTATCTGTTGAGTGGATAAAAGAAGTCAACAAATGTTTTTTTTTTTTTTTTTTTTTACTTGTCTAAACCCTAGTATAACTTAGAACATGTAGAATTTGTACCTTGGGTAATAATATTGAGTAAATAAATGACATAAAAGTAATAGGATTTATTTAATATATATTTGCCCTAATTTCAAAGAATACTCATTTATCAAATAATCATGCAGTTTTCGGAAAAAATGAGTCTCAAAATTAGACCACAAAGAAAACAAAATAAATATAATAAAATTATATAATTTTCCCTGTGTAAAATAAGAAAACTACATTGTATAACAAAATAAGAAGCAAAGGAAAATGGAATCCCTAGAAATATACTTTTTAACCAATAACCAATTCTCAACTCAAAGGTGAAATCCAAAAAAGGGCTATTTTACAATTACAATAGAATCTAAAACTTAAGAATATATACCCAAGCAACAGAATATGAAAAAAATAGTGCTTTCTGACTCTGTAATGCTTGCCCGATGGAACCTTAATTTTACATTTTTACCATGGCTACCTTGACAAAAATTTAGTCTCCAAAAGGTCACTGCTAGGTCAACTACTATTTAATAATTAATGAGCGAACCACAGCATAGACAATGGAAATGGAAAAGGACACATTGAAACACAGAGCAACTGAAAAAACCAAGAATCGGTATTTTTGGCATATGAAGAATTCAAATAAATAAATAAGAAGACTCTCAGGCCAAAACTGTACATAATTATAACAGAATAATGCACCTTTCTACAAGGTGAACATATTTAGGAAGATAATATGAAAACAGGGGTCTTCAGATATGGAGGATCACGACAAGTACTTGAATCCAAATTTCTTGATTCATCTGCCCAAAAGACCACAAATTCAACAGTGAGTACAAGTAAAATCATACATCCTTCAGCCTTCAGGATTACTAGAAGCCAGAGAGCATCACAAAATCCCAACTACCTATGAGCAATGAAATAAAGCCTAAATGCCAACAGAGCTCTTTCACTGCCACTGCAAACCTTGTGAGTGTGTACATCAGGGCAACGGAAGGGGGAGGGGAATCACATAGGAAAACCACAAATGAAAGTAACCCCCTGAAAGTTCAACACTGAACATGAAAATGGTCAAGGTAGTCCCAGGACGCAGAGTTCACCGCACTGATTACAGGGGAGGGGCTTGGCAATAAGGGGGAGTGACTGACAGCTTTGATGAAGGACAACTTCTGAGAAGCAGATCAAAAGAGAAGGATGCTCCTTGAAGATATGTCAGTGAAAGAAAAGAAGAAATGAGGAAGTTAAGAAAGCTGCAGAAATTGAAGACAAGCACAGATCTCCAAAAGTCTTGCTTTTTCTCTTGCCACCACAACCAACTTCATCTACTAAGAAAACTGAACATCATCATTGCATCCCAGAAAAGAGCATTCTTTCTACCATAAAATGTAGAAATAGAAGGGGAAAAAAGTTATAAAAAAAAAAAAAAACAACTTAACACAGCCCCAGTGTAAGAAAAAAATACGAAATATAAACTATAGCATTTTCACTGATAACCCCGTATACTCCCCAAAAGTAATAAAAATAAAACAAGAGCAAAAGAAAGTTAACATCACATTCCAAACTGAATTAAGTATCTTTAAAAAAAGCACATGGAGGTAAATGAACAACCAAATACACAAATAAAATCAGATGTGCCAAAACCAGGACCGAAATGGACCAGACCAAACCAAACCAAACCAAATCAAACCAAACACAACACAACCAGCAGGAAAAAAGTACAGTGGAAGTTGATCAAAGTCAGGAAAGAAATTAAAAATAAAGACTACATTATCTCAGAAGAAGAACAAATTAAACTTGAGCAAGAATGATCAAATGTAAAATATATCTTAGCAAAATTTTCAAATTTAACGACAAAAGTATTATTGTCAAGGACTACAGGCCAAAGTTCAAAATACTTTTAAGGGTAAAATACTGTTGAATCACAGACCTGTACCTCTGAAACAAATAATTCATTATATGTTAAAAAAAAAAAAAAAGATAGTAGGAAGGGAAAAATGAAGGGGGGCGGATCGGAGGGGGAGACGAACCATGAGAGACTATGGACTCTGAGAAACAAACTGAGGGGTTCTAGAGGGGAGGGGGGATGGGGGATGCATTAGCCTGGTGATGGGTATTAAAGAGGGCACGTTCTGCATGGAGCACTGGGTGTTATACGCAAACCATGAATCATGGAACACTACATCAAAAGATAATGATGTAATGTGTGGTGATTAACATAACATAATACAATAAAATAAAATTAAAAAAGGGTAAAATAAACAAGCTCCACCATGGCTACCTCTGTGTTCTGCTTCTTTGGTGCTGCTAATATCCCAATGCAGTGGGAAAATGGTCCTTCTTTGGGAACTGGATGCTGCCTTAGCCAAGGAAAAACAAAGAAGGCTTGAAGACAGAGAAAACAATCTCATTAATTTTAGGTGGCAGGGCAGACAGTGCAGTTTATACACCATTTAATTAATGAAAGTCTGTTGTGAATGATAGTTTGCCAATGAGTCAGATAAGATTCAGATTTGATGGGCAGCAAATCAATGAAACAGACACATCAGCACAGTTGGAAATGGAGGCTGAAAGAAAAATTGGTATGCTCTAGTAGCAGACAGTATTAGATACTGAAAATAAAACTTGATAATTCTCATATTTCTGATCCTGCAAACAAGACATATCCTCCATTAATAAATAATTTGATACGACCACATCCTTGCTGCTTTAGTATGCCCCCCTTTTGTTTATTTTGCACAAGGTACCTGATGAATGGGAATGAGCATATAATGATTTTTTTTTATTATTTTTGTTTTTTACTAAATGGTCAGTGGTGTATTTTGATGCAATCACATAAAATTAGATTAAAAATGGTTCTGCAAAAATTCCTTTTGGTGCCTTCAGAATCAAAAAAAAAAAAAAAAAAACAACCAGACATTGTCCTTCCTTCTTCATTAGAAGATGCAGGAGGCAACAGTTTGGTTTTTGGTTTGGAGGGTATGTGCTGGCATACTCCTGACCACCGAAATTAGACAGCTTGCCTGGTGTCATGTCTTGAATCTTCCTAAGGTTTCTCTGCCATCCTTTGAGCACACGTGTGTTGCCAAGCCTCTGGTGTACAAGTCACCTCCAAGTGTGGGGCCCTTCTGAGTGTGGACCCTGTGTGCCTGCACAGGTAAAACACTCAGGAAGCTGGTCCTGGTGGGCAATCATGACATTTTATTAGGTAGCTGCCCTTAGCCCTCTGTATCTCCACTCTTGCCCCATTGGTGCTGTGTTCAACTGAATATCTCTCCGACTTTCTGCAGGCTTAGTCCCCAGAACTGCTGACACTTAAGTGCCACTGCATGACCTCTATTCCTTGGAGTCCTGCCTCTCCAACTTTCTGACCACTTCTCCTAATCAAACCTGAAACAGATAAGAGGGCACCACTAAACTTTGCAGTTCATTGGAGGCCAAGCTTGATTGAACTATATTTTTCTTAACAAAATAATTACTTCACATACATTTCCAAATGCGTTTGTATAGCACTCTATTGGCCAATATGATCACGGCTAGTCTCATAGGGTTACTGAGGACTTGAAATGTGGCTAGCCTGAATTGAGATCTGCTGGGTGAAATAAACCCTAAATTTTGAATATTTTGTAAGAAAAAAAGAGTATTTCAATAATCTTTGTAATATTCCACGTGAACATTATAATATTTTGGGTACATCACATTGAATAAAATATGCCATTGAAATTAATTTTGCCTGTTTCCTTTTACCTACAGACAAAACAATTTAAAATTTCATAGATAGGACTTTTACTTCTGGAAAATAGGGATAGATGCACTTTTCATCATTATCCTGCTAAGGACAACTAAAAGCCCTAGACATTACATATGAAACAGAAGGAGACTCTGAATGGTTGACCAAAAAAAAGGTAGATCCATTAGAAACCTCAGAACCTGACTCGATGACGAGTTGTCTGGATTTTCTTCTTGCCTTATAATATCCCTGACTTAGAGCTGCAGAAGCCAGCAACCCAGAAACACCAATGACAACGGCAAAAATATCCATGAGAAAGACCATTATCTAGCCAAAGAATAAGGAAAGGGACAAACTACAAATACAGAAAACTACAGAGCTGGAGCCAAACACCACATTAAAAACTGTAGCCTTACCTCTACACATGCCAGCAAAGCCTAGACTTTGACCCTCTTAAGACTATAACAAGACAACACCCTTCAGAGCGGTGTCAGAGAAGATCCAGTAGGAAGTTAGGACTGACTAATTACAATAACCATCCTCATCCCCATCTAACTGTGTCCATAAAAACCATACAAAGAATCTGGACTTTCACCCCTAACCTGCAAGCAACCCAACCCATCCATCCCTGCTTCAGTGGCGGCAGAAAAGTTTCAAGGGGGAGTCAGAACTTCCACCATTCCTGAGAACTAACCATATCTTTGTGCCATCAAACAAGCCTCAACAAGTTGAAAATAATTTAAATCATATAGTTTGTTCCACAAACATAATGGAATCAAATTGGAAACCAATAAATGAAAAACAATGGGAAAATAGCCCAATACTCCTAAACAAACTAATTCACAGCATGCGTGTCTCATTGAGCATTTTAGAGTCTTTCTGCCTAGGAATTAGCAAGTGAGAAAAAGAATAATCACTACGGCAGGTTAATTGATTCTGATCAGGAGGAAGTAGGGAGGCTTTTAACAAGGAAGAGGAAAGAGACATATGTTTGGAACCCATGTGGTTCACTTGGGCGCCCCTTCTTACTCCTCTGACCAAATATAACTGAATGGATATGTGGAACAACCTGGCATTAGAAGGGTGTGATTGCCCAGAGCTCAGACCCTTCTGGAATGAGTTTTGGCTATACTAGAGTTAAGCAACCAAGATCAGCTGATCACTGAAGGTAGGGTGAATTTAGAATGGGTAGAGCAAGAGGGAGATGATGGGTACCATTTACAGCCTCAAGTCCAACTGCAGAGTTGGCCTATCCACAGCATCCTACTAACTGCCTTCTCCAGAGTCGTTCTCTAGAAGAGATGCCCATGGGAACTTGGACCAGCTTCTCTGCAGATCTGCAAGGAGAGGTGAAAATGTGCAGAACAAAGGGTGAACTTGGAGAGGGTACATCCTTCTTTTTCTTGGCTTTAGTATGTGATTTAAAGATACAGCTTACCAGAACTTCTTGCTTCACAACATCCAGACTTCTAGAAGTAAAAGGCAGAGGCTTATTTTAAAAAACTGCTTAGTCCTCTCTTCTTAGACACCACATTCTCCTAGAGAACAAATGGACATGGGTACAAGAATTGAAAAGACCTAATCTTCCTTTTGACTCCAGCTTGTTTAAGTGGAATAAAGCATGGAGATATCTAAGAATTTTATGGTAATACCAACTGTTTTTCCTGGGCTCACTATATTCAGAAAAGTAGTTGCACCTTGTGGAGTTCTGAGATAGAGAGTGTTCTGGAAGGTACTTTTAACTAGGAAGTTTACTTCAGGTTTATGATATAACTCCATTTGATAAAACTGTGGCATATAAAGTAATAGTGAAAAAGGTAGGTAGATGTTTCTAGCTGTCAGACATTTGTACAGGAAGTGTTCTTATTCCCCCCATTTAGGTGCAGAATTTCATAGCTATCCTGTCAGTTTTCTGTGTCCCCCAACATAATAGAAGATTATCACTAGTCCTCAACGTATGATTTGCTATCCCAACATTTTCTGAGGTGTCATTTGGAGATAGACCACAATTTTCAGGGGAACAGTTCATACTACACAAAACAATATTGCTACAGCACTCCGGAGCCCAACAGGTATTCCTTACAATGTGTAAGGTAAGGTCCTCATTTGCTTGAGCAACATTTCTGACAGATTAGCTACAGCTGTGCTGTGAAGGGGAGGACTGGAAATGGATTGAGATTCTGTGTCTCTCTCTGTCAATCTTGCTCCTTGCTCATCCTCTGTTTTCCCTACTCCCTTTTTTTCTTCTTCTTTCTCACTATCCCTCCAACTACTTCTCCTCTCTCATTCTTTCATCCCTCTCCTTTCTCTCTCTCCTCCTGTTTCAAGCCCTTCTCTCTCTCTCCCCCCTTCTGTATCTTCCTTCCATCTCTGACTTAGACCTTGAAAGAAAATTAGCTTAACCTGAAGCCAATCTGTTTTATTTGTCTAGCCCAAAGAACTCTCATAATATGGGATGACTATGGACCTTTTCATAGTTGTTTTAATAAATCTTTCTTCTACTGGAAATAACTTATGTCTTCATGTCGAGAGAGAGAGAGCAGTGGTCTAAATGACATATCTGACTTCTTTTATTCCAGGACACATTATGAAATTCTGAGGTCTATTAGAAAGAAGAAAAATGCAAGGGATCTCATGTAGTAAAGCTCTATTTCAAAAAACTTACTAAGATATGTGCACATACAAATGCCCACTAGAATATAAATGCATAAAAAGGGCAGAGAAAGAGGGGCACCTGGGTGACTCAGTCAGTTAAGTGTATGACTCTTGATTTCAGTTCAGGTCTTGATCTCAGGGTCATGAGTTCAAGACCCACATTGGGCTCCACACCCAGCGTGGAGCCTAGTTTTTAAAAAAGACAGAGAGTGCTTAATTTATATTATCCATAACTGTGACTCTAAAAATACATTTGACATGTGCTAATGGAAATATATCATATCCATAGATTATAAGTACCAAATTCATGAATTAAATAAGCGATAGCCTACTATTATATGGTCAGTTACTTTTCCTGGAAATATAGACTTCTTCCCCTAGCATCTCCTTTTAGCTTGCCCCTGAGACAAGCTTTAAAAAACAGAAGTTTCAATTTTATTCATATACCTGATAAAACCCTTGGTTGGCTATATTAAAGACAGCATGTATTAAAGATACTATTATGTAGCTGCTGTCTTTTAAAATGGTAATATGGAGCCTCTTAACATAAACATCTCCACTATAATATTTGTAAAGATAATTTTTGTATGTACCGTACCTATGTTTATGCTGCTATAAAATTTGCCAATTATCTAAACATGCCTACAAAATACACAATAAACTATGTACTAAAAATACACTAATGTGCTTCAAATTGTATCAGAGTTGGACTATATATGTATATAAATAATATATATTTTAAGGTGACCTTACTATTGGTTACAATTTTAGCTCTTCTTTTGTGTTTCTCTGCCCATCCCCAAATGTGAGGTTAAAGATAGGAAATATAAAAATAGTACATTAGATAAGAGTTTAATAATGATAAAGAAAATGGTATATATACCATGTTGACATGCAACATTTCAGTCACTAGCTTTTATTGTTAATATGAATACCCAAATAAAAGAAGTATAATCTCTGTAGATTCTTATGGAAGAACAAATTCCAAAATGAGGACTGAGTGTCCATCTGTGCATATTTGAGCCACAATGACAAATTGTTGATTTCATACCATGGGCATTATTAAACTCCAAATCCTGCCAACTCAGCTTTCATACAGAACAGATTATACTAATTATCATTTGGGGCCAAACTGAAACTCTTAATATTAACTCTTATTTACCTGAATAGATAAAATCAAGTATATAGAATACAAAAGCCAGCAATGTCCAAAACTAAAGATAACTGGACCAGGAGATGACATTCTCTGACTAATAAATTATGATATCTGCTTTATTTCCAATTTTATAAGGAAACAGAAACAATACCGGGTGTCTCTGAATCAGCTTTTCTGACAATGAAGAGCCACTGCTGTCCTATTACTCCAAACAAAACTATGGTTGTCTGGATTTGAAATTTTTGACTTCTTCTGCAATTTTCTTTTTTTTTTTAAGATTTTATTTATTTATTTGACAGAGAGAGAAATAGTGGGAGCAGGAACACAAGCAGGGGGAGTGGGAGAGGGAGAAGCAGGGTTCCCGCAGAGCAGGCAGCCTAATGCAGGGCTCGATCGCAGGACCCTGGGATCATGACCTGAGCCGAAGGCAGACGCTTAACGACTGAGCCACCCAGGTGCCCCTTTTGCAATTTTCTTTAATTTATTCTGATCACTTTTTTTTTCTCAATTTAATTTTTCTACTCTCTGGGTGAAATATGGAAAGTATAGGGGTTCCTCCAGGGCTCAGTTGGTTAAGTATCTGATTTGGTTTTGACTCTCATGGGTTGTGAGATCCAGCCCTGCATCAGGCTCTGCACTCAGCAGGGAGTCTGCTTGAAGATTCTCTTCCTCTGCCCCTCCCCTGACTCACACACACACTCTCTCTAAAATAATAAATAAATCTTTAAAAAAATATGGAAAGAATATGAAGTAAGTGTCCTATAATGGATCAATTAATAAATCTTTCATTCAGCAATTATTTATTGAGTATCTACTATGTGTCTGATAACTTAGACTTTATTATTTGTGCAATTTAATTATATTATTCATGAAACCATCATGTTCTAACACTTTTTTTTAAAATTTATTTATTTGACACTGTACCTCTGAAACAAATAATGCAATATATGTTAAGAAAAAAAAGAAGAAGAAGAAGGTAGCAGGAGGGGAAGAATGAAGCGGGGGAAATCGGAGGGGTAGACGAACCATGAGAGACGATGGACTCTGAAAAACAAACAGGGTTCTAGAGGGGAGGGGGGTGGGAGGATGGGTTAGCCTGGTGGTGGGTATTGAGGAGGGCACATTCTGCATGGAGCACTGGGTGTTATGCACAAACAATGAATCATGGAACACTTCATGTAAAACTAATGATGTAATGTATGGGGATTAACATAAGAAAAAAAAATTTTTTTTTAAATTTATTTATTTGACAGAGAGAGAGATCGCTTCTCGGCCTTTTGGCTAAGATCAAGTGTATTTGACAGAGAGAGAGACAGTGAGAGAGGGAACACAAGCAGGGGGAGTGGGAGAGGGAGAAGCAGGCTTCCCGCTGAACAGGGAGCCTCAGGCGGGGCTCGATCCCAGGACCCTGGGATCATGACTTGAGCCGAAGGCAGACGCTTAATGACTGAGCCACCCAGGCGCCCTGAAACCATCATGTTCTAAAACCCCATGCTTTTAGTTGTAAGAAGTCCATTATTTTATGACTACTACTATGTAAATACTTAAGAAAAATTTCCATATATGCTTATATTAAGAAATTATTAACATCCTCACTGAAGTCCCAGGCCTGACTGCATCACCAAATTTCCACTCACAAGCATCCATGGGATCTCCCACTACCATCCTTAGAGCAATATAAGGTGAGTGCTTTTTGTGGATTATCCTGTTAGGAGGGATAGGGTCAAGTGTTTCTGTTCCCAAGAGATACAATAACGAGTAACGAAATAAATTCACCCAATTAATCAAACTGGACCCAAGATTCCTGCAAAATTTTTCCTTCCTTCCCACACACAGACAGACACAAACACGCACAACTGCACCTGATGTTCCCCTCAAACTGTGGTATTTATTGAACATATTATCCAAATGGAATGTTTTGGCTTACTTATCCTCAACTCTTACTTATCATTCCCATCTGATCTTAATCTCCACTTCTTCACTAATTCTGCTCTCACTAAAGGCACTGACTTCCACATTACTGAATCCAGGTATTTCACCATTTACATGCTCCAGCAGTTGATCTATTTATTCACTCCACTTTTTAAGATACCATTTTCTTCCATGATATCCCATGATCCAAGTTTTCCCCAAATTGCCATGCTCATTTTTCTCAGTCTTCTTTGCCAGTATGTGCTTATCTAACTGAGCCTTAATGATGAGTTGCTAGGTCTCCATCTTAGGTCTTATTTCCATCTTATTTTCTCCTCTCTTCCCTCCACCCCCCCTCCCCAGTTTTTCATCCAAGGACATCAGTCTACTTTTCTCCTATGGGCTTTCTGATGATCTGGACACAAACAATTCAAATCAGTGTTTCAAACTCAGATCCCTCTGCTAAACTATAGATCACTATATCCAGCTCTTACTGACATCTGCAGATGGATGCAAATACTTCAAATACATCAACATTTTCAAAACTAGTATCTTCTCTATTCCTTAAATAGTATATCATTAAATTGTACCATTGTCCTAAAAATGTTCCAGCTAAAAGACTTTTTTATTCACATTCCCACAGCCTCACTGATATCACTTACACTTCCCTTCTGCCTAGTCCTAACCACCATTTAAGAACTATTTTTGAATATTTCAATAGTTTCTAGTATCTTCCTTTACATAATCTATTTTCCACAATGTAACATGAATATTCTATTTAAAACACAATCTGATTATTTTATCCTTCTGCTGAAAATCATATAGAAGTTTTCCATTTTCTACTGGCTTTAGAAATCCAGTGTTTTGACCAAGGTTTGACAGGATTTGTCTTTGCTCATCTACCTAGAGCCTTCTATCACTCTTCTATTTGTTCTCAGTATCTATTCACACTGAACTCTTTCCATATCTCAATCATTTCTAGGTCTGTTCTCAACTCCATGACTGGGGGCCATCTAAAACATCTGCCTAAAATAGTCATTCTCAACTACTTCTTCTTCCTTCCCATCTCAACTTAGGTGTCACTTAGGACATTGTTTCTATCTCTGGCATTTTTATTTTATTTTTTTTAAATATTTTATTTATTTATTTGACAGAGAGAGACACAGCGAGAGAGGGAACACAAGCAGGGGGAGTGGGAGTGGGAGAAGTAGACTCCCCACTGAGCAGGGAGCCCGATGCGGGGCTCAATCCCAGGACCCTGGGATCATGACCTGAGCCGAAGGCAGACGCTTAATGACTGAGCCACCCAGGCGCCCCTCAAGTCAGTGTTTTACTTGGTAAACATGTCTGAGACCATGCATCCCTGGCTGCTAAGCACCATGGCGGACAGGGCTAGAAAGGTAACAGCTTTATTTTGAGCAGGGGGCAAAGACAAGGCAGCACTTTATAGCTACATTGTAACTAGATCCTGCATCTATCTCTGGCAATTTTAAATCTCCAGGATACACATTCACCTAGCACCCTGTACTTATATTCTGGAAAGATTTTGTACTAGACTGTATCTCTACTGCAGTAGACTGTTTAACCACATTAGTAAGAATGCTTTTGAGGGAAACAGGGCACAATATCTCTTTCTCTGTTAAACTCTGAGAGTAGGTGGCCCAATGGATGCCAGATGATATATCTCTTTAAATACAAAGACCATTATCTCCTTGGATAAGCATATGCAAGCAGGGAGGGTGACTAGGCCATGATGCGTTTTATTACCAGTCATCTAACTGTGTCCAAAATGAAAAGATCTTTCTGATTCTTGTATCTTGGAATTGAGTCTGGATTGATGCCCTATATTTTTTCTTCCTTATAATGAGTTATGTCTGGGGACAGAGACTTGTGCTGGAGCCACCAAATCGATCATGGTTTGGGTATATTTCTGAATTTCAGTCATGGTCAGGTCTTTTTTTTTTTCTTTTTTCTTTTCTAAGATACACCTTGGTACTTATATAAGTAAGAGGAATGGCTGCATATGAAAAGGGGCATTGTCATATAAATTTTAATCAAATTTCTAGCTTCTGTCGAGCAGGGAAGTGCTATTATAGACAAACTCTTGCAATATGACAAAAGCTAGATTTATAAAGAGATGAAAAGTTATGCTATCAGTCCTTAAGAAGTGCGATAGACCATTTTATGTGTCACTTCAGGTGGGCTACTGAAGCCAGTTATTCAATGAAACACTTATGTAGCTTTTGCTGTGAAGGTATTTCGTAGATGTGATTCAAGTCCATAATGAGTTGACTTTAGTATGGAAGACTATCCTAGATAATGTGGGTGGACCTGATTCAATCAGTTGCAAGGACTTAAGAGCAGAGTCGAGGCTTCCCAGAAAAGGAGGAATTCTGCCTGTAGAGAGCGGCTTTAGCTTCAGCTATGTCAAGAGTATCAGCCTGCCCTTCCTGCTAGCCTACCTTAAGGTTTCAGTGTATCTATCTAGTTCCAATAATCATATAAGCCAATTCCTTTCAATAAGTCTCTTAGTGTATATATATATATGTATCTCCTAGCAGTTCTGTTCCTCTGGTTGAACACTGAGTAAAGAATGGGGCAGAGGCAAGAAAACCAATATTGACAAGTGGTGGCACAGTGATGATGCAGAGGAGGAGGCAATTGTGTCTGTGCATGAGGACATATGGGCTCAATTACTATTATACAAAATCTACAAATCACAGCAGTTCTTGAAAAATTAATAATGAATTATGGTCTAATCAGAAAGCAAAATAAGGAGAACCAAAAGCAGTGAGAAAAAGCACATGAAAAAGAAAACATGGAGACATGCTAGATTTTAGGAAAAAGAAAGAGCTGACTTACATGTATGACTATATGGAAGGAAGAAAGTGAGAGATGATGAATATAAGAAGAGCTAAACATGGATCATTAAAGTCTTTAATGACAGGTTAAGTTATTCTAATAAGGTGTGAACTATAATGAAAGGTATAATACTGTATAAAAATACAAGAAAAATTTGTGTTTTATGAAAAGCCACTTTTTCTGTGTAGATGATGGATTAGAATGGAGTATATATGAAGATATAAGATAAATAAGAGACACATGCAATGTTAATGTGAGAGATGTTGAGATATTGCAAAAGAACAGTGCCAGGTGGGTGGAAAGAAGGGAATGGATTATAAATATATTCAAGAGGACCTAATTACCTATTAAATATAGGAAATATGGGGAGGAGCAAGATGGTGGAAGAGCAGGAGACCTAAATTTCGTCTGGTCCCAGGAATTCAGCTAGATAGGGATCAAACCATTCTGAACACCTACGAACTCAACAGGAGATCGAAGAAAAGAATAGCAGCAACTCTGAACAGAAAAGTGACCACTTTCTGGAAGGTCTCTTCTGATTTGTTTAGTGTATATTTTTCTGGGGTCACTGTTACCCTGTTAGCATTTTATTCTCTCATTCATCTATTCTCCACTGGACAAAATGACAAGATGGAAAAAAACACCTCAAAAAAAAGAACAAGAGGCAGGACCGACCGGCAGGGACTTAATCAATACGGACATTCGTAAGATGTCAGAACTAGAGTTCAGAATGATGATTTTAAAGATACTAACTGGGCTTGAAAAAAGCATGGAAGATATTAGAGAAACCCTTTCTGGAGAAATAAAAGAACTAAAATCTAACCAAGTCAAAATCAAAAAGGCTATTAATGAAGTGCAATCAAAAATGGGGGCACTAACTGCTAGGATAAATGAGTCAGAAGAGAGAATTAGTGATATAGAAGACCAACTGATGGAAAATAAAGAAGCTGACAAAAAGAGAGATAAACAACTACTGGATCGTGAGGGCAGAATTCGAGAGATAAGTGATACCATAAGACAAAGCAAATTAGAATAACAGGGATCCCAGAAGAAGAAGAAAGAGAGAGGGGGCAGAAGGTATTTTGGAGCAAATTATAGCAGAGAACTTCCCTAATTTGGGGATGGAAACAGGCATCAAAATCCAGGAGGCCCAGAGAATCCCCCTGAAAATCAATAAAAATATGTCAACACCCCAACATTTAATAGTAAAACTTACAAGTCTCAGAGACAAAGAGAAAATCCTGAAAGCAGCTCGGGAGAAGAGATCTGTAACCTACAAGGGTAGAAACATTAGATTGGCAACAGGCCTATCCACAGAGACCCGGCAGGACAGAAAGGACTGGCATGATATCTTCAGAGCACTAAATGAGAAAAACATGCAGCCAAGAACACTATATCCAGCTAGGCTGTCATTGAAAATAGAAGGAGAGATAAAAAGCTTCCAGGACAAACAAAAACTAAAGGAATTTGCAAATACAAAACCAGCTCTACAAGAAATACTGAAAGGGGTCCTCTAAGCAAAGAGAGAGCCAGAAGTAACATAGACCAGAAAGGAAGACAGACAATATACAGCAACAGTCACCTTACAGGCAATACAATGGCACTAAATTCATATCTTTCAGTAGTAACCCTGAATGTAAATGTGCTAAATGCCCCAATCAAAAGACACAAGGTATCAGATTGGATAAAAAAACAAAACCCATCAACATGTTGTCTACAAGACACTCATTTTAGACCCAAAGACAACCCAGATTGAAAGTGAGGGGGTGGAAAACCATTTAACCATGCTAATGGACACCAAAAGAAAGCTGGGGTGGCAATCTTTAAAACAGACAAGTTAGATTTTAAACCAAAGACTATAATAAGAGCTGAGGAAGGACACCATATCCTGCTTAAAGGGTCTATCCAACAAGAAGATCTAACAATTGTAAATATCTATGCCCCTAACATGGCAGCAGCCAATTGTATAAGTCAATTAGTAACAAAAGCAGAGAAACACATCGACAACAATACAATAATACTGGGGGACTTTAACACCCCCCTCAATGAAATAGACAGATCCTCTAAGCAAAAGATCAACAAGGAAATAAAGACTTTAAATGACACACTGACAAAATGGACTTCACAGATCTATTCAGAACATTCCATCCCAAAGCAACGGAATACACATTCTTCTCTAGTGCCCATGGAACATTCTCCAGAATCAGTCACATCCTACGTCACAAATGAGGTCTCAACCAGTACCAAAAGACTGGGATCATTCCCTGTCTATTTTCAGACCACAATGCTTTGAAACTAGAACTCAATCACAAGAGGAAAGTCAGAAAGAACTCAAATACATGGAGGCTAAAGAGCATCCTACTAAAGAATGAATGGGTCAACCAGGAAATTAAAGAAGAATTTTAAAAATTCACGGAAAAAAATGAAAATGAAAATACAACTGTTCAAAATCTTTAGGATACAGCAAAGGCAGTCCTAAGTGGAAAGTATATAGCAATATAAGCCTTTCTCAAGAAACAAGAAAGGTCTCAAGTATACAACCTAACCCTAAAGGAGCTGGAGAAAGAACAGCAAATAAAGCCTAAACCCAGCAGGAGAAGAGAAATTAATAAAGATCAGAGCAGGAATCAATGAAATAGAAACCAAAAGAACAGTAGAACAGATCAACGAAACTAGGAGCTGGTTCTTTGAAAGAATTAACAAGATTGATAAACCCCTGGCCAGACTTATCAAAAAGAAAAGAGAAATGACCCAAATAAATAAAATCATGAATGAAAGAGGAGAGATCACAACCAACACCAAATACAAACAATTATAAGAACATATTATGAGCAACTATAGGCCAGCAAATTAGATAACCTGGAAGAAATGGAGGCATTCCTAGAGATGTATCAACTACCAAAACTGAACCAGGAAGAAATGGAAAACCTGAACAAACCTATAACCACTAAGGAAATTGAAGCAGTCATCAAAAATCTCCCAACAAACAAAAGTCCAGGTCCAGATGGCCTCCCAGGGGAATTCTACCAAACATTTCAAGAAGAATTAATACCTATTCTTCTGAAAACTGTTCCAAAAAATAGAAATGGAAGGAAAACTTCCAAACTCATTTTACGAGGCCACCATTACCTTGATCCCCAAACCAGACAAAGACCCCATCAAAAAAGAGAATTACAGACCAATATCCTTGATGAACATGGATGCAAAAATTCTCCCCAAAATACTAGCCAATAGGATCCAACAGTACATTAAAAGGATTATTCACCATGACCAAGTGGGATTTATCCCTGGGCTGCAAGGTTGGTTCAACATCCGCAAATCAATCAGTGTGATAGAATACTTTAATAAAAGAAAGAACAAGAACCATATGATCCTCTCAACAGATGCAGAAAAAGCATTTGACAAAGTACAGCATCCTTTCTTGATCAAAACTCTTCAGAGTATAGGGATAGAGGGTACATGCCTCAATATCATAAAAGCCATCTATGAAAAGCCCACAGCAAATATCATTGTCAATGGGGGAAAACTGAGAGCTTTCCCCCTAAGGTCAGGAACACAGCAGGGATGTCCACTATCACCACTGCTATTCAACATAGTATTAGAAGTCCTAACCACAGCAATCAGACAACAAAAAGAAATAAAAGGCATCCAAATTGGCAAAGAAGAAGTCAAACTCTCACTGTTTGCAGATGATATGATATTTTATGTGGAAAACCGAAAAGAATCCACCCCAAAACTGCTAGAACTCATACAGGAATTCAGTAAAGTGGCAGGATATAAAATCAATGCACAGAAATCAGTGGCATTCCTATACACCAACAACAAGACAGGAGAAAGAGAAATTAAGGAGTCGATCCCATTTACAATTGCACCCAAAACCATCCAAGATACCTAGGAATAGATCTAACCAAAGAGGCAAAGAATCTGTACTCAGAAAACTATAAAATACTCATAAAAGAAATTGAGGAAGAGATAAAGAAATGGAAAAACGTTCCATGCTCATGGATTGGAAGAACAAATATTGTGAAGATGTCAATGCTACCTAAGGAATCTACACATTCAATGCAACCAACAAAATACCATCCACTTTTTTCAAAGAAATGGAACAAGTAATCCTAAAATTTGTACGGAACCAGAAAAGACCCTGAATAGCCAGAGGAATGTTGAAAAAGAAAAACAAAGTTGGTGGCATCACAATTCTGGACTTCACTCTATTACAAAGCTGTAATTTTCAAGACAGTATCATACTTGCACAAAAACACATTGATCAGTGGAACAGAATAGAGAACCCAGAAATGGACCCTTAACTCTATGGCCAACTAATCTTCAACAAAGCAGGAAAGAATGTCCAATGGCAAGAAGACAGTCTCTTCAACAAATGGTGTTGGGAAAATTGGACAGCCACATGCAGAAGAATGAAACTGGACCATTTCCTTACACCACACACAAAAATAGACTCCAAATGGTTGAAAGACCTCAATGTGAGACAGGAGTCCATCCAAATCCTAAAGGAGAACACAGGCAGCAACCTCTTTGACCTCAGCCGAAGCAACTTCTTCCTAGAAACATTGCCAAAGGCAAGGGAAGCAAGGGCAAAAATGAACTATTGGGACTTCATCAAGATAAAAAGCTTTTGCACAGCAAAGGAAACAGTCAACAAAACCAAAAGACAACCGACAGAATGGGTGAAGATATTTGCAAATGACATATCAGATAAAGGGCTAGTATCCAAAATCTATAAAGAACTTATCAAACTCAACACCCAAAGAACAAATGATCTGATCAAGAAATGGGCAGAAGACATGAACAGACATTTTTCCAAAGAAGACATCCAAATGGCCAACAGACACATGAAAAAGTGCTCAGCATCGCTCGGCATCAGGGAATTCCAAATCAAAACCTCAATGAGATACCACCTCACACCAGTCAGAATGGCTAAAATTAACAAGTCAGGAAATGACAGATGGTGGCGGGGATGCAGAGGAAAGGGGAACCCTCCTACACTGTTGGTGGGAATGCAAGCTGGTGCAGCCACTCTGGAAAACAGTGTGGAGTTTCCTAAAAAAGTTGAAAATAGAGCTACCATATGACTCAGCAATTGCACTACTGGGTATTTACCCCAAAGATACAAATGTAGGGATCTGAAGGTGTACATGTACCCCGACGTTTATAGCAGCAATGTCCACAATAGCCAAACTATGGAAAGAGCCAGGATGTCCATCAACAGATGAATGGATAAAGAAAACGTCATATATATATATGTATATACACACACACGCACACACACACAATGGAATATTATGCAGCCATCAAAAGGAATGAAATCTTGCCATTTGCAATGACGTGAATGGAACTGGAGGGTATTATGCTGAGTGAAATAAGTCAATCAGAGAAAGACATGTATCATATGACCTCACTGGTATGAGGAATTCTTAATCTCAGGAAACAAACTGAAGGTTGTTGGAGTGGTAGGGGGGTGGGAGGGATGCAGTGGCTGGGTGATAGACATTGGGGAAGGTATGTGCTATGGTGAGCACTGTGAATTGTGTAAGACTTTTGAGTCACAGATGTACCTCTGAAACAAATACATTATATGTTCAAAAAAAAAAAACTGAGGGTTCTAGAGGGGATGAGGGTGGAGGGATGGGTTAGCCTGGTGATGGGTATTAAAGAGAGCACGTACTGAATGGAGCACTGGGTGTTATATGCAAACAATGAATCATGGAACACTACATCAAAAACTAATGATGTAATGTATAGTGATTAACATAACATAAAAAAAGAGAGAGCGAGGAAATAAATATAGGAATACAGGAACTTTCCTGTCTAGGAAGGTACTACATTTATAACTATACACAGGGAACCAGTAGCAGTAATGAAGATACTCATCTCAAGAAAGGAAATAGGATATTTGATTACAGAAGTTTCAGTATTAAGTATCTTGGCCCTTAGGTGTACGTGAAATGCCAAATACATGATGAATATACTCATGTGTACCTTAAGAGATAGAATGTTAGTATTTCATGCAGCTATGAGTAACAGAAAACCATCACTTTAGTGGTATAAACAAGCAGAGGTCATCAGATTATGCAGTCTTGAGACTGGCAATCCAACATAGCCATGGTATTCAGCAACACTACTGAGGACCCAAGCTTCTTCAATCTTCATGCTGCACTGGTGCAAATAGGAGACTATTTTTTACTCATGTCATAAGACTAGTTGCTATAAATTCAGGGATTGTACTTGTTCCAGGAAAGGAGAAGGGAGTAGAACAAAGGACAAAAAGCTAAGCAGGTTTTCCTCTGTGCATGTGCATGGGTAAGAGAGAGACAGAGAGGCTCCTTCCCCAGGGATTTCTATCTATACATCATTATCCAAAATCATGCTAAATGCCCCTTCTCCAGCAACAAGAGACTGGGATATTGAGTATTTTAGCTTTCCAGACTCTAATATAAATAAAGGCCAACAATACATCAAAAGGATCATCCACCACAATCAAGTGGCATTTATCCCCGGGATACAAGGGTGGTTCAACATTCACAAATCAATCAGTGTGATAGAACACATTAATAAGAGGAGAGAGAAGAATGACATGGTACTCTCAATTGACGCAGAAAAAAACATTTGATAAAATACAGCATTCTTTCCTGATTAAAACTCTTCAGAGTATAGGGATAGAGGCAACATTCCTCAAGTTCAGCCATCTATGAAAAACCCACAGCAAATATCATCCTCAATGGAGAAAAGCTGAGAGCCTTTCCCTTAAGTTCAGGAACAGTCAAGGATACCCACTCTCGCCACTATTGTTCAACATAGTACTAGAAATCCTAGCAACAGCAATCAGACAACAAAAAGAAAATGTATTCAAATTGGCAAAAAAGAAGTCAAACTCTCTCTTTTAGCAGATGACATGATACTTTATGTGGAAAACCCAAAAGATTCCACCCCCAAATTACTAGAACTCATACAGCAATTCAGTAATGTGGCAGGATATAAAATCAATGCACAGAAATCAGTTGCTTTCTTGTACACTAACAATGCATCTGTAGAAAGTGAAACTAGAGAAACTATTCCATTTACAATAGCACCAAAAACAATAAGATACCTTGGAATAAACCTAACCAAAGAGGTAAAGGATCTATACTCTAGGAACTACAGAACACTCATGAAATAAATTGATGAACGGCGCCTGGGTGGCTCAGTTGGTCAAGCAACTGCCTTCGGCTCAGGCCATGATCCTGGAGTCCCGGGATCGAGTCCCACGTCGGGCTCCCTGCTCAGCAGGGAGTCTGCCTCTCTCTCTGACCCTCCCCCCTCTCATGCTCTCTCTATCTCATTCTCTTTCTCAAATAAATAAATAAAATCTTTAAAAAAAAAAAAGAAATTGATGAAGACACAAAGAGATGGAAAACATTCCATGCTCATGGATCAGAAGAATAAACATTGTTAAAATGTCTATGCTACCCAGAGCAATCTATACCTTCAATGCCATCCTGATCAAAATTCCAATGACATTTTTCAAAGTGCTGGAACAAACAATCCTAAAATTTGTATGGAATCAGAAAAGACCCCGAATCGCCAAGGAGATGTTGAAAAAGAAAAACAAAGCTGGGGGCATCACCTTGCCCTATTTCAAGCTATATTACAAAGCAGTGATCACCAAGACAGCATGGTATTGGCACAAAAACAAACATATAGACCAATGGAACAGAATAGAGAGCCCACATATGGACCCTCAACTCTATGGTCAAATAATCTTCGATAAAGCAGGAAAAAATATGCAATGAAAAAAAGACAGTCTCTTTAATAAATGGTGCTGGGAAAATTGGACAACCACATGGAGAAGAATAAAACTCAACCATTCTCTAACACCATACACAAAGATAAACTCCAAATGGATGAAAGACCTCGATGTGAAACAGGAATCCATCAACATCCTAGAGGAGAACAGAGGCAGTGACCTCTTTGACATCGCCCACAGCAACTTCTTTCAAGATCCATCTCCAAAGGCTGGTGAAACAAAAGCAAAAATGTACTTTTGGGACTTCATCAAGATAAAAAGCTTCTGCACAGCAAAGGAAACAGTCAACAAAACAAATAGGCAAGTATTTTTCATGCAATAGCTTTTTTGAGTGATTAGTACAATCACTGTGTTGGGTGCTGAGAATACAGGAGTGAAGAAGACATAGAAGACATATTGCTACTTTACCTCATAAAAATGTATATTAAAGGGGTAAAACAGATATATACATTAAAAAAAGGAATTAAAGGAGACAATGAGTAAGACAATAAAATAAAATAAAAATCAACAGATTAAATAAGCAAGGAACTGAGATAGAAAATCAGAGAAGGGGACACCATTTAGGCTGGGTTCTCATAGATGGTCCCCCTGATGAGATCCAAAGAAAAGGAAATAATATGTGAAATATGGTGGGAAGGAAGAGATCCTTTTGCTGAGCAAATGGCAGGTGAAAGTTCCTTAAAGTGGGAAAGGCATGATATGCTTGAGAACCTAAAATTCAAGGTGGTTAGAGCACAGTGAAGAAGACAGAGGAGTAGAAGATAAGGTTGAAGAGACAGGCTTGGGCCATATCAGGCCAAATTTCTTAGGCCATAAAAAGGAGTGTATTTTATTCCAGTAAAATGTAAAATTTTGATGGGTATTAAGTGGAAGCAACCACATGATATGACTTACATTCAATTATCACTTCTGAAGGAAGGTAGGTTTGAAAAGGGATAAGAGTGAAAGAAAAAAATAAATAAAAGAAGATGAATTCCAGTAAAAAGGCTGTGTATTACTCCAAGAGGAAATGGTAGTTGGATTCAGGTGGTGTAGTGACCACAGCAAGATGTCAGTAGAGTTGAGGTATATATTTAACAAACAAGGATCTAAGGATAAGTTAGACTAAAAACTATGAACTCTTGTCTTAAGTCAGGTTCCCTAGGAGACTCTGACATAAAGATTTGTATTCAGGCATTTTTGGGGAAGTGCACTTGGGAACAACACTGTAAGGAAGTAAAGAAAGCAGGATGGGGCAGTGGCAGGAGTTTAGATGCAGTTGCTACAGAGGTTATAGCCAATTTCATGGGTGCTCTGGAGTGGATAACGCTTTGGAGTTCTCCAAATGGAGACAGTGGGATTGGCACTAAGGCCCTTGACTGACTAGTCATTTAATAAGTCTATTCCATGCAGGGGCCTTAATCTTGGGGTAAGGCAGCTTCCTTGGGTAGGAGTCAATCCATAGAAAGAGATGTACTATAGATGTCAGCAGCAAATACTCCTAGAAGATGGAGGAGCAAGTTAATTAAGAGGGTCCAGAAGAAAGGATCTGGATAGTACATCACATCAACTACTATAATGCTGTAAAACGAAAACACTCACACACACACACACACACACACACCACAAACATCTGTGGTTAATACAACGAAGGTCTGGGGTTTTTTTGTTTGTTTCTGTTTTTGTTTTCCAAAAATGTCCAAAGTGAATATCCTAGGCAAATCTTTACGTGGGTCTCCTATGACAGTTCCTTCCTATAGTGGATGCAGGAGGAGTCCCTAAATATATCCTGAATGTCCATATGAGGAAAAAACTCCTTTGGTCATTTACTCAGTAGCCTTTTTCTCTACCTTCTGTAATGTTAGTTTATTTCTGTTATTGTTCATGGCCATACCTGTAATGAGTGTTGGAGAATATACCCTCTTTAGGGCCTTTATAACTTCCAGAACCCAGGTCCTACTTGGACAAGGCAGGAGGGTAGGTAATGAGGATTGTTTTTAGCCTTGAATAGTAAAAAAGTTTTCTGAGTTCAGGACCATGGTTCATTTGTCAATATAATTTCTTCAGAAATGGAGTAGGCATCTGATTTATTCCATTTCAGTTAGTTCTACGTGCCAGTAATCACCTACAAGTTTCTTTCCCAGACATTGTTCTTAAAAGTGCTTTATTTTGCTCCCTCACTCTTATAGTTCTCTCTCCAGGTAATGGAGACTGTTCTGAAACTATATGGAAGTATAAAGACCTTACTGTGAACCTGACCTTTGGCCTAAATTGTTTTTTTTTTTCTTTTATACTGAAATGTTTTCCTGGATCCTAGCCATGAAAATCCCTTTTAAATCACAACTCCTACTTTTTAGGATTCATTACCTTTCACCTTTTCCAACCTTGCAAAGCCCTGAATTTCTGGATCATTTCATTTCTGCTTGCAAACTGACCAACTGTTCCTTGAGCTCATCTTTTTCTGTTCAAATAGAGCTAATAACAATCAACCAATAAACACACCTTGAGGATCTGTCTTCCTACCTCTACCCTAGAGATGCTGGCCAATATGGCATATGTTCCAGAGGTGGCAGCCTTATGAAACATTTTTCTCTAGACCACTGCCATCTTTTCAGTCTTTGGTTTGAGTGTCCCTCTTGCTAAGCACCATACAGCTAAGCCAACGTCATATAATTTAGTTTTGTTACCTTTACTGTATGAAAGTAAGTAAATGCATTCTCAAGGGACCAACTTCTATATTAGGGTAAACATTAGCTGCTGTGTTAAACAGCACCCAAATTTTATTGTCTCAGTATAATAAAGGTTTATTTCTTAGCTTGTTCAGATAGAGATCTGAGGTTCTCATCTATATTATAATTAAAATTCTAGGACGTTTTCATTTGGAGGATGTAACAACTCAAGAGTACTTCTCTTCTACCAGATACCAGGGATAAAGTTTGAGGCATTGGAGAAGTCACAATTGGAAAAGGTATTGTCACTTCTACTTATATTCAGTTGGCCAGAATCCGGTCTTATGATCTCATATAAATGTAGTAAGGTAAGTTTCTGGGAAGCATAGGCTTCCTATGTATTTAAAGAAGAATGAAAAAGATTGGTAGGCACGTGGCACTAGAAACATGCTGGAGATATAACTGATATGATTTTGTTTTGATGCATTGTGTATGTATGTGTATGTGTTGATGTGTTGTGCAAAGAATAGGAGATCCTACGGTAAAAGGAGAATTAAGAGAAACCAAAGGCATCTTATGGATTATTGTAATATGGTGTATCAATGGTTTCAACATCTTTGTGGGTTGGCACTGGGAATACTTGAATGAATCAGCTGAAAGAATAGGGGCCAGTGATAATAGAGCTAGATATTGAAATCAAAAGTTCGGAATTAATGCAAGTTCTACAAGTAGGAAAAAGCCTAATTATAGTGCATTAAGAAATAAATAGTTGGTAAGTATATAATGATCAACACTATAGATGAAGTTTCAAGAAGTTTAACAGAGAAAGAAGGGAGAATATTAGCATGGTAGGTAATGCAGGCAAAAACCAAGATCCATGTTTCTCAGTTTTTTGATAACTACATATTTTCTGAAAGAGCCTTCTTTAAGTGTGTCACTATATATTATATATAACTTAATACATACATAAGTTACATTGTTATAGCAATGTTTATCATTAGGACACTGAACTAGAAGTTCATGTCATAAAATATACGTTAGGGTACAACTAGATACATCTCATAATAGGGATATTGAAATATGAAGCAAAATTTCAATAAAATAAGCTTCATATTACAAATATATAAGAGAACATGATTCAAGGGCGCCTGGGTGGCTCAGTTGGTTGGGCGACTGCCTTCGGCTCAGGTCATGATCCTGGAGTCCTGGGATCGAGTCCCGCATCGGGCTCCTTGCTCAGCAGGGGGTCTGCTTCTCCCTCTGACCCTCCCCCCTCTCATGTGCTCTCTCTCATTCTCTCTCTCAAATAAATGAATAAAATCTTTAAAAAAAAAGAGAGAACATGATTCAAGTATAAAGCTAATTGAATACGGTAATGCCTGGGATGCTTCCCTTGACACTATAAGTTACAACTTTGGGAAAGTGCTATATTGTAATCAGTGGTCTACTAGTAAATGTTTCACAACTGCTCTCTCTTTGGAGGAGGCAGTGTTAGGGGTGGAAAAACTCATTTCGTAATCTCTGTTTTATCCATCCCCTGCATACTTCCACCACAGCCTATTTCAAGCTATGGACATGACATTACTGAAGGCAGGGTTTAGAAGAGATGGTCACAATAACAGCAGGCTTTGGCAAGAGCCAACTCCAGAACATTATTGGTTGTAATTATGGTTAACTATTTTAGTGCTGCTTTGGATCTCTTAGCACCTTGAAAATGTTAACCAGATATCCCGGCATTTGGGATGTCCCAAATGCAAACTGTTTCAAAGACAGAGGTCCTCCACAGACTTTTTTGTTTGTTTCTTTAAAGGTAGAAAGGTTTAGAGAAAAAAGTATGTTAAAGAGGCAACCTTGAGAAAAATAAAAAATGTTGAAAGAAGTACAGAGAATGATTTAGTCTTGATCAGAAGAGAAAGGTGCCTTTGTTCTTTGAGGTCAGAAGGAAAGTAATGATGCATATGAACTTATATGTGTGAAAAGAAGTTGAGGGATCCCATGCCTGATAGATTCTTTTGTACCCATGAAAGAAGAAACAAGGTCACGTGCTATCAGGCTTAGAGCTGATCACAGCCTACTTCTCCAGTTTCATCAACCAACTTTCTCCCATTTGTTCATTTTTATCACACACTAGCTTTTTATCTGGTTACCAAGAGCAGTTAGAACTTCTCTGCATGGAAACCCTTCATACATTCTATTTCTCAGTCAAGGGTCAAGTCCCATCCATCCGTGTTGAGCTAACTTCTACCCAATATTGTGGTTCCAGCTTAAATAGCACCTCTGAGAAGCATTCTCTGGCCTTCCTTTCAAATTAGATTTTCCCATTGTATTACCTCATAAGATCTTATATTTTTAATAATACTTATTTCCTAATTATGTTTGTTTCTGCCATCATTATTTTTTTCCACATAAGGTAAACCATGAGATAAAGTCATATACATTATCTTGCATCTCTCCTTCTCCTCAGTGTCTGCACTTAACTAATATTTAATGAATGAATACATGAATAAATGAATGAGTGAATAAACAAAAAAATGAACAATGAAGACTACCTAGCATAATTTAGAACTTCAACTGAGGGTATCAAAAGAGGAAGCTTATCAAGAGCGAGAAAGAAAATCTCATTGGCAAGTCTTACAAATAAATGCCACTAAAAATTTGATAGACATATTTGTATGTTTGACAATTTGGTATATACTTATTCCCATGTATCTTCAGACTTTTCTCAAATTTGTGATTGTGAAAAGAGAGGAAGTATTGATCTCATCAAAGCTAGTCTCCAAATGCATCTGTGAAGGACAGACATGAGAGAGCCCATCTCAAGGACTGTGATGTATTGGATTCTCTTAAAACACAAACATATTAGATGCCTTCCAGACATAACTAAAAGGCAAGTGGAGTTTGGAGGGAAAAGATAAACAGAATAAACACACAGAAACAGGAATTTCGTAGTTCACCTCAAACATTTTTTCCCTACTTTTTAACCCCATTAGACAATGACAAATGGGACAAAGATGAAAAGGAAGCAGTGGTGGGAAGGAGGCAGGGACATGGGCCATAACCAACATCAGATGAGCATTCTGTACTCCATTCTCATTCTGTGTGTCTAGCTTCATAATGTAAGAGAGACACATTAATGACAATGATGATAATGATGATAAAAGTTAACCCTGCATAGTACTTATTGTTAGCCTGCACTGTCCTAAGCAGTTTTCATTTTTGTAATCCATTTAAGTGTCACAACACCATGAGTTAACTACTATTATTATCCTCGTTTTACATGGAGGAAACTGGATTACTAATTCTACATAAATATTAGATTTATTTTATCTATAGTAAAATTAATAAAATTTTGACAAAGTTGATCTTTGGATCTTGAGCAAATGTGTTTAAATGGTATTTAAACAAAAATAGGTCAAATATAATGAAATTGAAAAGTGTACTCTGATTCCCTTTACCCAGGATGTCATGGAATCATTAATAGTCACTTCAACATCTTATTTTTGCAAAGACCATAAATGTTAAAACATTGTACCTCTAAGCTCTCAGAGAAAAAGCTGTTTAACCTACTAAATCAATGCCCAAACTTTCTATAGTAGTGGGCATTGACGCATCTTTTCTGTGAATGTATAAAATCAAAGAATCTTGGAACCTGAGATAATTCTGCTTTATAAGGTTTTAAAGGTTAAAGACATAGAGTTATTTAAGTGTTTAGAAGAGTAAAGGAGTGTTTTCTGAAGCAAAAAAAAATCACTCTAAGTTATTCAAAGGCTTCCTTTTCCTCAGGGCAGCTTTAATAATTGGATTCATGGGTATCTGAATCACCGGCAGGGGGTAGAGAGGAACTAATGTCACTTTTTATTTTCATCCTAAAATATTTGCTCCACTTTATTATGTCACTTAAAAGTAAGTTCTTCGACAGAATTAAATACTTAGTATGCAAAGTAGGATCTCAGGCAAACTGTTTTTACAATGTAAAGGAAATTACATAAACTTACTGTAACATAAATTGTATAAATTTAAGCCAGGTTATCACTTAATCATTGATTATTTAGGATAGTTTATTTATAATCATCTATACATTTAACTCCTATCTTTAAAAGACTAATATTGCTATTTAATAAGACAAATGCCATATCTAACACAATTCTGAATTCTTTCTTTTGATGTACTTTTTCCTATGTTAGCTGCTAACTAGTGAACAACATTCTAGCTATCATAAGATATAATACGGGTTGGGTAAACAGTTATAAGATTAAAGTGAAATATTTACAGAATCAGCTTGACTATCACAGTGTTTTTATATGTCAATATCAGAATAACAGGGGCTACCTCTCCAGATTTATTAGTCACTTCATATAATACAAATTTTTGTACAAAGTTTGAAGTTAGGTTAACATATTAGGGATTGTTGATGAGATTATATACATAAAAAGAAACTGACTTTTACATCAAGGATATAATCTAGTATAAAGAGGTAGTTTTTCTCAGTGGAAAGAAATTCTTACTGATAAGCTTAGTAAAATAGTTGGCACTAATTCTTAAATAGAGAAAGACAAGTTAGATTGATAAAAACTTAAGGAAAGAAGATAACTGAGGGGCGCCTGGGTGGCTCAGTTTGTTAAGGGTCTGACTCTTGGTTTTGGCTCAGGTCATGAATGCAGAGTGGTGAGATGGAGCCCTGCATCAGGCTCATGGCTCAGCGGGAAGTCTGCAGGAGAATATCTCCCTCTCCCTCTTCTCCTCCCTCAAATAAATAAAATCTTAAAAAAAAAAAAAAGATAACTGAACTGATAACAAAAAAGTCAAAGGACAAATCCCTTACCATAGTGCCAATACCATCTATTTTTTAAATTTTTATTTAAATTTTAGTTAGTTAACATACAGTGCAACATTGGTTTCAAGAGTAGAATTCAATAATTCATTACTTCCATACAACACCCAGCGCTCATCACAACAAGTGCCCTCCTTAATGCCCATCACCCATCTGGCCCATTTCCCACCCACTTCTCTCCGTGAATCCTGTTTGTTGTCTATAGTTAAGAGTCTCTTATGGTTTGTTTCCTTCTCTCTGTTTTTCCCCCGTGCCATATGTTCATCTGTTTTGTTTCTTAAATTCCACACGAGTGAATTCATATCAATACCATCTAATTTTAACAGCGAAAAACAAGGTATTTACAAGGATCATAGGAAGCAGCATTAATGTTTATGCCCAGATCCCTGAAATGACTATCTTCCTAACTACTGATAGAATGTCTGTAGCTCCAGAATTTGAAGTAGATAATAGTGTGCTTATCTAGTTGGTGATTTGATAAGAAGAGTAGCTCTGGAAACAATTGGTCATGTTATTGAGAAAATGCTGGGTATGCAAGCATTTGTATGCTGCTTGTTAGGTTATGAATCAGAAGAATACATCCATATCCTGCTCAGTTGGTCATACTGGGCGAAGTGGGAATAAAATCCAAGTAATAGGACTGGTGAAATATTTCCATCTCCTGTTACTCTGAAAATGCCAGAAAGGTCATCATTATTCACAGAGGTCCTTCTTATAATACTGAACTTCACCAAAAATCCTGATGTCACACAATCAAATATGTGGCTTGCAGTAAAGATTAAATTTTTTTAGCCACTTTATGGTTCATAAAATGGATTTTACTGCATTTAGAGTGTTAATTAACTGATATAATACATGTAAAATCTCTGCATATTACACATCAACATATGTAGTTACAGTATTACTGATTAGGTACAAAAAGATTGTTTTAACCTCAAAGTGTTAAATAGTTCCTATAAATATTAAAAAACAAAAGGAAAAGACTGAGGATTCTGACTATAAAGCAGAAGAACTATTACAGAGGCTTTCCAAATATCATTTAATATTTACTCTACTGACTATGCAATAAACATTTTTATGATCTTTTACATAAAAAAATTGTGGGTTTGGCACAATATTATAAAGACTAATGTTTGTAATTTAAAATTTACAAAGAGTTGTGTATTTCTCACTCATTGGCATTTAATATATTTTAAAAGGGTTTAGAAGTGAATTGGGGATCATTTCACATTTCTAAACCACTTTACTGTATTAAGTACATAGCTTATTTCCTTGATTATAAACTTAAACAAATAGAAAATTGGATAACACATAACTTAACCAAGGATTATAGAATAAGTAGAATTATTTTACATTAGGGAAGAAATACAATCTAAAGCTAAGTCACTATAAGATGATCTAGAAATTATTAATTTAAAAAGACAATTAAAAATCATTAAACTTTAAAGCCATATTAAATGTTTACCAGAGAATGTCTTAATTATCCAAAGACACTGAAATAATTTCTTTAATAACAGAAAAACAATAAATGGCACAATTTCTTTTCATAGTTAATATAAATACAGTAAATGTCCTGGGTGTGGCTCTTTAATGTACCCACATTAGGACACTGAGCATGTTAATATCAGAATGGATCAAGAACTCCTTTGAAATGCATATCTAACATATAATAGTTGCCCATCCTATTTGTATGGTAAAACATAAGAATTTCCTTAGAACATAAAATTAAAGAATCGAGTTGACATAGATTGAAATTTGATACAGAGATTAAACAAGCAAATCCTTTGACATATCCTAAGGGAATATGAATTTTGTTCTTATTAGGAAAAAGTCAAAGTATTTGGGCATCATACAGGGAATAAGCTTTGTAGAGAAAGAAATTGTAGAGCTCAATATTCTATGATATAACTTGTGCACTTCTAAAAATTTGAGAACTATGAACTTGAACTTCTTGAGATAAAGCACTATAAAAAAAATCAATAAGTACAAGTCAAATATAACTGTAACCCTAGGGATGCTGGGGGAAAAAAATAGAAGAAAGTCCACTCTGTTCAAGATTCCAACTATTAATTTTAAAATCATAATAGTAGTTGGCAACAACAGTTAAAAGGAAATGATGTCAAAATCAACAACTCAGAGTACCACCTTGAGCTGAAGTTAAGCTCAGGAGGTTGGGTAGGAACTTGTAATATATGTGGAAAACCAAAATGCCTGTAACAGAAATATAAGCTACTTTGAAATCTGTGAGAGATTTTATTAAAAAGGAGTAAGGTCAGGTGAGAGCCTAGAAATATGATGGAAGAAGTCAAGGATCAAAGAGTATTATTTTTTTTTTTTAACATTGTCTTTTTACCCATATCCAGGTCTTGAATATATAAAAGTTACTCAAGCAGAAATTATGCAAGACTTAGTTAGAAATACGGGGCGCCTGGGTGGCTCAGTTGGTTAAGCGACTGCCTTTGGCTCAGGTCATGATCCTGGAGTCCCTGGATCGAGTCCCACATCGGGCTCCCTGCTCAGCAGGGAGTCTGCTTCTCCCTCTGACCCTCCTCCCTCTTATGCTCTCTGTCTCTCATTCTCTCTCTCTCAAATAAATAAATAAAATCTTTAAAAAAAAAAAAAAGTTGGTTAAGACTTAGTTAGAAATAGAACTATAGCTTAAATATTCTAATTTCATATTTTCCATAAAAACACAAATAAAAATGGAAATTACTACCCAGAGTTCTACTCTCAGGATGTGGCAATTCAAAGACACTTATAGATATGTAGTCAAGAATTGAAATTTTTTGAAAAATAACAATGTCTTTGAAATAATTATCAATCATAAAATAACACCAGAACTTTCTAAAACAGAAAAAAAGGAAAAGAAAAGAACAAAAGAAACCTTTGTGAATAATTGTCTGTTGCTGGATAGTCATGGTTACGGGCTTGATTATGTGCCCTCCAATACTCACATGTTGAAGCCTGAACACCCAGTACCTCAGAATGTGACTGTATTTGGAAAGAGGGCCTTTAAAGAAGTGAATGAATTGAAATGGGACCATTAGAGTGGGCCCTATTCTAGTTTGACTGGTGTTTCTGGACACATAAAGACACCAGAGATACATGCACACAGAAGAAAGACCATGTGAGGACACAACAGGAAGACAGTGGCCAAATGCAAGCCAAGCAGATAGGCCTCAGAAGAAACCACCCCTGCTGATATCTTGAGCTTGAACTTTGGCCTTTTGAACTGTGAAAAAATAAATTTCTGTTGGTTAAGCCACCCAACCTATAACATTATTGTTATGGCAGCTCCAGCAAACTAACGCACCCAAATACAGTTGATTCTTGTTATTCACAGAAATCATGCTCTATAAAGTTGTTGTGAATGCTGAATTAGAGAATCCTGGACCATTAGTCTTAGGGGAATTATAGGGTAAGTTTCCTGCAGGCCTCTGGTCAATACATTTTCATCAACTGGTCACTATATAACATTGTTTTACATATGTTTCTGTTTAAAGACACCCATTTTAATATTATTGTTGATTCTTTAACATTAAACACATGGCCAACAGCACTGTAACTCATACCTAAATAAAGCTTATCTAACGTGTATTATCTCCGCAAGGCCCATCACGGCTGTCTTGCGCTTACAAACACTGGACAGCACTTCAGCACTATGCTTTGGGGCATTTCACAGTGACATCACCAACAAAAAGCAAATAAATGTGAAAAATGCAGCCCTAAATAGACCATGAAAAAAGACACTTGTTTATAGTATGGAAGTTGAGACAGGAATGCAGAACCTCACCTTGTTTAGGCTCAGCTCCCAATGTGCATACTGGGTGACAAATATTTTGCCGCTCTGTGCATACTCAAAATGCCATGAAAGTGCCAAAAATATTAATTCGGGGGATACAAATAATTTTAGAGAGTAAGAAAATTCCCCAATATGGACTCCATTAATGCGAGGATCAAATAGATCAAGGAATTTTTCTCTTTCAGTGACAACCTTGCCATCAAATACCTGTCACCCATGTCATGTAATGTGTACTCAGGAGCCCACCTCCCACACTGTGCTGACAGCAGAAGTAAATGTGCTATTTAAAAGACAACTAGTAGGAAAAGGTCACAGGACTTCTGGGAAGATGATGGAGTAGGAGGACCCCAAGGCTCCCCTCGTCCACAGATCCAATTAGATAACACCCCCATTATTGTAAAAAAACAAGAAAAAGACCCGAAGAACAGCAGAACAGACTCTCCATAGCTAAATGTAGCTAAATGTAGAGAAGAGGCCATATCAAAGAAGAGCAGAGACTTATTTGCTGCCCAAGTGACTCACAGAACTGTCCCTGGAAGGGAGGGACACCGAGGACACCATGAGGGGAGAGGAGCAGACTCCACGCCAAGCACAGAGGATCTGCACTGGGAAGATGAATCCTCACATTTGGCTCTGAAAACTGGAGGAGCCTAATTTCGCTAGTTCTTACAATCAGAGGGCTTAACACCTGGAACTTTAAAAACCAAGTGGCTGGGCTCTGGGATAGTGAGAGGGCAAGAAGAAACGGAGTCCCCACCCTTAAAGAGACAGCACAACAAACAGTCCCATTGAGATATACAGCACAAAAGGAGCAATTTGAAAAAAAAAATACCTGGGAATAGGAGGGAGATTTGTTTACTAATCTCAGAACATGTGCTGGAAAGGCAGGGATCTTTGGGAGACTTCTCCAACAATAAAAGAGCTGACGGGCATCATTTCTCTCCCTCACCCCCCAACCTAGATACAAGAACACCTGCAGGAACCTGCTCAACTGGAACACTCTCCACCTAGCTTGCCAAGGACACCAACTCTTCCTGAGCACTTTTGCAGATCCAGCCCCTCCAAACATGGCTGCCTTGGCAGGAGTTTTCCCAGGTGGCAGCAGCTTCCCTCCCTCAGTGGACAAGCGAGACCTTGCTGGTACCACATGCCCTGCCTCCACATTCTTCTGAGGACTCCCACTTGAGCCCTGAGGCAGGAGTTTCCTCAAGTGGCTCCATGCCCCTCTCACAGCAGACAGGGCAAGCCTTGCTAACACCACATGTCTCACATTCTCCTGCAAACCCACCCTTGGCAGAAGCTCCTCCAAAGCAGCGCCAGAAGTGTGGCTGTGTGCAAGCCACCCCAACAGGGAGCAGCAGCACCCCAAAGTGATTCTTGCCTCAGGGAGAGGGGAAGATCACCATACATACCAGTCCATCAACTTAGTGTAGATCGCTTATTATTTTATGCATAAGATGTTGTATAAACTTAATGGTAACCACAAATCAAAAACAGAAAATAGATATACAAAAAATAGAGAGGAGTCCATGCATATCACTAAAGAAAGCCAGCAAACTATGAAACAAGAGCAAGAGAAGAAAGGAACAGAGAACAAATACAAAAACAACCAGTAACAAAATGGCAATAAGTACATAGCTATCAATAATTATTTTGAAAATGAATGGACTAAATGCTCCAATCAAAAGACATAGTGTGACGGAATGAATAAAATAACAAGACCCATCTGTATTCTGCCTACAAGAGACTCATTCCAGACCTAAGGACACAGCCAGAATGAAAGTGAAGGGATAGAAAGTCTTTTATCATGAAAATGAAAGTGAAAAAAAGGCCAGGATATCAATACTTATATCAGACAAAATAGACTTTAAAACAGATTGTAAGAAGAGACAAATAAGAACACTACATATTCATGAAGGGAAAAATCCAACAATATAACAACTATAAATATTTATGCACCCAATGCGGGAACACCCAAATACATAAAGCAGCTAATAACAAACTTAAAGGAAGTAATTGATAGTAATACAATAATAGCAGGGAACCATAAAAGCCCACTTCATCAATGGATAGATCATCCAAACAGAAAATCAACAAGGAAACATTGGCTTTAAATGACAGATTGGACTAGAAGGATCTAACAGATATATTCAGAACATTCCATCCTAAACAACAAAAAATACATTCTTTTCAAGAGCACCTGGAACAGGGGCGCCTGGGTGGCTCAGTCGGTTAAGCGTCTGCCTTCGGCTCGGGTCATGATCCCAGGGTCCTGGGATCGAGCCCCACATCGGGCTTCCTGCTCAGCGGGGAACCTGCTTCTCCCTCTCCCTCTGCCTGCTTCTTCCCCTGCTTGTACACTCTCTCTGTCAAAAATAAATAAAAATTGGGTGCCTGGGTGGCTCAGTTGGTTAAGCGACTGCCTTCGGCTCAGGTCATGATCCTGGAGTCCCTGGATCGAGTCCCGCATCGGGCTCCCTGCTCGGCAGGGAGCCTGCTTCTGCCTCTGACCCTCCCCCCTCTCATGTGCTCTCATTCTCTCTGTCTCAAATAAATAAATAAAATCTTTTAAAAAAATAAATAAATAAATAAATAAATAAAAATCTTTAATAAAAAAAAAAAAAAGAGCACATGGAACATCCTCCAGAACAGATCATATGTTAGGCTACAAAATGAGTCTCAACAAATTCCAGAAGACCAAAGTCATACCAGGCATGTTTTCCAAACATAATGTTATGAAACTTGAAATCAACCACAATAAAAAATCTGGAAGAACATAAATACATAGAGGTTATATAACATGTTAATAAACAATGAATGGGTCAACTGGGAAATCAAAGAGGAAATCAAAAAATACACAGAGACAAATGAAAATGAAAATACAGTCATCCAAAATCTTTGAGATGCAGCAAAAACTGTTCTTAGAGGGAAGTATATAGCAATACAGGCTTACTTCAAGAAGCAAGAAAACTCTTAAATAAACAACTTAACCTTGTGCCCCTAGAAGCTAGAAAAAGAACAACAAACAAAACCCAAAACCAGGAGAAGGAAGGAGAAGATAAAGATCAGAGCAGAAATAAATGAAATAGACACTAAAAAATAAAATAATAATAAAAGAGAATAATGAAACCAGGAGCTGATTCCTCGGGGAAAAAAATCAACAGAATTGATAAAAACCTTAGCCAAAATCATTAAAAAAGGGGGGGGGCAGGAAACTCAAGTAAACTAAGTCATGAATGAAAGAGGAGAAATAACAATTGGCACCACAGAAATACAAAGGATTATAAGAAAATATTATGAAAAATTATATGCCAAAAAATTGGACAACTTAAAAGAAATGGATAAATGCCTAGAAACATTTAACCTTACAAAAATTGAACCAGGAAGAAATAGAAAATTTGAACAGATCCATCACCGTAAGGACATTGTATTAATAATCAAAACCTCCCCAAAAACAAAAGTCCAGGGCCAGATGGATTCACAGAATTCTACCAAATATTTAAGGAAGAATTAATACCTATGCTTATCAAACTACTCCAAAAAATAGAGGAGGTAGAAAAACTTTCAAATTCATTCTATGAGGCCAGCATTACCACGATACCAAAAACAGATAAAGACACCACAAAAAAAGAGAGAACTCCAGGGCAATATCTCTGATGAACATAGTTGCAAAAATCCTCAACAAAATACTAGCAAACTGAATCCAGCAATGCATTAAAAAAATCATTCACCGCCATTATGTGGGATTCATTCCTAGGATGCAATGTTGAGCAATAGTTGGAAATCAACTAATTTAATACATCTCCTCAATCAGAGAAAGAATGAAAACGATACGATAATTTCAATGCAGAAATAAGCATGTGATAAGGCACAACATCCATTCACAAAAGCCCTCAGGAAAGTAGGTTTAAAGGGAACATACTTCAAAAGATCATATATGAAAAACCCACAGCTAATATCATACTCAGTGGTGAAAAACTGAGAGCTTTTCCTCCACGGTCAGGTATAAGACAAGGATGTCCACTCTCACTGCTTTTATTCAACATAGTACTAGAAGTCCTAGCCATAGGAATCAGATAAGAAAGAAGAAATAAAAGGCACCCAAAATGGTAAGGAAGAAGTAAAACTTTCAGTATTTGCAAATGACATGATACTATATACAGAAAACCCAAGACTCCACCAAAAACCTACTAGAACTGATAAATGAATTCTGTAAGGTCACAGGATACAAAATCAATATACAGAAATCCATTGCATTTCCATACACTAATAAGGAAGTAGCAGAAAGAAAAAATTAAGAAAACAATCCCATTTACAATTGCACCAAAAAGAATCAAGTACCTAGGAATACACATAACCAAGAAGGTGAAGCTGAAGCTGTAAAACACTGATGAAACAAACTGAAGAAGACACAAACAAATGGAAAGAGATTCCATGCTCTTGGGCTGGGAGAATAAATATTGTTAAAATATCCATTCTACTCAAAGCCATCTACAGATATAATGCACTCCGTATCATAATACCACAGCATTTTTCACAGAGGTGGAACAAGCAATCCTAAAATTTGTATGGAATCACAAAAGACCCTGAATAGTCAAAGCAATCTTGAAAAAGCAAAGCAAAGCTGGAGGCATCACAATTCCAGACTTCAAGTTACATTACAAAGCTGTAGTGATGAGAAAAGTATGGTACTGGCACAAAAATAGACACATAGATCAATGGAACAGAACAGAAAACCCAGAAATGAACCCACAACTACATGATCAATTAATCTTGGACAAAGCAGGAAAGAATATCCAATGGGAAGAAGTCTCTTCAATGCACGGTGTTGGGAAAACTAAACAGCCACATGCAAAAGAATGTAACTGGACAAAATTCTCACATCATACACAAAAATAAACTCAAAATGGATTAAAGACCTAAATGTGAGATCTGAAACATAAAATCCTAATAGAGAGCACAGGCAGTAATTTCTCTAACATTGGCCATAGCAACATTTTTCTAGACATGTCTACTGAGGCATGGGAAGCAAAAGCAAAAATAAACTATTGGGACTACATCAAAATTAAAAGCTTCCTCACAGCAAAGGAAACAATCAACAAAACTAAAAGACAACTTACTGAATGGGAGAAGATATTTGTAAATTATAGATCTGATAAGTGGTTAGTATCCAAAATATGTAAAGAACTTATACAACACCCAAAAAACCCAAATAATCCAATTAAAAAGTAGACAGAATACACAAACAGACACTTTTCCAAAGACATACAGGTGGCTAACAGACACATGGAAAGATGGTCATCACTCATCACCAGGGAAATGCAAATCAAAACCACAAGAAGATATCACCCCACATGTCAGAATGGCTAAAATAAAAAACACAAGAAACAGCAAGTGTTGATGAGGATGTGGAGAAAAAGGAACCCTTGTGCACCATTGGTGGGAATGCAAGTTGGTGCAGCCACTGTGGAAAACAGTATGAAGGTTCCTCAAGAAATTAAAAATAGAATTACCATATGATCCAATAATTCTACTACTGAGTATTTACCCAAAGAATACAAAGACTCTAATTTGAAAAGATATATGCACCCCTATGATAACTGCAACATTATTTACAATAGCCAAATTGTGGAAGCAATCCAAGCATCCATGGATAGATGAATGGATAGGAAGAAGTGGTATGTATGTATGTGTATGTATATATATATGCAGTGGAATATTATTCAGCCATAAAAAGAATAAAATCTTGCCATTTTCTATGACATGGATGGAGCTACAGAGTATTATGCTAAGGGAAATAAGTCAGTCAGAGACAAATACCATATGATTTCACTCGTATAAGGAATTTAAAAAACATAACACACAAAGAAAAAAGAGACCAAAAAAAGAAACTTAACTATAGAAAACAAGCTGATGGTTACCTGAAGGGAGGTGGGTGGGCAGAAGGGTGAAATAGGTGAAGGCGGATTAAGAGCACATTACTATGATGAGCCCTCAGCAATGTACAGAATTGTTGAATCACTATATTGTACACCTGAAACTAATATAAATCTGTATGCTAATTATACTGGGATTAAAATTAAAATAAATTTAATAAGGTAATATAAATACTGTAAAAACAAGTAAGCAAAAAATAATAAAGGACAACTAGTACTCAATGACAGATTATTTCATAGTATCATTTCATTTTATGGGTAAGTTACAGGTATGGAATCAGTTCACCCAATTAAGTTTACTTATGTGTTACATTGCTTGTTGTTCTGACTCTCTAGGGTTTTGACTCCTCTATACTTCTCTTCAGGCCACTGTGAGATTCTTAGGTACCATCCTGAACCAAATAGAAGAACATTTTCTTTAGAACTTTGAAACTATCTCAGACACTAATTACTCGTTTTCATTTCCTGGGGATTCCACAACATATCCCAGGCAAGAAAAAGAATAAATTACAGAATAATCAATATATCACAATATAGACAATAAGTGTTAACTATTAATACTGCAGACATAAAGAAATTACTCTAACATTTTAATTTATTGCTTCAGTTTTATTATTATTCTTAGTGCAATTGTATTCTCATACTCTTCTGTTGGTCATTTACTTCTACGGTTTATAAAATGTTACTTAATAATTTAATAATTTCATACATAGTCATACATTATTTCATACATATGAAACAATGCTAGTTCTCCTAAGTAAAATAGTATATTAAATTTTTTAAATTTTTTTTCCATTTTCATTACCTTTGAAAGGTTCTATACTATAATCATAAATGTGATTTAATCTCTCCCACAGGTAACTTAAAGAGATATTTTAGTCATGATCAAGTTTCTTTCGATCTACTGGTAGATCTTTATCAGGCTACTATTTTCTTGAAGTCTTTGATACTGGAAAAGATATTCAAAAGCAATTTTATTTTCTAGAACTTCAATGTGAGAATCAAAGATTAAAACCTCTAATTAGATGATAGCAACCAAAAATCCATTTGAGTCTACTAAGCCCTCATTTAAATTCCAGATAATTCTACCTTTAAATATTGTTCATTCTGTTTCAACAAAGACTCTGTTTTATCATTTTCTTACTTTAAGAAATGTTTATAAATATAAATATGACTTTATAGAATGTTATTATATAATATGGATGTTAAATGAATATAAAATTGTTTCAGAATAACCATTACAAGATGTCTATGTAATTAAGAATAAAATGTCATTAAATACAGGATTGATTTTCAAAAATAATTTTAATATTGAAAATTATGTTACAAACAGTAATGGATGTGGTGATTAAAATAATTATTTCTGTAAACTGTGTAAAGTGCTGGTTTCTAAGTTTATTTGGACATGAGCTTTAAATTTTTAACTTTTGACTGCTTCACTTTTCTGGTGAAACTGGACAAATTACACAGATTATATTTTTTAAAAAGTGGTGCTCAATAAATAGAGACATACGAATTGTCACTCTGTCACTTCTTCTCTCCCTCTAGCAGGATTTCTTATCCTTAGTCTACTCACTACCTGGACTTTTTTGCCTCTCATATACTATCCAGCTTTTATTTACAACAGAATTCTGTAGGTTAATCTACTTGGAAAAACCTTAGGATGTTCTTTGGCATACTCATTAACCAACGATTCTTGCATACATCACATAGGATATGATCCAAATGTAATAAGGCAATTATAAGAAAGAGACAAAAGTAAGACTTGGACCCACACAATCACTGAGGCCACAGAACAAAAGATAAGACATTCAAGATGGCTAACTGGCCTACCCAAAGATGGAACAAAAGTGTCTCTTCCCTCTTTTTTTCTCATGACATTATCTTTGCCCCTGGCTTCATTCTCAGTAACAGATTCCCACTGCAACAGAGTCAAACATAACTGTTTCTCAAGGGTCTGTTCTCTCACCTTTTCCTAGATGAAAGCCTATAGATATAGAGGGGTCTATTCACTAAATTCTAATCTAATCTCCTGCAAATCACTGTCACTAACTTTTATTTATTCAACTGGATCAGTGACAATTGTAAATATTTTCAACAGATCTAAGTGGGACCAATCCTCTTTTTAAAAACTGCAATATTCTTAGTCCATGGTAAACACAGCCTTAACATTTAAGAAACAAAATATCCTAAGAAATTTAAGATTCTTTAACAAAATTTCTACATGAATACCTTAACAATAATATATTAGGCTGCTTTTTACATTAGGGGAAAACATAAAATACAAAAATTTTATGTCAGTATCTAAAATTAGAGATGTAAAAATGTTTTTTGCCTTTGTCTGAAGCCAAATCTATGTAGATTTAAAAGTTTATATTTTATTTGGTCTTAATTTTTTTTTGAAAGGTCGAATGTAGGATGTGATTAAGTATGGGGAAAGTTTCAGCTTGCTTAATTAAAAAGAAAAAGCAATAATTTGAAAGAATGTACCTTTTATAACTACCACAGAAGAATTAAAAATAATTACAAACTTGTATAGTGTCATAGTGAAAAAGCAAACTTATAGTTGATCAGGAAAACCACAAATGGACATCAAACATTTTGGAAAGTATTTTAATAACAGGATTCAAGACCTACAAATTGTTAACAACCTTTCAACAAAGAATTTATTAAGGCAAGGGTCATGTACGTAGGATACAGCAAAATGTTGAAATAGGTTGAAAGTCCAAAAGCAGAAGAACTGTTAATTCTTGGTATATTTGCAGAATGAATCATCATTCACCAGTCATCAATGTAATAGATATACAGATACTATATTTGAATATTCAGTGAGATTTTTTACTTCCTCTGAGTAAGGAGACTAAGAGCTAGAACAAAATAACATAAAGTAACCCCACTTTCTAAGGTGAGCCTCAGATCAATAGAGCCAGGCACCCCCCAGGGTTCTCATGTCATAGTCTACATTAAACATTCCTCTTTTGAATGTCATTTCTGCCTTTACTACTACAGATAGACTATACATTTTGCCCTGAGATTTCCAGTAGCCAAACGGTGTTGATTCAGTGGACTAAAATGACAAATGTAGCATGCAGTTTCTATACTGGGTCCTAGGTCTAAGAGGTACTTGCCCCATGCATCCTCATAATGAAAGCTAGTTTAGCTGGTAAATAGTGAATAATATCTGTGTAGCAACCTGGCAACTCTAAATGGTAATATTTGTTGTTTTGTTTTTTTTTTTAATTCCAGTGTAGTTAACAGATGGTGTTAGTTTCAGGTGTTCAGTATAGTGATTCAACAATTCCACACATTACTCAGTGCTCATCAAGGTAAGTGTTCTCTTAATCCACTTTACCTATTTCCCCCATCTCTAGGACTCTCATTAGAACCTGGTGTTTTCCTAGCCAATTTGATACATCCCATTGCAGTGAGGAGAACTAGGTTTGATTTGGAGGAAGCATAGAGACAAAAAAAAAAAAGCTAGTGTTCCTTTTTGGTTTCTCGGTCTTCCAAACTGAATTTGTAAGGCCAAAAAGGAAGCCCTAAATAGATTATAATAAAATATTGCACAGCTGCAGAGGCAAAAAGAATAGAAGTGATCCTTTGGGCCATAACCACTGAGGCTACAGAAGGAGGGGAGCAGGGTGGAGCTAACACTTGAGATTGCAGGACGCTGAAGGATAGGGGGCTTGGGAAGTAGGGAAAGAGAAGCCCTGGTGATGTAAAGAGTCCTCACTGTAGGCTGCCAAGTACCACACGGGGTCAGCATAATAGTGCTACCTGAGGAAAAGTCAGTAGCTCCCCAGAACTACAGCAATCCCCACTAGCCCCCTCATGCACAGTTTCCATTTTCATAGTTTCCGTTACCCACTGTCAGCCCCAGGCCAGGAGTAGATGACCTTCCTTCAGAAGAATCATCAAAAGGTCGACAGTCACCTAGTGCTACGTCACAATGCCACATCATTCACCTCATTTCATTTCAACACGATGGCTCTTCACCATTTCACATCATCACAAGAAGGGAGAGAACAGGACAATCAGATATTTTGAGAAAGAGACCACATTCACACAACTTTTACTATTGTATATTGTTAACATTGTTTCATTTTATTATTGGTTATTATTGGCCTCTTACTGTGCCTAATTTATAAATTAAATTTTATCATAGGTGTGGGTGCATAGCAAAAAAAATAGTATAAATAGGGTTTGTACCCCTGCTTCCAGGCATCCTCTGTGGATAAGAACTACTGAATAAGAATTCAGTATGCAAAGGAGCTATTTTAGCTGTGTTTGTTATTCACAGCTCTCACAGCTCACCTGTGGTGTTCCTTAGAAATGGATTCCTGAGGTTGAAGGGAGGGGGTTGAATTGGGAATACAGTGTGGGGTTCTCTTGTTATTTGGGTGGTGGTGGTGTTTTTATTTTAACAAACTGAAAGTCAGTAGTGATATGAAATGGAAGCCTCCAAGATCTGTCCTTGAGAGTGGAACTGGAGAGTGATAATAACCCTCACTCTCCACTATGAATGAAGGCATTTTAGAGGAAGAAAAGTCCACAGACTTATGTTCTCCAATGATGGCTAATCACCACAAAGCACAGGTAACTGGTAATGAGGGCTGGAGGCTGAATTACTGCAGCTGAGATTGTGCCCTACCAGATGAGTGAGCTTAACTGAAGAATGATCCTTAGGGTAGCTGCAGGAATAAATACGCCATGGATCATTCAGTCCATATATCTGTCCCTAGAGATCTCCAAGGGGGTAAAAAAAAAAAAAATTCAAAAGTGCTATTTTCACTCATAATTTGATTTAAATACCTGAGCTAACTGTGCTATACCATTAATGTGTAAATCCAGAAATTATTATGGAACAAACAGAAAAGAGTGAGGCCAACTCCAAGGTAGGCAACTATTTCTTACTGCCAACTAGGGGGCTGGCCAAGGAACAAATCAAAAAGGAGAGGGAAAAGGAGGAGGTCCATACTGCCTTAAGAGTGCTAACAAGACTCCTCTGGGATTTCGATTGTGGGGTAAGAGACTTATCTGGAAAAAATGTTCCAGAATGCAAGGATGTCACCTGGAAATAGGAAGAGAGGGTGAGTGAGGGCAGTTGAGCAGGTTATTCAAGGTCCACTCTAGGCAAGTTAGGGGAAATACCTGGATTTCTGCCCTAACTTGTTCATTAACATATTTAATTCACTTCACTCTCAGTTTTGCCATCTGAGATGTCTGTTGACTAATTTCTGCAAATATGTACACTCCACACTGTTACAAAATGATTAAAGAAGACAGTTCAAATGATACAAAATGATACAATTTTGCCGAGTTTCCAAATAGCCTTTCCCCCAGTTTTTTTTTTTTTTTCCCCCTTCTGAAGAGTTGTCCTCAATTTACAGGACAATTGTTTTTCACTCCTGACAGATATCAAGGTGCTGACTCAGCAATCCAACTATATTATCTTCCCTTTGCTTCTAGTATCAAGGACAAGATCCTCAGCTAAGATAGAAATCAAAAGATCCCTAGTTCAAGATTGAGAGCAGTTTGTCTTTGGAATATTTTTCTTTCCCTCTAGGTATACAGTTTCATTTAGTTTGGGAGAGAAGGCATAAAAAAAAAAAAAAAAAGTTCTGAACAGGCTCTGAATATCACCTTACAATTTGGCCAACTTCTACCCATAGAGCTAAATGTAAAAAAGCAAAGCAAAGCAAAACAAAACAAAACAAAATCCCTTTGAAATATCTTGTCTTGTGGCAAAGAGTAAAATATTCGTAGCAGTATTGAACAACCCCTGGACACAAGAGGCATCTCCAAAGAGGGTGCAAAAGATCCTTCCACGCCAAGATCCAGAGCCACTTCCAAAGTTAAACAAAGACAAAATAATTCCCCTGAGAGCCTGCCACAGTAGGTAGGACCCAAGCTTCATGCAAATGGAGTGCAACCATCACTTCTGGCTGGCCATATTTGTGAGGCCCCCAGCCTGACAGCTGCCAAGCCAAGTTCTCGGGATGGGAAACGAAACAGACAAGGAGGTGATGGCTGTCCCTGGGAGAGAAAGGATCAATAAATAATGGGTCTACACTTGGAAATGAAGAGACAAATTGACATTTTATTTTCTTCTCTGATCAGGCACTAGAGTAATCCAGGAGAGCTCACTCTGGTAAATTCTCACCCTCCACCGGTTTCTACCAGTTTTCCCAGGATCTCGTCAGCTTTGAGCAAGTGGAGTTTATCATAGAGAATATAGCTTGCGTATCTGCCAGAATTTGGTATTTTTCCAATAATTTTAATTTCAGTTTCCCCTTTGCCGTTGAAGGGAATAAGTGGTAGCATTCCCTATGATTCCCATCAATCATGCCATCAACCATTGGAGGGGCCCATCCTGGAATTAAGGTCCACTTTAGGCAAGTTAGGGGAAATACCTGGATTTCTGCCATAACTTATTCATTAATGTATTTAATTCACTTCACTCTCAGTTTTGCCATCTGAGATGCCCCTTGAGGGGCCCAATGATTTTGGAATTTTGAAGCTTTTGGAAGGTTTCTGCATGCCAGTTATAACAACCCATTCTTTTTGTTGATTTGGGAGCCCTTGTGTTCAAGGACATTCCTTAAATAAAGATCTGGTCTAGTTGGAATGTTCCCATAATGGCCATTGTAATTCTAGGTTGTCTTAGTAAGGTTTTGTTCTTTTTATAAATATTGACAGTCTTCAGGACCATGTTTCTCAGATATAAAATAAGCTGTTATGCCAGAAAGTGGCATAGCACACTCAACTCTTTGAAACTTGAGGACCCTATTCCTCTAGCGAAGACTTGGGTTCCTCTGACCTGAATTAATACCTAGGAAGGATGTGCTACCAGGCTGAGGATCTTCTGGTGTTTTCCAGGGCACCTTGTCTCACAGAAATTTTCCTGAGGTTGGCGGGGGGCCTGGTGTCAATCTACCAATCTACCATGTTGCATGACCAACTTATCCTAGCACAAGAAGTCTCAGAGCTAGGTGAGGAGCGTCCTTACAGCTTTAAAATGCTCCACGCACCAATTTGAGGCTTGGGCTTCCAAGATTCCCATTAGCAAAAAGATTTATCATTCCTTTCACAAGATTTCTTTATAGTGCTGGACACCTTGATGGCTTTTAATAGTCTGGCTTGTGCCCACTTAGATTTTGACTTTGGTGGTCAAAACAGTCTTAATTTCCTGTGTTAATTATTTCTCCAAGTCCCTCAGTGATTTATACTGTGGACTTACCTTATGGCACTGTGAGTCCCCTCATGGTCATCACCAGTTTTGGACACTGGAATTCCTTCTTTCTGAGCCCCCTGATGGTGCTACCCATTGCAGACTCCCAATTACTGGCAACTTTCCAGGAATTTAATAAACTCCAGAACCTTTCTAGGGCCCCAAAACCTTTCTGGGAACTATATACACTTAAATAAAGTGTGTTTGGATAGAACAACTGCACACAAGTGAGAAAAACTCAAATCCAAGAGTGACTTACCCATAGCTCTTGGTGACAAGAAGAGCAATGAACTCCAAGGACTCAGCAGGCATCTCACCTGTGCATCTTGTCCTACAGGCCATTAACAGTCAGCCTTGAATTTCATTCCTTGTTGCCAAAACTGTTTAAAAAATGGTTAAAGAAGACAATTTAGGTGATACAATAAAAATTTAACACGTCTTGAAGTGTACAATTTTTTATTGTTGTTTTTCAGAGAACTGCAAAATGGGGTGCAAGAAATTTTTAAATAATAAGGCAAGAAATTTTTAAAGGATAAAGACTAACAAAAGGAAGGAAGAGACAAACAAAATAGCTGATAGTCTGGGGTCCTACAGTCGCCTTGTTTGACGAGAAGGCCCAGAGGTGCCTTGGTGTTTGGGAACAGGCTGACTGTTTATACTGTGTTCCTGGTCAAATGGAGCATTACAGGGACATGGAAGTTATCGGAGTTTCGGTTTGCTGGCATGGCAGCCCCATCATGGGCCTAGAAATTTATGTCAACACCACTTATTAAATTGGCCAATGTTGCAAAACAAAACAGAAGTAAACAAAAACACCAAGGACACTAAATTCAGTTGATTTCTGGTTGTTTCACACAGTTCACATAATATACGCATCTAATAAATAGGAATAGGTATCTCTTGTAGTAAATACCTCTTGTATTAAAAACACATCCAAGCCAAAATAAAGGTTTCTACGAGCATGAAAGAAATATAAATTCACCTGGCAGCTATGAAATCTTGGTTAGATGCAGGAGACAGCTTTTGTTTCACACGCTTTCAAAAGTTGGAAAATTTTTCAGCTTTCTTATTTTCACAAACAGTTTTCACAACCAGTATTTTGGAAATTGTGGAATAACACAATGTTCAGGATTATACCCCTTATATACTGGTAATATGGCCATTCTATGCTGCCAGTTAAGACAACTATAGAGTCCTGATCATTTGGGTGACAGTATTTTATGGAAATTTCAAAGTCCATTGAACGTGTTTGCCTCAGTACAAGACCACACAACCTCCAGATCTCTAACATCTAAATGCTAATGACTGGCAGATAAGGCATACTAGTGCCTCTTCATTTATAACCAACAGTCCGCTTGGCATTTCTTCTTGGAAGTCTCACACTGACATGTTGACACCAAAGTTAACATGTCCACAAACAAACTCCTGATTGCTCTCCTCAGCTAGGTCTTCAAATCCTACTTCACTGCAGTAAATAGTAGCATTCTTCACTGTTCTGTTTAATCAGGAACCTAAGGAATCGCCGTGCTTCTCCTCCCTTGTTGTACATCCCACGTGAATCAGTAAATCAGACTTTTTACATCCTCAATATATCTCAAAATTGCCCAGTCTTCTATACGTCATTGCCAGCATCCTGGTTATAATTTTCCACCTGGACTATGGTAATAGTTTCATAATTTATCACCCACATCTGTTCTTGGCTCGACTCTCATTATTGTCCACATACATTAAAAGGAGTAGTTTTCCCCCAAAGATTATTCATCATGCCATGTGTACGCAAGCCCATGATTCGATTCATTCTTCTTTTCTTCTGGCTGCTCATCACTTAGCTCTCAACTCAAGCTCCACTTCTTCTGAGAAGCCTTTTTGATCTCGGTCACAGGGTCAGATCTCTCCATTAGCTCTCATAGCACCAATCATCAATCTCTTAGAGAAATTCTAACATTACCATTTTATACTGACTATGTGATTACTTAACTGGTACTTATCTTTCCCATTAGATCAAGTTCACGTGAGCTGGGCCATGACAATTTTATCTATTTTTACCTCAGTCCTAAGATCACTGGGCTCTCAGTGGATGTTCTAAACCCATGTTAGGAGAGCAAGTATATCCCTATAAAAGTCCCCATAGATCTGGAAATTAGCTAATCTTGCCCTGGATATCTTTTTCCTTTGTCCGCTCTACCCCAGTCACACTGAGCTTCTTTCACTTGCCAGAAGGAGTTTCCCACCTCAGAGTACTCCAAAGAGAATTCTCAAAGTAATTCTAGGTATTACTTCTTTTTTTTTTTTTTTTTTTTTAAAGATTTTTTATTTATTTATTTGAGAGAGAGAGAATGAGAGATAGAGAGCACGAGAGGGAAGAGGGTCAGAGGGAGAAGCAGACTCCCCGCCGAGCAGGGAGCCCGACGCGGGACTCGATCCCGGGACTCCAGGATCATGACCTGAGCTGAAGGCAGTCGCCTAACCAACTGAGCCAACCAGGCGCCCTCTAGGTATTACTTCTACCAGAATACTCTTCCGATGGTTTTTGACATAGCAGGCTTTCTCTCATCATTCCATGGCCTAAATGTATCTTTCTCAGGGCTCTGTTACCTGAGCTCTTTTACAAGTTGGTTCGACATGTCATTATTTTCTTCATAATGCTTATCAAAATCATAATTCATATTCAAGTGTTACTTATGTATTATTGCCTCCCCTCTTCTATATAAGCTTTCTACAGAGAATTACATTATTCTATTCACCAACATATACTCAGAATCTAGCACAGTCCCAGACACATAAGGACTTAATAAATATTCCAGTAAATAACAAATCAGGGGCGCCTGGGTGACTCAGTTGGTTAAGTGTCTGACTCTTGGTTTCAGCTCAGGTCGTGATCTCAAGATTGTGGGATGGAACCTTGTGCTCAGTGTGGAGTCTACTTTGGATTCTCTCTTCCTCTCATTCCCACTCCCGCTCACTCACTCTCTCTCAAATAAAATCTTTTAAAAAATAACAAATCCTAATCATGTAAGAACACTTGTAGTTAGGTTCAAGATTTTCCTCAGTAATTTAGGATCTACATTATCTCATATTTGAACAGGTAAGTCTAGGTAATAGATTACAGTGAAATTGCTTTATATCTAAATAATTTTAAAAGAGGTTTCAGCAAATATGCATGACAGCCATGTAAAAAAGAGTACACCCATAGAACATCCAACATTAACCAGGGTAATTCTGGTGAACTTTTAAGCATAAGTTGAGTGGAGGAAAAGTTTATATTTAGTTAACTGAATATGATAGGTTGCTGTGTAGGGTTTTTAGCTATAAACCAGTTCTCTATTTTGAGAAATGGCATTTGTCCAGAATAGTTTATCTGAGGACATTCTTTCTCGGCAAGATTTTGGTGACAATATCTGCTATTTCTTACAGTCAGTTGGAAACAGTATATTCTACTGATTTAAAAGTGTGGTTTCAGACATACTTGCATTCTAATCCCATTTCTATACTAATAAACAGGACAATTTGTTTAACATTTGTCAGCTTAAAATGAGGGAAAAAAATGTTTGCCTCTTCTGTAAAATTAGGTAACATTACTTAGAAGATTTTCATCATGACTTCTAATTTATCAACATAAACTAGTGTCACCTGCATATAGAACACATATTATCTTTTGCTTCTTTTTCTTTTTTTTTTTTTTTAAGATTTTATTTATTTATTTAACAGAGAGAGAGATAGCGAGAGCAGGAACACAAGCAGGGGGAGTGGGAGAGGGAGAAGCAGGCTTCCTGCCGAGCACGGAGCCCGATGTGGGACTTGATCCCAGGACCCTGGGATCGTGACCTGAGCCGAAGGCAGACGCTTAACGACTGAGCCACCCAGGCACCCTATCTTTTGCTTCTTTATGATAACATCCAGGCAGAAAAGGGCTAGACAGTAGATCACCTGGACAGGCTCCCGGAATGCCAGTCTACAAATAATACTGTTTCTCTGGGATTCTTTTTTTTTTTTTTTTAAATATTTTATTTGACAGAGAGAGAGAGAGAGAGAGAGACAACACAAGCAGGGGGAGTGGGAGAGGGAGAAGCAGGCTTCCGGCCGAGCAGGGAGCCCGATGCGGGGCTCGATCCCAGGACCCTGGGATCACAACCCGAGCCGAAGGCAGACGCTCAACCGACTGAGCCACCCAGGCGCCCCTGTTTCTCTGGGATTCTAAATATTACTGAAAATGTAGAAAATGAATTTATCAGAGTATATCTCATGTCTGTTTCCTATGTGCCAGGCAACATTATAAGCTTTATAAAATATACTCTATTACTTAAATTCAGCTGCTCAGGAAGGACAAACGGGACAAATGCTTTGCTTAGCCATCTAAGGCATGCTGAAAAGCCTTCTAAATAACGTGTCCAGCAAAGCGCGGGGTTTTATTGTGGTTGAGTGGCATATATAAGTTTACAACAAAAGGGGAATTTCTAGGGACAACCACATTGAGAGAGTACTGACCCCAGTGGTCTTACTCTGCCTGTCCCTTTCGCATCACTTGGTCTAAGTAAATGTTGAATACTTAAATAACTAGGTTTAATAGGGGCACCACTCTTTCTAATATACTTTTATTTGTTCCACTTTTAGATGCAAGCACGTGACTAACATACAATTATGTTAGCAAATCATTGAAATCAAACTTTTATTTTTTTTTTAAAGATTTTATTTATTTATTTGAGAGAGAGAGAATGAGAGAGAGCACATGAGAGGGGGGAGAGTCAGAGGGAGAAGCAGACCCCCCCGCCGAGCAGGGAGCCCGATGCGGGACTCGATCCCGGGACTCCAGGATCATGACCTGAGCCGAAGGCAGACGCCCAACCAACTGAGCCACCCAGGCACCCCGAAACCAAACTTTTATAAGAAGTTTAAAAGATAGGGGCACCTGGGTGGCTCAGTCAGTTAAGCGTCTGCCTTCGGCTCAGGTCGTGATCTTGGGGTCCTGGGATCGAGCCCCGCATCGGGCTCCCTGCTCAGCGGGGAGTCTGCTTCTCCCTCTGCCTCTGCTCCTCCCCCTGCTCCAGCATGGGCTCCTACACACGCTCTCTCTCAAATAAACTTAAAAAAAAAATCTAAGAGGAAGTTTAAAAGATTATATTCTTTGTTACCAGATAAAAATCATTCCAGAATTTATCAAAGGACCATTTGAACCAACCCTGACTTTTAGAGTAAAAATTAAATGTAGGTCATTCATAAACACCAGTCGTGGACTTTGGAATCGAGTTCATTGAACTTAGTTGGCAACAGGTTCCTATGCATTAAAGAATTAAAGAAAAGTCAGAAACACCCTGATTTTAGGTTTTCCCACCTGGGTTTTGAAGTGGTAAACAACTATCAGAGCAGAGGCTTATATGTTCTTCATGCAAAATATTGGCCTGAATATCTCTAATTAGCAAAGTAGCAAAAAGCAAATTCATAACTTTAGAAGGAATGCATTTTAAGAATAGAAATTTATGATTTGGACAAAGCAAAAAATTATATACCTTATCCTAAAATAATATACTAATATGTATTCCTCTTAGGAAGTCTCAAAAGTATTTTATTTATGGAATAGTCCTACAAAATAATTTCAAGATATATTTGTCTTCTCAAAGTAAAAAAAATTAAAGAAATATTTTAATCTATATATACACTATATATATAGATATATATTAATTTATATATTATATATAGATTATCTATAATATTAATCTATGATTAATACCAGTCTTTTAATATAAAATACTTCTGGGTTTAAAACTATATTTTAATGCTATAGTGAGCAAGTAGATTGATATAACCTTACATCATGCCACACTGGAAGACAAAATAGGCTTTTCTAAATATACAATTTATAATATCCAATAAATAATAAGGGGAAAAGCGTTCTGTTGCTTAAAACACGAAGTTTAGAAATAAATTAAATAATAATACAATGATAATGATGGCAACATCTTGGACTTCCTTTTTTGGACCTCCGCCTGGCCCACCCTGCTCCCTCGGGCTGAGACCACTTTCTCACTGGGCTTGCTCAGCTGCGATGTGGCTTCTTCCAGGACACGCTGGGTTTCGCCACCCTCCTCAGGCTGTACCACGGTCGTCTGGTGGAGAGCGGGATTTTTATAACCAGCACCAGGTGCAGGAGGGGCGGGACAGCATCAAAGCCCCTTCCCCGCCCCAGGCTCTGACACCTACCTTCCGGGGCAGCGCAGCCCCACGCTGAGCTGTCTCCCGCGCAGCCTGAATGGGCGCCTTCATCCTCTTATGCTCTCAAACTCCTTTCGCCTGCGGAGGAAGGAAAAAAAAAACCCACAAAATTTAGAGGTAAATGAAGTAATACGATGATAGTAAGGTTTTCAACATTTTTGGACTTCCTCGAGACTGAGATAAGTTTTTTTTTTTTTTAATAGGTTCTAGACGTAAGTGAATCTGCACAAAAATAGAGGGAGGTAGAAACTCTCATTCCTCTTTGACAAGTAAAGGGGCGGAAACTTAAGTCTGAATAACTTACCCATGGAAACCCAGCTAGTAGGTGGTTGGAATGAATTGTAAACCATTGTTGTGCCCAGAGCCTATCTCCAAATCAGTTTGCTATGCCATGTTGTAAATTTATTATGTAATGGCTATTCATCAAGATGTTACAGAAAATATTCTTGTCTATAGATATAATGTATAGTAGATATATTAGTATATAGTAATGCATCGTATCAAAGAAATTCATGACATATGCATATATATAAATCTTTATATTTTTACTCATTTATATATTTATCCTTATTTACTAATTTCTTCATTCATTTCATAATATATATATTAAACTCATCCAAATTTCCAGCCACTCTGCTAGTTCTTGTTCTCAAGACTCATAGTATAAAGAGCAAGACGATATTCTATAAATTCGGCAAATACTTTTTTACATTTGCTTGATTAAACTTGTGAAACATTTTTTAGCAAATACACAGAAACATTATTAAACTACTTTTGGTTGTTGTTATAAGTCTGTCTTAGCACGTAAGTTTTAGGAGAAAAGTATTCACCAAAGTTTTGCTATAGATTCTCTCTGGTCATTTGTTTATTTTTTGCTACTTCTTGTTTGTTTTAATTTACAAGTAACCATCTAAGCAAACTAGAGCAGGCTTACAAGATATGCATTATAAATTAAAGTCATCTATTTGAATCTCCAAATATTTAGATCAAGGCAATATTCATTCTTGACATATGCAGAAAGGAGAAAATTGACTTCCTGTCCTCATCATGAGCCCTGGTTTGCAAATGAGGAGTGTATACTTTAAAATGCATACAATTTTGACCTCAAACTTACAAACTGTTAACTTCAAGAGCTATAGATATAGCCTCTTTGTAACGCTCTTGAGAAACCTCTTTTTTTTTTTATTTTATTTTTATTCTTATGTTAATCCCCATACATTACATCATTAGTTTTAGATGAAGTGTTCCATGATTCATTGTTTGTGCATAACACCCAGTGCTCCATGCAGAATGTGCCCTCCTCAATACCCACCACCAGGCTAACCCATCCTCCCACCCCCCTCCCCTCTAGAACCCTGTTTGTTTTTCAGAGTCCATCGTCTCTCATGGTTCGTCTACCCCTCCGATTTCCCCCGCTTCATTCTTCCCCTCCCGCTACCTTCTTCTTCTTTTTTTTTTCTTAACATATATTGCATTATTTGTTTCAGAGGTACAGATCTGAGATTCAACAGTCTTGCACAATTCACAGCACTTACCAGAGCACATACCCTCCCCAGTGTCTATCACCCAGTCACACCATCCTTCCCACCCCACCCCCCACTCCAGCAACCCTCAGTTTGTTTCCTGAGATTAAGAATTCCTCATATCAGTGAGATCATATGATACATGTCTTTCTCTGTTTGACTTATTTCACTCAACATAATACCCTCCAGTTCCATCCACGTCGTTTCAAATGGCAAGATCTCATTCATTTGATGGCTGCATAATATTCCATTGTATATATATACCACATCTTCTTTATCCATTCATCTGTTGATGGACATCTTGGCTCTTTCCACAGTTTGGCTATTGTAGACATTGCTGCTATAAACATCGGGGTGCACGTACCCCTTCGGATCCCTACTTTTGTATCTTTGGGGTAAATACCCAGTAGTGCAATTGCTGGATCATATGGTAGCTCTATTTTCAACTTTTTGAGGAACCTCCATACAGTTTTCCAGAGTGGCTGCACCAGCTTGCATTCCCACCAACAGTGTAGGAGGGTTCCCCTTTCTCCGCATCCCCGCCAATATCTGTCATTTCCTGACTTGTTAATTTTAGCCATTCTGACTGGTGTGAGGTGGTATCTCATTGAGGTTTTGATTTGGATTTCCCTGATGCCGAGCGATATTGAGTACTTTTTCATGTGTCTTTTGGCCATTTGGATGTCTTCTTTGGAAAAATGTCTGTTCATGTCTTCTGCCCATTTCTTGATTGGATTCTTTGTTCTTTGGGTGTTGAGTTTAATGAGTTCTTTATAGATTTTGGATACTAGCCCTTTATCTGATATGTCATTTGCAAATATCTTCTCCCATTCTGTCGGTTGTCTTTTGGTTTTGTTGACTATTTCCTTTCCTTTGCAAAAGCTTTTTATCTTGATGAAGTCCCAATAGTTCATTTTTGCCCTTGCTTCCCTTGCCTTTGGTGATGTTTCTAGGAAGAAGTTGCTTCGGCTGAGGTCAAAGAGGTTGCTGCCTGTGTTCTCCTTTAGGATTTGGATGGACTCCTGTCTCACATTGAGGTCTTTCAACCATTTGGAGTCTATTTTTGTGTGTGGTGTAAGGAAATGGTCCAGTTTCATTCTTCTGCATGTGGCTATCCAATTTTCCCAACACCATTTGTTGAAGAGACTGTCTTTGTTCCATTGGACATTCTTTGCTGCTTTGTCAAAGATGAGTTGACCATAGAGTTGAGGGTCCATTTCTGGGCTCTCTATTCTGTTCCATTGATCTATGTGTCTGTTTTTGTGCCAGTACCATGCTGTCTTGATGATGACAGCTTTGTAATAGAGCTGGAAGCCCAGAATTGTGATGCCGCCGGCTTTGCTTTTCTTTTTCAACATTCCTCTGGCTATGCGGGGTCTTTTCTGGTTCCATACAAATTTTAGGATGATTTGTTCCATTTCTTTGAAAAAAGTGAATGGTATTTTGATGGGGATTGCATTGAATGTGTAGATTGTTCTAGGTAGCATTGACATGTTCACAATATTTGTTCTTCCAATCCATGAGCATGGAACGTTTTTCCATTTCTTTGTGTCTTCCTCCATTTCTTTCATGAGTATTTTATAGTTTTCTGAGTACAGATCCTTTGTCTCTTTGGTTAGATTGATTCCTAGGTATCTTATGGTTTTGGGTGCAATTGTAAATGGGATCGACTCCTTAATTTCTCTTTCTTCTGTCTTGTTGTTGCTGTATAGGAATGCCACTGACTTCTGTGCATTGATTTTATATCCTGCCACTTTACTGAATTCCTGTATGAGTTCTAGCAGTTTTGGGGTGGAGTCTTTTGGGTTTTCCACATAAAGTATCATATCATCTGCAAAGAGTGAGAGTTTGACTTCTTCCTTGCCAATTTGGATGCCTTTGATTTCTTTTTGTTGTCTGATTGCTGTGGCTAGGACTTCCAATACTATGTTGAATAGCAGTGGTGATAGTGGACATCCCTGCCGCGTTCCTGACCTTAGGGGGAAAGGTCTCAGTTTTTCCCCATTGAGAATGATATTGGCTGTGGGTTTTTCATAGATGGCTTTTATGATATTGAGGTATGTACCCTTGATCCCTATACTCTGAAGAGTTTTGATCAAGAAAGGATGCTGTACTTTGTCAAATGCTTTTTCTGCATCTATTGAGAGGATCATATGATTCTTGTTCTTTCTTTTGTTAATGTATTGTATCACATTGATTGACTTGCGGATGTTGAACCAACCTTGCAGCCCAGGGATAAATCCCACTTGGTCATGGTGAATAATCCTTTTAATGTACTGTTGGATCCTATTGGCTAGTATTTTGGGGAGAATTTTTGCATCCCTGTTCATCAGGGATATTGGTCTGTAATTCTCCTTTTTGATGGGGTCTTTGTCTGGTTTTGGGATCAAGGTAATGCTGGCCTCATAAAATGAGTTTAGCAGTTTTCCTTCCATTTCTATTTTTTGGAACAGTTTCAGAAGAATAGGTATTAATTCTTCTTGAAATGTTTGGTAGAATTCCCCTGGGAAGCCATCTGGCCCTGGGCTTTTGTTTTTTGGGAGATTTTTGATGACTGCTTCAATTTCCTTAGTGGTTATAGGTCTGTTCAGGTTTTCTATTTCATCCTGGTTCAGTTTTGGTAGTTGGTACATCTTTAGGAATGCCTCCATTTCTTCCAGGTTATCTAATTTGCTGGCATAGAGTTGCTCATAATATGTTCTTATAATTGTTTGTATTTCTTTGGTGTTGGTTGTGATCTCTCCTCTTTCATTCATGATTTTGTTGATTTGGGTCATTTCTCTTCTCTTTTTGATAAGTCTGGCCAGGGGTTTATCAATCTTGTTAATTCTTTCAAAGAACCAGCTCCTAGTTTCGTTGATTTGTTCTACTGTTCTTTTAGTTTCTATTTCATTGATTTCTGCTCTGATCTTTATTATTTCTCTTCTCCTGCTGGGTTTAGGCTTTATTTGCTGTTCTTTCTCCAGCTCCTTTAGGTGTAAGGTTAGGTTGTGTACTTGAGACCTTTTTTGCTTCTTGAGAAAGGCTTGTATTGCTATATACTTTCCTCTTAGGACTGCCTTTGCTGCATCCCAAAGATTTTGAATAGTTGTGTTTTCATTTTCATTGGTTTCCATGTATTTTTTTAATTCTTCTTTAATTTCCTGGTTGACCCATTCATTCTTCAGTAGGATGCTCTTTAGCCTCCATGTATTTGAGTTCTTTCTGACCTTTGTCTTGTGATTGAGCTCTAGTTTCAAAGCATTGTGGTCTGAAAATAGGCAGGGAATGATTCCAATCTTTTGCTACCGGTTGAGGCCTGATTTATGACCTAGGATGTGATCTATTCTGGAGAATGTTCCATGGGCACTAGAGAAGAATGTGTATTCCGTTGCTTTGGGGTGGAATGTTCTGAATATGTCTGTAAAGTCCATTTGGTCCAGTGTGTCATTTAAAGTCTTTATTTCCTTGTTGATCTTTTGCTTAGACGATCTGTCCATTTCAGTGAGGGGGGTGTTAAAGTCCCCCACTATTATTGTATTGTTGTCGATGTGTTTCTTTGCTTTTGTTATTAATTGGCTTATATAATTGGCTGCTCCCATGTTAGGGGCATAGATATTTACAATTGTTAGGTCTTCTTGTTGGATAGATCCTTTAAGTATGATATAGTGTCCTTCCTCATCTCTTATTACAGTCTTTGGTTTAAAATCTAATTTGTCTGATATAAGGATTGCCACCCCAGCTTTCTTTTGGTGTCCATTAGCATGGTAAATGGTTTTCCACCCCCTCACTTTCAATCTGGGGGTGTCTTTGGGTCTAAAATGAGTCTCTTGCAGACAGCATATCGATGGGTCTTGTTTTTTAATCCAGTCTGATAGCCTGTGTCTTTTGATTGGGGCATTGAGCCCATTTACATTCAGGGTAACTATTGAAAGATAGGAATTTAGTGCCATTGTAGTGTCTGTTAAGGTGACTGTTACCGTATATTGTCTGTGTTCCTTTCTGGTCTATGTTGCTTTTAGGCTCTCTCTTTGCTTAGAGGACCCCTTTCAAGATTTCCTGTAGGGCTGGTTTTGTGTTTGCAAATTCCTTTAGTTTTTGTTTGTCCTGGAAGCTCTTTATCTCTCCTTCAATTTTCAATGACAGCCTAGCTGGATATAGTATTCTTGGCTGCATATTTTTCTCATTTAGTGCTCTGAATATATCCTGCCAGTCCTTCTGGCCTGCCAGGTCTCTGTGGATAGGTCTGTTGCCAATCTAATGTTTCTACCCTTGTAGGTTACATATCTCTTCTCCCGAGCTGCTTTCAGGATTTTCTCTTTGTCTATGAGACTCGTAAGTTTTACTATTAGATGTCGGGGTGTTGACCTATTTTTATTGATTTTGAGAGGGGTTCTCTGTGCTTCCTGGATTTTCATGCCTGTTTCCTTCTCCAAATTAGGGAAGTTCTCTGCTATAATTTGCTCCATTATACCTTCTGCCCCTCTCTCTCTTTCTTCTTCTTCTGGGATCCCAATTATTCTAATGTTGTTTCATCTTATGGTATCACTTATCTCTCGAATTCTGCCCTCGTGATCCAGTAGTTGTTTATCTCTCTTTTTCTCAGCTTCTTTATTTTCCATCATTTCATCTTCTATATTACTGATTCTCTCTTCTGCCTCATTTATTCTAGCAGTTAGCGCCCCCATTTTTGATTGCACCTCATTAATAGCCTTTTTGATTTCTACTTGGTTGGATTTTAGTTCTTTTACTTCTCCAGAAAGGGTTTCTCTCATAACTTCCATATTTTTTTCAAGCCCACCTAGTATCTTTAACGTGATGATTCTGAACTCTAGATCTGACATCGTACTAATGTCCGTATTGAGTAGGTCCCTGGCAGTCGGTACTACCTCTTGTTCTTTTTTTTGAGGTGATTTTTTCCGTCTTGTCATTTTGTGCAGAGGAGAATAGATTAATGAGAGAACAAAATGCTAGCAGAGTAACAACGTCCCCAGAAAATATACTCTAAACAAATCAGAAAAGACCTGAAGCAGTGGGAAAAGAAAGGGAAAGAGAGAAAAAAGAAAAAGAAAAAAAAGAAAAAGATAAAGATAAAAACAAAAACAAACAAAACAAAACAACAACAACAGAAAAACCAGAATGTGATCAAATATGATCAGGCTGGTATATAGATCAGTGGCACACACTAGATTTGGGGTGTATTTTGGTCTTTTAGAAGAAAGTGCCTCCCAAAATTTTAAAGAAAGAAAAACTTATATATGTACAAAAATAAGGGTTGATCTGATGAATGGATGGAATATGACTGTAAAGATGGAAATTATAAAAAATTTTATAAAAGGAATTGATAAGAAGTTGTTTGAAAAAAGAAAGAAGAGGATTTAAAAAAAGAAAAAAAAAGGGAGAGGATGTGATCAGGCAGGGGAATAGAAAATACCATATACTAGAGATTTAGGGTATATTTTGATCTGTTAGAAGAAACTATCTCAAAATTTTAAAGAGAGAACAACTTATATATATAAGCCAAAAATACGGGTAACTACTATGAAGGGATAGAATATGACTCTAAAAATGAAAAATAAAAATGTTTTTTTTTTTTAAAAAAAGGGGATTGATAAGATGTTGGTTGAAAAAGGGAAAAAGAAAAATTCAAAAAGAAAAAAAAAAGAAAAAAAGACAGTTAAAAAAAATTAATTTTGAAAGACTACAGAATCATGGTAAAAAAGCCATGAATTCTATGTGCAGTAGTCCCCTAGCGCTGGAGTTCTGCCGTTCTCATTGATCGGTAAACTTGGTCTTGGCTGGCTGTTCTCGCTGATCTTCTGGGGAGGGGCCTGTTGCCGTGGTTTCCAAATGTCTTTGCCGGAGGCAGAATTGCCCCGCCCTTGCCCCCTCCCAGCTAAGTAATCTGCTCAGGTGTGCTCTCTGGGGCTTTTGTTCCCTGTGAGCTTTCCGTACGGCTTTGGAGGCGGAGAGTGAAAATGGCGGCCTCCCAATCTCCGCCGCGGAGGAGCCGAGAACTCGGGGCCCCGCTTCTCAGTGAGCCCCCAGAGAAAAGCCGTCAGTCACTCCCGTCTCCAGCCGCACTCCGTGCTCACCCGGCCTGTGACCGCGGGTTTCTATCTCTGGCACCCGACCCCGGGTGGAGTCTCCAAACCCAGCAGATCCCTGCGGCGCACTCCCACGTGGCTCCTCCCGGGGGAGGAAGGGGAGTCTCCCCGGATCTGCCGCTTGTTGGGACCCTGCTGGAGGAGCAGGGGCCCGACTGTGCCGCGGATCACAGTTTATGGCAACCCAGAGCTCAGAGCCCACGCCTGGGCTCCGCCTCTGCAGCCGGCTTCCCTGCTCCGATCCCTGGGAGCTCTGCTGCACTCACGCACCCCCGGTCTTTCTGTGACCCCGTGGGTCCTGAGACCACACTGTCCCGGAGGGTTCCACCCCCCGCTTAGCCAGCAGAGTGATGTCCCTCAGCAGAGCAGACTTCTAAAAGTTCTGATTCTGTGCCCCGTGGCTCTATCACTTGCCAGAAGCGGCCGCCGGAGGCCCCTCCCCCGCCGTCTATCCTCCCGAATATCGCCTCGGATTCACTTCTCCGCATGTCCTACCTTCCAGAAAGTGGTCGCTTTTCTGATGAGAGAGTTGTTGCTCTTCTTTTCTTCGATCTCCTGTTGAGTTTGTAGGTGTTCAGAATGGTTTGATCCCTATCCAGCTGAATTCCTGAGAGGAGACGAAATCCAGGTCTCCTACTCCTCCGCCATCTTGCTCCGCCCCCCTTGAGAAACCTCTTTAAAGCGCTCAGAATTTCTGGGCACCATCCAGAAAACCAATTAAAAATGTCCTATATGGAGATGGGGAAATACAGTTGTACTGCTAAAGCTTTTGCCATAAGGAAGGGAGGCATTAGCTACATTGAATAACCTTACATATCCTCAGCACAATCACCTCAGAAAGTCTCTTAAATACAGAATAAAAGAAATGCTCCATTTTCATTATAGTTCATTTGTATTGATTCATCACTGCATTACCTTTGAGAGTTTTGATACACTATATTGAATTTATGGAATTACAGAAGTTAGAGCTGTAAAAGGCCAATCAGCCCATCTTGCTCAACTCATCAGTTAAGGATTATTTGGTGTGACTTATTCTTTAGTGTTTAGCAAAATTGTAAATTAGTCAAGCAAAAATGCTTTTGGGAAATGACCTCAGTGCTAAGAAAAGTTGGGGCATGCATTTTTCATCAGTATCACTAAAAAAATGAGTTTTTAACCATATCCTAGCCATTGGAATTTGAAAAGTATGAGTCAATTTTTCCCAGTATTTGAACCTTCCCATAAGGAACATGGCAATGCTCAAGTATATTTAGTACTAAATACTTCAGACGGAGTAAGAAACACTACTCAAGTGCCCAAGGTTATGCATTTAAAATCATGCCAACTTACTACCATGAAAAAATGGTTGGATTTTTTAAAACACAGAATATAATATCAAGAAACCCATTCCGTGGGAAACCCATTCTTAAATTTTCTTATTCGTGTCATGACTTTTCACAAGTCTGACTTACTGGAGAACTTTCCATGACTGTTTTCCTCACTCTTAGTTAACTCACGTAATCCCTACAACTCCATCAACTCCTTTATTCATTCTCACAATTCTTACTTTCTATCTATGGAAATTTAAAAAAAAATGGCCACAGAATCTTCAAAATATTTCAGAGTAATCACCATAGGTTAATTTTCTACAAATGACATATTCAAGAACATTTCCTTCAGTAAGATGAAAGTTGAATAAATCCCCTGATCCCTCATCAAACTCTGTAAGTCAGTCTATGTTGATGAATATTCTTTTACAAACTATTGTGTCTGTTTCCTAGATTTAGCATGGAGTCTGAAATGGGGAAAATGAGAATTGCTCTCAAATCCAGCTGCAGTCAATCATCTTGGAAAATACTCTCGTCCCTGTGAGTGACACAACATAATAATTAAAGTCCTCTTCTGTCAGAAATTGAATAGATTCAGAAACATTTTTGATAGAAATAGACATTTTAACTTTTAATTTTCAATTGTTCCTAATGAATTCCCATAAGTACACATTAGCTCACTTAATTTTTTATTCTTTCTTGCAGAAGTGAAACCCTTTAAGCAATGGGAAATTATTATTTTTTCCATTTTTATTTCCCTCTGCTCATACATTTTATTATATTTATATCACATAGTAGAGGTTTTGACAGGATCATGTGTTTGGGAACTCTTCTCAATGTCTATTACTGATATACATCTATCTATCAGATGTAAAATAATATTGATGCAGCTTAAAAAGTAATTTGAATGTGTTCATTTTAAAATAAATTGATTTATACAAACATTTTATCTAGTATCATTGTTTTTGTGGTCACTCTTAAAATTCAAAGTCATCTCTGTTACTAATTCATTTCTCTCTTATCCTTTCTATCTACTTTTTTTCAATGATTCTATCTCAAAATGATCAGTTGAGTAACATTTTTGCTTTTTATGAAATCTGATTTTTCCTTATAAAATATTTTTTCCAAAGGTACTTTGAAGAAATGGAGGAACCAAATTTCTTACTTTGGTCTAAAATAGGTTCCCTTTCACATCTCAAATGCTCCTAAAACCATTAAATAATTAACTCAGCAGTAACCTCATCATAGTATCTGATCACTTACTCCTTTCAAGTCTTCAAGCTTAGCTATTCTGAGGAAATTAGTTTTGATGAATTTTAGATAAAAATAGATTTTGGTGAAAGATAGAACCTCAGTGTAATCAGGAGTGATGGGAAGTTTTAACAGAGAGTTCTGAATGCATCCTTTAATTAACAGATTGATCAAGAAGGCACTGAGGACGGAGAAACAGGAGAGAATGTTCTCCATGATAGAATAACTGAAAACCAGCTGCCTGTTGAAAGATGTTTAATTTACATGTGTGCCTAAGGATGCTCATTAGTACTCTTTAAATATTTCATTAAATGTTGACAGGGCAGTTAGTGTTTGTGAGGGACTGGTAGGTATTGATAGAAAACTGTTTCCTTCTTTAATATTAAGTAAGTGGAGTAGATAACATTTCTGCTGAGATATCCAATAGTTTTTATGTAATGAATAGTTCCTTCAAATTGCTGACAATCTATTTAAAGAAGGAAGCAATAACCACCAAGAACAAAATTATAATCTAAGAGTTTACTACAAGATACCTCACAATGTAGGCTGTGATTAAGTCAGAAGTGATTCATATAGACATCATATGCCATTGAATGGAAGAAAGGGTGGTAGAATAGCCATCTACTGAATTTCATGTCCTTGAATTTCCCATCTGTAAGGACCTCATAATACATGATAATGTGGTACTGTGGTAGGGGATAAATGAGATTACCTATACGATAAATAACATCCTGTATTATTATAACTTGTGTATATAATAAAAGGTACATTGTAAAATGTTCAGAGCTATACAAAGGTAGGATTTCTTTTTTAATTTCAAAAAATTAGTGTTATTTCAAGCAGTGATTCCTACTAGGGACAATTTTATCCCCCAGAGAACATTTAGCAATGTCTGGAAACAATTTTGGTCATCAGAACTCGGGGTGTGGAGATGCTCCTGGTATTTAGTGAGTAGAGGCCAAGGATGCCGAGAAACATCCTGTAATGCACAGAACAGCCCCTTCATCCAACATAGAATTATCCAGCCCCAAATGGCCATTCTGCCAAGGTCGAGAAAACCCAGTTTGAGAACATTTAGGAAGTGACTCATAAGTGAAATGTAAAGCACATTACATCTTAATGGCTATGAATTGAAGCGAGAGGAAGTAGTCTTAGATGGGGAGAAAGATTGAGTGATAGTGGAGTTTCTAGAAGGAACCTTGTTTCTCATCCATGGATTGTGAAGGCAGCCATGGAGCAATAGAGTGAAGTGGGTTTGTTGGTGCAGATATACGGAGCTATGCTTGAGAGAGTGATTACTTAGTTAACATGGAGAAATTAAAGACTAGCATGATTTTGGAAAATTTATATTTTTAAGGGTAAGCAAATACTGAGGCAGAAAAGACTAGAAATGAGGAAAAAATCCAAAGACTATTATAATAGGCCTTATTTGTGTTAAGGAACATGTGACAATGAAAACCAAATGGAAAAGGTAGTTGAAAATATGAAGAAATTCCAAAGGATTGTAGGAAGGGAGATGGAGGCCCATAAAAAGAGGTCATCACTGGTTTATCTCAGAAATGATTATTTACTACTTCAGGCAATATAGAATACCATAATCTGTACTGATTATTTGACAAATTGCATATATTAGGATTATTTTGCTGAGGAATTCAAACTCTACTTCTCAGAGCTTTACATTGTCATAAGGTAAATAATATGGAATATCTATAATACAATGTACAAGGAACCATGAGAGCTCAGAGGAGTTAGTACACCCTAGTCTCATTTATGGTTAAAGAAGTTTGCTTAGAGAAAATGAAATTAAAACTGAATCTTGAATTAGGGAGAATTCATCAACTCTGAGATCTCCTATAGTTAACCATCTTTCAGCTAACTTCTGCTTCCTTGGGGTAAAGAAACCTTTGGGTGTTCTCTCACCTGTTGGTAGGTACAGAATATTTGGGGTAGGTGCCTTAGTCTCCTCTTTGTCCCCTGGCTGCTTGAACAGGCACACTATTCTTGCCTTACCTCCCAGGACCCAACAAGAACTGGTTAACAAGTATTCTTGGCTGTCATGTTCTCATAATATTCCAAAAACTATATCCTCTCCCCAACCATAAAAATACTGCAGCCCCACCCCCATCCAACCACGCTGAAAATCTTGCTTTCTCTCCAGACCCTACTTTTCTCAAAACAAAACTTAAAGAATTTTATCTTGGCAGTGAAAAATATAACATGGGGGGCAAGGGGAAAATAGTTTTGTCACATAATGTGTACTTTCAAATCTTCCAGTCTTCACCTCTTATAAGCTTTTGAAATTGAAGCTCAAAATAAGAAGGAGCATCTCCTCTCACTCTGCAAGAGTCTCTGCACCTCCTAAGACAAAAGGGGACAATTTTGGGGGGGGGGGTGTGGGACAGAGGTTCTGGCAGGAACATTGTCTCTGGATATCTCATAAATCATCTCATCCAGATACCTGTATCATCAATTTGAATGAGAACCGGCATTATTGCTCAGTTTCTTTATATTACCATTCCTGCCAATCACCTTGTCATTCTTCCAATCAGCCAAGCTACAAATGTATCAGTCTTTCACAATTTTCTTTTCTTACTCCATTGTGTAATATTCATGTCCTTCTGGTACTTTCCTTACAATACATCTTAGGTTTGTTCTAATCCCTACTCTTTTTTTATATCTCTACTCAGGACAGCATTTTACACAGCTGAAAGAACATGTATGTCCTAAGTGCATTTCGATCTTTGGTCTCTCTCCCCCAAGTCTAACTGGCAAAATACGACCCAACCAACAGAGGGAGTGTAACTTAATATTACTTGGATCTAAAAGTCAAAGTGTTTAAGACCATTTCTATGGTATCATGATCATGGGTTTCCTTCTCATTGTTACTTTTATTCATCCTTATTTTTGTTGTTTGCTATATGTGTAATTACCAATTGAATTCAAACTAAATTCTTTATATTCCATATTTACTTTGTAAAGTTAAATGGAAAACTTTATACATTTATAAAAATTCACATGATTTTTCATAGAAATAAATGTATTTCAAGTGTTTCATTGTTTAAGCTTTCCCATTTTTCCCATTCTTATTTTCCTTATTTCTTTTTGAATTATCCAAGGATTTTTAAGCTATAAAATAGTAAAAAACATCTAGGTATCAAAAATGATCAATTTCTTTATTTTAAAAAATGGGGTATTTATTATCATGAAACTATATAAAACTTTTAAAGATTTATGTAAAATTGTATATAAATGTAAAATGATAAACTTGTTAGAATAGCTCAAATTACAGGCACATCCTGAGTAACCTAAACTATTAATCATGTGTTTATGTGAGTAGCCAGTAAGAAAAATTTTCTTCTTACATCCACGCAAAGGCCAGTAGGAAATCTATTTTATCCCATTGGGTTAATTTCCTAGTCCTGCACAACAAATTAACATAAACTTGGTGACATGAAACTACAGAAATTCACTCCGTCATAATTCTGGAGGTCAGAAGTTTGAAATCCAGGTGTTGGCATAGCCGTACTCCCTGGAAGATTCTAAGGGAGAAGGCTTGTTTGTTCCAGCTTCTGGTAGCATGCCTCCAAACTGGGCCTCCATCTTCACATGGCTTTCTTCCCTGTGCTTGTCAGGTCTTCCTCTCCATTCTCTTACAAGGACATGATTTAGGACTCACCCTAACTGCAGGATGATCTCATCCCAAGACCCTTAACTTTGTTATCTTTACAAATAAGTTTACATACACAGGTAGGTGGTTCGGATTTGACATATATTTTTGAGGTACACATTTTAGCTCATTAGACCCATGGAGGATTAAATTTGAACTTATAGCTTTCCTTAACTACTGTCATCCCCCTTACCCTAAAGTGAGATTATCCAAAGCAATCTTTTACCTCTTTTATTATCTATATAACTATATTATGGTATCTACTATTATATACCAATTATAGCATAATTCTAAGTGTATATTAGCTATTAGTTTTATTAATATACACATTCTGATTTAGGATGGTTCCAATTACCTATTTTATATATAGTGTGAATATAAGTTGTGTGTGCATATTAAACACTTTATTTTTGTAAGAGTAAGAGCAGTTAAATGACCAGAAAACTACTTTCCTTGATAAAAAAAATATTTAAATGAATATTTATTCAAATAAATTTGATACCTCAAACAGGCCATGTGTAATTTCTTTTGGTGACATTCCACCTCATACATTCTTCCTATGTTTGGGAGCATTTCCCATATCATTAGTCTCTGCCACAGACCATAGATGCCAGAAGTATCTCACTGTCCCAGCCTCCTTTGTTGCTAGGGTATGGGGGAGTGACGTTGGGCTTCACCAATAAGATGCACCCAACCCTTGGGGCGCCTGGGTGGCTCAGTTGGTTAAGCGACTGCCTTCGGCTCAGGTCATGATCCTGCACTCCCTGGATCGAGTCCCGCATCGGGCTCCCTGCTTGGCAGGGAGTCTGCTTCACCCTCTGACCCTATCCCCTCTCATGTGTTCTTTCTCTCTCATTCTCTCTCTCTCAAATAAATAAAATCTTTAAAAAAAAAAAAAAAGATGCACCCAACCCATTCTCTGGGCTATACAGCAGAGATGTGGCAAGAGCTATGGGAGTGGGGACATTTCCTTTTCAAAGCAGCAACGGAGACACAAATGGTGGTGAATTTGACTGGCTGACAGTAACATGAGGTTTGCAGTCATGTAGTATGTCCTGGAGTCTTACTCCTGGTGACACAGTGTTCAGACCTGGTGTGGGCTTCCCAGAGATTACGTGGGCTATCTGAAATTACTCATTAGATTACTTTTCTGTGTTGCTGGCAACCAAGAACAACAACTGATGTATCAACTCATCAGACTCTGTTCACTGGCAGCAACAAATAATCCAACAGATCAATACGGATTAAAAAATTGACTAGGAGGCATAGGGAATGGAGAAGGATCAGAATATAATGGCTTCTCGGAACACAAGAAAGGAAGACCCCAAACTTCTTCATCAAAAACTTTATTTATATAAAACACAAGTTTTAATGCGGAATCAGTTCTCCTTCCTGACATTTAAAACCTGTCCAGAAGGAAAGGAATATATTTTTGTAGCTTGTCAATCTGCATGGAAAATAATAAGTAAAAACAATAAACAGGCAAAATGTATCTTTGTGAAAATGATTCTATTGCTATTGTTAAATCAGATACAAGAACTGATGTTATCACCATTGTTACTACTTTTATTTTTATTATAAACTATAAATTTCTTAGAAATCTCTCTTATACTTCCATAAATATTCTGTTCTTTTCCCCAGTAATATACAAAGCCAAGATAAGAAATTTTCACTTTTATTTAATTTCACTATAAGTATTTATTTTGCTACAAGTATTGTAAAAAAAAAAATAGCCAAGTTAAGGATCTAATTTAATACAACATAAGTAAACTTTGGAGAAACTAACCAAAGGATCTAATTATGATTCCATAAAACTTATTTTAGTCAAATGAAAGAATATGTTCTAAGTTCCAAACAACAAACTTGTACGTGAAGTTTTGTAACATCACTGCTTGAAAACAGAATTTACTAATTTAAGCTTCTTCTATAAGTGAAATAATATGAAGTAGAAGTGATTACACAATGTCATCACTGAACGTGAGAAATAAGTTTTGCATATTTGAAAGGATGAATGTTTCAGAATAGACTTTTAGATTAAAAAAGTAGCTTTAATCTTAGTCTAGTTTTTGAGAATCATACAAGTTGCTGTCATAAGAGCCATGGAAATGCGATAGAAAAATAGAAAATGGCAATATTTGCAATATTAAATGCCAGATAATAAACTTTTGTTTAATTAAGAACTTATATAAAATCATTTATGTGATGCAATCAACAATGAAAACTAGTGCCTTTGAATCTACCCTTAAACCTACGCTGTCTTGGGGCGCCTGGGTGGCTCAGTTGGTTAAGCGACTGCCTTCGGCTCAGGTCATGATCCTGGAGTTCCGGGATCGAGTCCCGCGTCGGGCTCCCCGCTCAGCGGGGAGTCTGCTTCTCCCTCTGACCCTCCCCCATCTCATGCTCTCTCTCTCTCTCTCATTCTCTCTCTCAAATAAATAAATAAATAAAATCTTAAAAAAAAAAAAAAAAACCTACGCTGTCTGAACATATGAACAAATCCACTCTGCAACAGTTGGAATCAATGACTCATTAAGAACCCTTTCAGAAAAAAAAAAAAAAAATCAATGTATTTTAAACTCCCTCTACATAGAAAATACATAGGCCACTTTAGCAAGCACTTAGAATATTTTCCCCCTATAAACACTTTTATTTGCATATTTGCTGGGCACCCTGTCATTTGTTACTCCAGTCTTTTTCTCTCTGCCAATTCTTATTGTCTAATGAAGAGAAAGATTCCACAGCTCCTGTGTTTGGATTTAGTTTTCTTACATTTTTATTTTTTTCATCTTGTGAACATTGATTTTTGAGGAGAGTTATACTGAAAAAAAGAGTGATTTGTATTCACGATTGAGGTCAAAGAATGCCTTCCTGAGTCAAACATTTTTAAGCACATTGTCTTATATTTTATAGATATAAAAAGAGGAAAAATAATGCAGAAAATCTCTGTAATATAAGGTGTAAGTTCTAAATTAAAAATTTATTTATATAGAAAATAATTTGGAGCAATACTTTTCAGTAATTTTTAAAATAATAATTTTTAAAATTCTACTCATAAAAGTAATCAGTATTTATTGATTGATTAATATAGAAGAATATCCTGTGCACTACAAAATTTCTGAAGACATAAAGCTTGTTTAATGGTTGATGTGCCCTTAAATAGTTGAGGACAGGCAGACACACTTAAAAACACACAAATAGTGTGGGAAATTGTATTAAAGAAATTTGTACAAGTTTGAGTCATAGCTTAGAAGAAAATGATCAATGATAACTGTATCTCAAATAACATATTTTTTGGAACTCAATCATGAAAATTAATTGGTAATTCAGTAATTAAACAAAATTTAAGGAAATAAATTATGGGAAGAAAGAATGGACTATGTAAAGGCACAGAGGCATGAAACAGTATGTTTGGAAACACAGATCCTTTACGAGTTCTAATGTCTGAGGCAAATGTATTACACCGTTTCTTTCCTATTTTATTTAGTGAGATAAAATTCACATACTGTAAAATTCATTTTAATCATTGTTACGTGTATGATTCAGTGGTTTTTAGTGTATTCACAGTATTTTTCAACCATCATCACTACTTAATTCTAGAATATTTAATTAACCCCTAAAAGGAATTCCTGTAAGTAGTCAATCCCAGTTCCTCCTTCAACACCTGGCAACCTTTAATCTACTTTCTGTCCCAGTTTTGCTTATTCTGGACATTTCATATAAATAGAATCATCCAATATATGGCTTTTTGTTTCTGGCTTCTTTCAGTTAGCATCATGTTTTAAATACCCATCCATGTTGTAGCATGTATCAATACTCCATTCTTTTGGGGGGGGGGTTGGCTGAATAATTCATTATATGAATATACCACCTCTGTTTATCTCTCCATCAATTGATGGGCATTTGAGTTATTTCCACTTTTTGGTTATTATGAATAATGCTGCTATTTCCATTTGTGCACAAGTTTGATATGTAATTTTTTCATTTCTCTTGGGTATATGCGTAGGAGTACAATGATAAGGTCATATGAAATCTCTATGCTTACCATTTTGAAGAACTGCCAACCTGTTTTGCACAGATTGTACCACTTTACATTTTTATCAGTAGTGAAATAAATATATACTATTATATGTTATATGTATAATATGTTATATATATATAACATATAAACTATTATATAAGTATATATGTTATTTATATATTAAACAAGTGCTATAGGATGTAGAAAAATATATATAATATATAATTATATATATATATAATTATAGCCAACCTAGTGAGTACATGGTGGTATCTCACTGTGGTTTGATTTTGCATTTCCATAATGAATGAATATGTTGAGTATCTTTCATGTACTTATTGACCATCCATATATCATCTTTGAAGGAATGTTTATTCAAATACTTTGCTTATTTTTAAATTGGCTTATTTGTCTTTTTATTCTTTTTTTTTTTTTTTTAAAGATTTTATTTATTCATTTATTTGAGAGAGTGAGAGAGAGAGAGAGAGAGAGAGCACACGAGAGGGGGGAGGGTCAGAGGGAGAAGCAGACTCCCTGCCGAGCAGGGAGCCCGATGCGGGACTCGATCCCGGGACTCCAGGATCATGACCTGAGCCGAAGGCAGTCGCTTAACCAACTGAGCCACCCAGGCGCCCTGTCTTTTTATTCTTAAGCTATAAGAGTTCTTCCTATTTTGTGGAGCCTAAACCTTTATCATATATAAGATATGCAAGTATTTTCTCCCCTTTTGCATTGTCATTCACTTTCTTGATAGTGTCCTTTGATGCACAAAAGTTTTTACTTTTTATGAAGTTTAATTTATCAAATTTTCAAGTTCTTACTTTCTATGAAGCTTAATTTATCATTTTTTTCCTTTCGTTGCTTGTGCTTTTGGTGTCCTATAGAATAAAGTGTTACCAAATCCAAGGTCACAAAGATGTACACCAAGGTTTGTTTCTAAGAATTTTATAATATTAGCTCTTACATTTAGATATTAGACCCATTTAAAAAATTGTTTATTTAAGTAATCTTTACACCCAACGTGGATTTCAAACTCATGACCCCGAGTTCAGGAGCCACAGGCTCTTCCACCTGAGCCAGCCAGGCGCCATCTTTGACCCATTTTGATTTAACTGTTGTGTATGGTAGAGATCAAAATTCATTCTTTTGCATGTGGAGAGCCAGTTGTTCTAGCACCTTTGTGGAAAAGATGATTTTTTCCCCCTCTAATGGTGATGGCATGCTTGTTGAAAATCAAATTTCATGTATTTTTGGATATATTTTTGAACTTTCAATTATATACCATTTGATCTGTCTGTTTATCCTTATTTCAATACCACAGTGTTTTGATCACTGTACTTTTACAGTAAGCTTTGAATTCGGGAAGTGTGAGTCCTCCAATTGTGGAGGACATTAGGAAATGTTATTACAGAGGGAATTGTATGGTATTGTTAATATCATTTTTCAGATTGTTCATAGTGTACAAATACAACTGATTTTTCAATATTCATCATGTGTCCTGCAACTCGACTGAACTCATTTATCAGCTTTAATCATGTGTATTCTATACATGCGTGTGTATTCTTTGGGGGTTTTATGTATAAAGCCATGTTTTCTGCTAATATATATATTTTTTAATTTTAGGTATTCTTTTACAATCTTCATGTTTTTTATTTATTTTTTTTCTTTACCAATTGCACTGGCTAGAACTTCCACTGTAAAGTTAAATAGAGGTGAGGAAAGAGGACATCACTAATAATCAGGGAAATGCAAATCAAAACCAAATGAGATATGACCTCACACCTATTAGGATGGTAATTATAAAAAATAAAAATAAAAATAAGATATCAACCATTGGCAAGTGTAGAGAAATTGGAACCTTTGTATACTATTGGTAGGGATGCAAAAGGGTATAACTGCTATTGAAAATAGCTTGGAAGTTCCTCCAAAAATTTAAAATAGAACCACCATATGATCCAGCAATCCCAATTCTGGGTATTTATCCTAATGAACTGACATCATGATCTTGAAGAGATATAAGCACTCCTATATTTATTGCAGCATGATTCATAATAGCCAAGATGTAGAAACAAACTAACTGTTCATTATTTCTTTGTGCATAAAGAAAATGTGGTAAACACAGAGGAATTCTATTCTACTTTAAAAACAAAGGAAATATAGCAATATGTCACAACATGGGTGAACATGGACGACACATGACTTCCTTGTTGCCCAGGTATATGTCAGAGTTTTTAAAGCCTTTCCTCCCAAAGGTTTTAGTTGGTCTACTCTTTGCCCCAATTGTTGCTGTAGGCAGTTGAAGCTAGAAATTTTTCTGTAAATGTTTTTGGCAATGTTCCCCCAAACAGTGGCTTTAAGCACTATTTAATTTCCCAATCAGGAGAGTTAAAGACACACCCTTTGACTTATTCTTCCAGGCAGTCTCCAGACAAATCACACAAGAATTCTTTATCAATGAAGTCTGTCCTGCTCCCTCAGGTTCAGGGACCAGAAAAATGCAAATTATTATTTTTAAGTCTTCTACTGAAATGGAGAACAGAGGATAGGAATAGTATAAATTAAGACACCACATTTTTTGCTCTCACAGAGAATCAACTGAGATTTGGTGGGGGAGGGGAATAGTTTGTTTGTTTGCTTGTTAGTTTTTTAAATGAATGCTTTACCAGATGGCTACAAGCTTTTGGTTGGGTTCTAGGATTACCAACTCCTCCGAAAAAAAAAAAAAAAAAAAGAGAGTTTCAGGTAGTTTTGGTATAGTTGTCACTGTTTTTAAAGAGGGTGGACTTGCAGTGTTTCTTACTCTGACCCTTTCTCTGACATCACTCTACGACTTTGTTCCTTAAACCCTAATTATTACTCCTTAGAGTTGGTGGCAGGTTGAAGCATCCCTCTACAACTACCACCAAACGCAAATGTCTGTTCCGTAGGAGGAATCTGGGTAGAGCTGCTAGTGAAGAGCAACTTTCCTGTCCCTCCCCACAAAACACATTGGCTTCTGTTTTATAGCAGAGAGAGACTGTTCAGGGAATCTTAAGACCATCTTGCCCCTAGTAAGAAAACTGTCTATATTTGGGTCAGACTGTGGATCAATATATGTCCCAGAGACTGTTGAAACAATAGAGCAATTAATGGAGGCTGAGAGCTTGAACAGGAAACGTAATCCCTAAGGCACATTTAGGTGCAACATAATTAGTGAAAATCTTTCTAGTTCAGGGAGTTTAAACATAAGCTCTGAACTATCACTGGCTGACCACTGAATGACCTTGATCCAAGAGTGGTTCCTAGAAGTCAACTTCAAAGATTAAGTGAAGGAAAAGCTATTTGAGCAGAGCTATCAAAGTCTGCACACTGCAGGGAATATTAAGGTATGCTTTTTGTAGATGGCAATTTTTTCAGATGGAGATTGATTTCTATTGCTGGTTGCCTGAATGGATGCTGAATTTTGTCAAATGATTTTTCTGCATTCTTGGCAGGATCGTATGTTACTTTTTTCTTTTTTTCATCTGTTATAATGGTAAATTACATTATTTGATATTCCATGTTGAACCAACCTTGCTTTCTTGGGACAAACCCATTAGATTGTGATGTATCACTCTTTGTATGTATTGCTGGATTCAATTTGCTAACATTTTGATGATGATTTTTCATATAATTCATGAGGGATACTGGTCTACAATTTTATTTTTTTTAAATGTCTGGTTTTGTTAATGTAATGCTGTTCTCATGAACTGACTTAGAAGTGTTTTCTCCTCTTGTATATACTTGAAAATGTTTAGTAGAATTGTTATTACTTCTTCTTTTATGTTTGGTAGAATTCACCAGAGAATACATCTGGAGTTTTCTTTTTTGGAAGGTATTTGAGTGAGAGTTCTGTTTCTTCAGTAGATAAAGAACTTTTTACATACATCTTCTTGTGGAAGTTTTGGTCGTTTGTATCATTCAGTGAACTGGTCTTTTTCAGCTAAAGGTTTGAATGTATGGGCTTAGAATTGTTTGTAGATTCTTTCATCATTCAATTAGTATCTGCAGAATTTATACTGATGTCTTCTCTTTCATTCATGATGTTGATAACTTGTTTCTTCAATCGTTTTCTTGGTAATTCTGACTAGAGGTTGATCAAATTTATTGATATTTTCAGAGTCAACATTCAGTTTCAATTTTTCTATTGTTTTCTATTTTTCATTTCATTGGTGTTTTTATTTTCTTTATGCTTACTTTACTTTTAATTTGTTCTTTTTTTAGTTTCCTATGGTGCAAGCTTAGAACACTGATTTAAGAAAGATCTTTTTCATTTTTTAAAGATTTTATTTATTTTGACAGAGAGAGAATGAGAGTACAAGCAGGGGGAATGGCAGGCAGAGGGAGAGGGAGAAGCAGGCTCGCCGCTCAGCAGGGAGCCTGATGAGGGGCTTGATCCCAGGACCCTGGGATCATGACTTGAGCCAAAGGCAGACGCTTAACCCTCTGAGGCCCTGATCTTTTTCATTTTTTAATTTTAGCAGTTAATGCTAAAAAACTTCTCTCTGAACACTGCTTTAATTTTATCTGATAAATTTGGTATATTGTATTTTAATTTTAATTTAGTAAAAAAAAATTTAATTAATTTTCCTTTACTTTAACACATGGGTTATTGAGAATGTTTTATTTATTCCAAATTATTTGGGAGTTTCCAAATATCTTTCTACTATTGATTACTAGTTTATTTCTTTTATGATCCAATAACATAGTTTTATATATATATATACATATATACATATGGACATATATATATGTATATATGTCCATAAAGTTTGCTTTATAGACTAGAATACAGTCACACTTGTTGAATATTCCATGTGTTTGAAAAGTATGTATACTCTAACGTTATTGAGTATTCTATAAATATCAATTAGGACAACTTGTTGACAGTGTTGTTCAGGTCTTCCAATATCCATACTAATTTTCTGCTTACTCATTTTATCAGAGATTGAGAGAGGAGTCTGAATTCTCTCATTGTAATTATGGAGTTGTCTATTTATCCTTTCAGTGCTCTTTGTCTTTGTCTCATATATGTTGAAGCTTTGTTGTTAGATGCATACAAATTTAGAATGTTTATGTTTATTGGAGAATTGATCTGTTTCTCATTATGCCATGTCCTTCTTTATTAGTGATAATATTCCTTATTTTGAAATCCAATATTAAATAGCCAAAATTTCTTTGGGTTAGTATTCACATCATGTGCCTTTTCCATCCTTTCACTTTCAACCAATGTTTGTCTTCATATTTAAAGTGAGTTTCTTTTTTTTTAAGATTTTATTTATTTATTTGACAGAGAGAGAGAGACAGCGAGAGAGGGAACACAAGCAGGGGGAGTGGGAGAGGGAGAAGCAGGATTCCCGCTGAGCAGGGAGCCCGATGTGGGGCTCGATCCCAGGACCCTGAGATCATGACCTGAGCCGAAGGCAGACACTTAAAGACTGAGCCACCCAGGCGCCCCTAAAGTGAGTTTCTTATAAACAACATATACTTGGGTCTAGCTTTTCTATCCCATTGGACAGTCTCAGGTTTGAATTTGCATTTAGATCATTCACATTCAATGTTATTATTGAAATGTTTGAACTGAAATCTTCAATCATTTTAGCTATTTTCTGACTATTTTTTCAGGGTTTTTGTTTTGTTTTGTTTTTCCCCATTCTATCTTCTGCTTCTTGAATTCCTATAACGTGGAGATTAGCATTTATTGGATTATTTGTCCCATATACTTGGTTGTTCTGTTTTTTTCATTACTTCTTTCTTTTAGGTGTCAGGATAATTTCTACAACTTCTTTTCAAGTTCACTGAGTCTTCCCTCCTTTATATCATGTCCATCTTTATTTTATTATGAATTCTTTATCTCTTTCACTATGTTATCATTTCAAGCGTTCCATTTCATTCTTGTAGTTTGCATCTCTGTTGAAATTACTCAGGTGATTTTGCATGCTTTTTTCCATTAGGGTCTTTACATATTAATGATAGCATTTTAAGTTTCCTATCCTATACTGCCAACAATTGTGTCATATCTCCACTTGATTCCGTTGATTGTTTTCTCTTTTGGAGGTGTGTAGCATTGGATCGTCTTTTTTTGTAGTTCATAATGTTGTCTGAAAGCTGAGTCTTTCCTGTAAGACAGCACAGACTAAAACACACAATTTTTATTCTTAGAAATTGGCATGCCTTTCTTCCTGCAAGGCTTGCAATATGGTGGTTTGTGTTAATCTAGTCAACAGTTGAGCTTGGCTCCAGGTTTGTTGTCACTAGGATTACCCCCAGTACACTAGAGTTTTCAAACCCCTTTAGTGATACCATGTATTTAGTGTGAAGACTGGATTACTAAATATTTCTCAGTGTTCCCTGCAAGCTCACATATGTCTTCCTTTTGCACTGAACCTCAGAGAGAGTCAGCCCCTTACAGATATCACAGCGGTATTCCACTGTTCCATTTACTGAAAGTCTATTAGCTTGGTAGTGGAGGTGTGAAAGGTGTTATGTGTTCTGATTAAGCCACTGGTTAAGCCTGATTGAGACAGGTCCCTTGGCCTAGGCATATGGCTTTCTCAAGTGTTCCTGCCCTTCCTCCACATGGTAGTTCTGGTCCCAGCAGGAATCCTTGCCGTAACCACTAGTGATGGACAGTTTTATTTTGTTCACTTCTCTTAGTCATGATCAGCTTTCATTGTCCCCTAAAAGTGGCAGTGTTCCTTGCCTCTTCCCCCACCCATTAAGACTTTTGTTTCACAGGAGATTTTATAGGCTAAATTGTGTCTTGCGTCCCCCGCAGTTTGAAGCCCTAAGCCCCAGGGTTACTGTATTTGTAGTTAGGACCACAAGGTTGTAAGGGTGGGGCCTTAATCCTACAGGACTAGTGTCTTTATAGGAGGAAGAAATAGCAGTGAGTTCTGTGTGCATGCTCAGAGGAGCAGCCATGTGAGGACACAGTGAGAAATTGGCCATCTGCAAGTCAAGGAGGAAGGCTTCAGAATGAATACTACTATGCGAACAATACCTTAGTCCTGGAATTCCAGCCTCCAGAACTGTGAGCAAGTAAATGTATATCATTTAAACCACCCAGCCTAGGGTATTTTGTTATTGCAGCATGAGTGAACTAATACATGAAGACAGAAGAGGTAGATTGGAGTTTTGTGAGGCTCCCACAGTGGCTGTTCCTATCCTGCCCAAAACTTGTGCCATAAGCAAAGCTTTCCAGATACTTTTTCTAGGAGTCTGTATGTGTGCTAGGTAGGATTTGTGGAAAATGAGTCTTCAAAAGGTTATAAACCACCCTCCTAGTGTCTGTGATCCTCAGAATCTTTCTGTTCTCTGCGTTCTGCTCTCATGCACTCAGCCTCCAGCCATGGGTGTTCTATTCCACTTGGTTCTTTGTACTTGCATCTCACTGTGTCTGCTCAAGAAAAGCAAGTGCTCAGATCCCATCTCTCCACAAGGTACCTCTCTCTCCTCAGGCATAGGAGATGATTTGGTTGTCTTATAATCTAAGTTCTCTGTGGATTCATGACTGGTTATGAATTTGCAGTTTGTCTGACTTTTATGTGTTTGGATGCATTTTCCCCCCTCTGTAAATCCCTGAGGAGAAAATCAAGTCTCGCATGTTTTCTCTATATTTGTCTTTTTGTGCTGCAGGCTGGGTAATACGTTTAGGTATATATTAAATATCACTGATTTGTTTTTAGCTATTTCTAAGCTGCCATTTTAAAAAAGAATGGGCTTTTAAATTTTAATAATTATAGTTTTATTTCTTTTAGAATAATTTTAATTGTGGAAATCTAATTTTGATTTTTTTTACAAATATTCTTCCTTATGGTTTCTATTCCCCTCTGTATTGCTCTATCATGTTATTCATATTTAATTTGTTATCTGAAATGATAATCCCAATATCTAATATCTAATAATCCCAATATCTAATATCTAATGATAATCCTAGTATCTAATACCCGTAAGTCTTATTTTCTTCTTGTTTCTCTGGTTTCTCACTCAGATTTATTTACTTGTATAAATTTTTTTAAAGATTTTATTCATTATTTGAGAGAGAGCGAAAGAACACAAGAGCAGATGGGAGGGGCAAAGGGAGAGGGAGAAATAGACTCCCTGCTGAGCAGGGAGCCAGAAGCTATGCGTGGGGCTCCATCCCAGGACCCTGAGACCACTACCCAAGCCTAAGGCCATACTTAACCAACTGAACCACCCAGGCGCCCTTTACTTGTATAAATTTTTATAACTATGGATTGAGTAGTGTACTCTGTAAAACTGAACTATCCTTGAATGCCTAGAATAAAACATGTTTGGTCATCTTAAAACTCTCCTATATTAGTTTTCTCAGTATTTCACTTGATATTTCACAAATAAGACTGATATGTAATAATCTAGAGTAGTTTTATGACTATCATTTATTTAGTTTTAACCTCCATCTTAGTCTTTGTTTGCAACAGCTTAATTGTCATAAGATTTATCTTTTTTATGAAAGGTGTTTTATAATAGATCGATAAAAACCTTTGAGTCTGCTTTTAGGTATAGGTGTTTAATCACTTAGAATATCCTTCCTCATTATTGATCTATCAATTTTTCTATTTTTCCTCTAGTACCTTATGATAATTTGCATTTCAAAGAAAATATTTTAATCTAAGCTTTTTAAAATTGCTTTCACAATTGTAGTTCCTTCTTTCATTATTTTGTTTGTACTATTTATGTATTACTATTATTATTTTTATTATTATTCTTTATTTAAAACATTTTTAAAAGTAGTCTTGGCTAAGTATCCTTTTAATCTGGACTTTTTTTCTAATTTGGACTTTAAAAAAAACAGCATTTGTATTACTTTTCTAAATGTATCTTATATTTGTTTCCTGTTTTTTTTTTTTAATCTGAGGAGCCTATCCTTATTAATTTATTTGGGTAGGTTTATTTTTTCCTTTTCTAAGCTACTTGGATGAATGATGGTGTTAATGTCGACAGTCATCATTCAATTATTAAAATATACTAATAAAATATTAATACCCATTTGATCTAAAATAATGAATGCATATATATGGTACATTTATTTAGAGAAAGATGTTTTTCATCTAGCCAAAACCTTTGTTAAAGATATATATTATCCACAAAAAAACAAAAGTACAATGTCTACCAATATGAGTATGGTGTGATCTTTTTTTTCATTATGTTATGTTAATCACCATACATTGCATCATTAGTTTTAGATGTAGTGTTCCATGATTCATTGTTTGCATAACACCTAGTGCTCCATGCAGAACATGCCCTCCTTAATACCCATCACCAGGCTAACCCATCCTCCCACCCCCACCCCCCTCCCCTCTAGAACCCTCAGTTTGTTTCTCAGAGTCCATAGTCTCTCATGGTTCGTCTCCCCCTCCGATCCCCCCCCTTCATTCTTCCCCTCCTGCTATCTTCTTTTTTTTTTTTAAAACATATAATGTATTATTTGTTTCAGAGGTACAGGGCTGTGATTCAACAGTCTTACACAATTCACAGCGCTCACCATAACACTTACCCTCCCCAGTGTCCATCACCCAGTCACCCCATCCCTCCCACCCCACCCCCCACTCCAGCAACCCTCAGTTTGTTTCCTGCGATTAAGAATTCCTCATATCAGTGAGGTCATATGATACATGTCTTTCTCTGTTTGACTTATTTCACTCAACATAATACCCTCCAGTTCCATCCACGTCGTTGCAAATGGCAAGATCTCATTCCTTTTGATGGCTGCATAATATTCCATTGTGTATATATACCACTTCTTCTTTATCCATTCATCTGTCGATGGACATCTTGGCTCTTTCACAGTTTGGCTATTGTGGACATTGCTGCTATAAACATCGGGGTGCACGTACCCCTTCAGATCCCTACATTTGTATCTTTGGGGTAAATACCCAGTAGTGCAATTGCTGGATCGTATGGTAGCTCTATTTTCAACTTTTTGAGGAACATCCATACTGATTTCCAGAGTGGCTGCACCAGCTTGCATTCCCACCAACAGTGTAGGAGGGTTCCCCTTTCTCCGCATCCCCGCCAACATCTGTCATTTCCTGACTTGTTAATTTTAGCCATTCTGACTGGTGTGAGGTGGTATCTCATTGAGGTTTTGATTTGTATTTCCGTGATGCCGAGCAATGTTGAGCACTTTTTCACGTGTCTGTTGGCCATTTGGATGTCTCCTTTGGAAAAATGTCTGTTCATGTCTTCTGCCCGTTTCTTGATTGGATCATTTGTTCTTTGGGTGTTGAGTTTAATAAGTTATTTACAGATTTTGGATACTAGCCCTTTATCTGATATGTCATTTGCAAATATCTTCTCCCATTCTGTCGGTTGTGTATGGTGTGATCTTGATCTCAGTTTCTTGTAATCCTAAAGACATTTCAATTGAACCTGTGAAATTCATCCCACTGCAACATTAAGGTGTTTTTGAAGAAGTTTAGTTTACAACTAAGGAGACCATTTAGAAAAATTTTGATAAGTAAACATAGGGTAGAAGTCACAAGTTTCTTAATTTAGTTGAAATAGAAAAGTACTGAGAAAGGGCTAGACATGAGAGTCTCTTTAAATGGGAGCCAATATTATGTGCAACTGATTTCTTTTTCTAAGAAAAATGGTATAGATTACACTGAGTCTGAATGGGTCACATTTAGTCTGAGGTTTCAAACTCAGGGACAGAGCTCATTATGAGCATTATTAAAAAGAAACTTAATCACTTGAAAATTCATTACTGGATTTGAATTTCCCTCTTCAATAGAAATAAACTGTACTAGAGATGCTAAGACCAGAAAAGAATATGGAAACTTTTTGTCAAAATGTGCACATCTCTAGTTCATTCCCTTAGAAAACAATTGTTTTTCCAGAAAAAATTATTACATACATACCCTAAGATTTTTGTGTTTATTTCCCACTGGCTCATATGCTCTCAGAATGTATTCTGAAAATAACACTGTTAGTAATATTATGTGAAACTATTTATAGAAACTGTATAAAAATCCACAGAAAACTAAGAAAATGGTAGATATTACTTGGAAAATCAAGATACATATCTGCTTTCAGGAGTCAATGTTATATTCATATTAGATAAAAAAGATATTTTCAAGCTTCTGTTGAGGTTTGATCTATAAAGAAATATGTCTCATGTTTCCAGGAATAGAGCCTAAACTTGAAGTTATCTATTTTAAAATTATACTTTACATTTAAATAGTGGTTTATAGTTTATAAAGTGGTTTGTCATGTATTGCTGCAGTAAGATTCTGACAATTCTAGGAAGAAGATAAATGAGGTGCTCCCGCCATTGTATATAGGAGGAAGTTAAGATTGGAAAAGGATGGACACTGTTCTGATATTGGTTTTTGAAGTCCACTCCACTGCCTGTGGCATCCCTAAATGAGCAGAAGTCCTGTGCTACCCAGAGATGGACAGAGAAGTCTTTTATAAGAGTGGCTTAAAATGCTTCAATTGTGGAGTTACTTAGAGCTGTAGCATAATATAACCTATCTATACTGGTACTCAAATCACTTCTGCTTATGTGGAAATTACTATTAAAATAGGCAGATGATAAGATGCATGGTGTGGTGGTGCAGTAATTTCTTTGAACCTCCTTTCAAAAACAGCAAAAATTGCTGATTTTCTAATATGCAGAATTTAAAAAAGGGTAATCACCTAGGATACTTTTTGGAGCACAGTTGCTAAGCCTCTTAAATAAAAATTCAGTTTTAATTATTCCATCAGATTTTTTTTTTAAAGATTTTATTTATTTATTTATTTGAGAGAGAGAGAGAGCGCACACATGACAGGGGGGAAATCACCTAGGATACTTTTTGGAGCACAGTTGCTAAGCCTCTTAAATAAAAATTCAGTTTTAATTATTCCATCAGATTTTTTTTTTTTAAAGATTTTATTTACTTATTTATTTGAGAGAGAGAGAGAGCGCACACATGACAGGGGGGAGGGTCAGAGGGAGAAGCAGACCCCCTGCCGAGCAGGGAGCCCGATGCGGGACTCGATCCCGGGACTCCAGGATCACGACCTGAGCTGAAGGCAGTCGCCCAACCGAGTCACCCAGGCGTCCCTCCATCAGATTTGTCTAACAGCCGTTAGCTGAGTGTTCTCTATTTAACAATCCAAATGTAATTCAACTGGTTTTGAGAGATTGAGTGTACTTAATTGTCTAACTTGATTTCTGGCTTCCTTGCAGTACCTCCACCCCCCAAAGGAGGGAGTTCTGTTACTTTCTATGAGCTCAGAATTTGAGGAATTTGGGAATTTCGCTGCACTAAATTCTTTCAGATTTTATAGTTTGCCATATTACTGGAATTGGAATTATGTTAGTGGCAGTGTATTAAATGTTAAAGGATCATGTATATTTATGTATCTATATTTATGTGTATATATTATCTGTCCAAATACTTTGTTTAGGAATCTGTGATTATATCATTTGTCCATCAACCAATTAGAAAACAAATACAAAGGCAACCTCAAAATCACTTTATTTCTTGCCTGTTTAATTTCAGATTCATGATTACCATCGATCTTTATGCTGCATCCATGGTGTGGTGGCTCTGGGATGGTCACCTTCACTGGCCTCTGTGTTTTTCCATATGAAAACTCGGTGTGGTTGGTGTTGTAGAAAGCCCAATTTAGAAAGGTGGGAGCTGAGAGTCCAAGTCACACATTAGTTACAAATAATGACAAGTCAAATACATCCTTGAATCATAATTATAAACTATTTTTCTGTGAGTAGAACATCATGGTTTTTGTTGTTGTTGTTTTTTAGAAAAAAAAAAAGGAAAGAGTGAGACTTTTGCCTCTGTATCTGCCACACAAATGAGCATATTTGGGATGTTTTGGGTTTGGTTTCCTGTTCGTGGTCTAGAGTTGTGTCCCAGCTGCCTCTGGGGCTCATCACTGGGGCCAGGTCTCAGCAGGCTGTGGTACCAGTTCTAACACTCTGGGTCTTTCTGTTCTGTTTCTGGTCCATGACAACTTAAAAATATAGCTTAAATGAGTTTTAAGCCTTTAAAAAAAAATCATTTAAACTATCAGTATAGTATTTGGGTTTTGGATGGGTAGAATAAGAAAGGTCCAAGGTAACTGGAAATTCGTGCATATTGCTTTGTTTCCTATGGCATAAACATAATTTATATTTGTAAATGTATCCATTTTACTCAGTGTGACACCTAGAACAAGAATCCATCTTCTTACCATCAGTGTAAGAAAGTTATATACTAGGTTATCACTTTTACTAGGTATTACCAAACTTTTAAAAAAATATGGCCAGTCTTTTTTAGTGAAAATGGAACATTTTTCTCTTATTCTGATTGTGGTGAGATTTTAACCAACTTTCATGAGTTGGTTAGCCATTTGTATTCCTACTTTGTTGCTACTTATATTTTATTTGGGGATGATGGCTTTTCTTTATTGGTGTTTAGGAATTCATTTTAAATTATGGTTATAAATCTATATCCTGTTGCATAAGTTGCAGATACGTTTTGCCAATATGTAACATAAGCATTAATTCTGAATATGCTATTCCACAGACAGAAGTATATGTGTTCACATCTGTCTACTTTTTCTTTTCTAACCTCTGGGATTCCTCATTATGTAAAGCTCTTAAGCATAGTGCCTGGAACTACATAAGCAATGCAAAATCATTAGCAGTTATTATTTCTTTTGCTTTCAACGAAATTATCCTGAATTAGAGGTGAGGGCTTCATTTAGTAGCAAATTTTTCTAAAGGCAGGTACTCTAAATGCAGGGAAGGAGAACATTTTCTACACACATGTACTTTATAATTAATTACCTAAGGAACGGTTAGTTTCCCACAATTATTTCTGTTCATTTTAGTCTGTTGATAGCAGGGGAGTTTCACTGTATCTCTAATGGGAAGAAGGATGTCCAAAGATGGTTTTAATGGTGGGAGATTTTCCATCAAATCTCAACTAAAATTTTCTATCAGTTTCAGTTCCATCAGTGCTATAATTAGGATGCTCTGGCATCATTATGAATTTATTAATTTTCTTATTTTCTTCTTATTATAGTCTGATATTTCAGAGAATTTAGGGGGAAGTTTTGGTAGACACACTCAATCTTCAGTCTTGAAGTAGAGATTTAATTTCTTGCCTTCATAAACAAAAATCTCACTTTAGTTCTTTTTTTTTAATTACAAGGAGACGAAAAAGGTACAACTATTTATTGATGATAGGAAACAAATTGAAAAATATGTGACTCATAAGTTACAGCAAAAGAAGTTTGAAGAATATCAAGAAAATGCAAATAAAAAGAAAGAAGGTTTGGCAACATTTACGATATACCTATTGATGTAGAATATAAATAAGAAACACAGAAACCACACAATGAGTTTCATTCTTTATTGAAGATATGTAACATGCACCAAAATAAAATATAGAGCAACAATTTTAGCTGTACTATATAATTCATAATAAACCAAAAACTCTAATAAATAAAAGAAAAATTTACAAAAATTATGAAAGGGAAACTTTATCACATAGCACTAATATTTTCTTTAAATCAGTTATGAGGTAGATAATTAAAGTACAAAATGTAGGGGATCTGAATAACATTATAGCTATATATCATACTTCCTTTCTGAGAATGAATATTTATTTTCAATCACTTGATGGAAAAATGAAATAGATTATAAAGTATGCTTTCATATAATTTATTTAGGAGAAATCCTGTAGACTTGTTCACTGACCATGTGATATAAATAAAACAAAATTTATAAATTAATTTTAAAAAGAAAAAGAGGACTTCTAGTACCACAATCAATATTACCATGTATTAAAATTTAGAAATCAAAGGAAAAAAAAGAATATTAACTTAAAATGTATGCAGTGTGAACATAACCATTAATAGAAATGCATGCTAGTCTTAAATTATTAGATTATGAGGTAGGATGAATGACAATAAAAGAAAAATCTCTCTCAGACTTTTAAAACTGGAAGAGCAAAAAGCCTAAAATAATATTATAAAATATTTAGTAAGAATTTTAGCTGAAATTAATACTATTAAGAAAAAAATTAGAAGCACTATGTATTACTTACAAATCTGTTTCTAATATGACTAAAATATATACTCACATGTCACACCAGTATTAAAAATAAAAAGAAAGAAAACATAAAAAATATTTGGGAAAATAATGTTGATATAATTATAGGTATAGAAGATACTTATATCTTATTTTTAAAATGATGATATTTTATTACAAATAATTAAAAATCTTTATGTAAAATTCTGTTCTAAAAAAATTACCTAATTAGATCAAAAGAATGAGAAAAGCAATTGCATAGAAATTTATTATAAAAAGAAGAATGGCAGCAAGATGGAGGAGTAGGAGATACCAGCCTTAGTCCTACAAAAATAACTGGACAGTTATTTCTAAAGGTAAATATCCCTAGAAGGGCTCAAGTGTTCAATTAATAACAACAGTCACCCACTGCATTAAATAACAAAGAAAAATCACCTGCAAAACAAAACAAACCAGTACACAAAAACCTTGGAATTTGCATGACATTTCATTAGATGTCCAAGAACATCATTTTATCACTAATTATGAGATAGAATGTATAATATAATATTCACAAATATACCACAACTGTAGCTATATTGAAGTTAATTTGCAAGAGAATTGTTGAAGCAAGACATAATTAATATTTTTCAAGTGTTCTAAAGGGTATTAGAGACCAGATATTAAAGAAGTAGATGATTAGACAAATGATATTCATTGTATTAATTGTATTTCCAAAAAAGCCATGTCTATTTTCTTGTGTTTGCCCCTTAAGATCCACCTTTCTCTTGCCTCTTTCCCTTTATGAGGGGAACCAGAATACGGACTACATGTCACATAAGAAAGCGGGGCTTTCTTACCCTGTGATTTCTGGTTAGGTTTGGACAATGAGAAGTGCTAGCAAGAAGGTGGCAGGGGAAGTAGAGTTTTAGTATGTATTGCCTTGACCCTTCCCAGCATACTCACCTTAAGTTGGCTGTGAACCCTAACTAGATGTAGCTCACTTCTCTCCTGTGGCCTGAGCATGGCAAGCCTTACTACTTCCACTTCCAAGCACCCACTCTTCTATATGTAACCCTTAATATGTAAAAATTCTTCACAATATCTTCTGTTTTTTGTTTTTTTTTTTTACCATGCCCATCTGCTTCCTGTTGCAACCCTGACAGATTCAAAGGCAATTCTCTGTAAATGAATTTATAACTTTATCAAAATTACAATCTTTTAAAACTTGTTAAAATAAATCTGCAGGTGAAAATGTGTTTTGTGTTTTTTTGAAAATGTGGTGTTTTTTAGAAAATTAGAATTGTATAGGCAGACTTGCACTATTAAATATTAAACATAAAAAACACAATGATCGAAACCGTATGGTAATAATTTAAAAATTATAAAGATAAAGGGCACAGGATGTGCCAGAAAAAAACCCTAAATGTGTCTATGTGTGTATATCTACATGGTGGAGAAGAGGAGAAACAGACTGAGAGAAAGAGATTATAGTATCATAGTACAACTATTTCCAGACTTTTCCCATAATCGGTATTTCAGGAAAAACCTTTAATATTTTTTTATTTGCTATCTGCCTTTTATTTTTTTATATTTTTATTTTATTTTATTATGTTATGTTAATCACCATACATTACATCATTAGTTTTTGATGTAGTGTTCCATGATTCATTGTTTGTGTATAACACCCAGTGCTCCATGCAGTACGTGCCCTCTTTAATACCCATCACTGGCTAACCCATCCCCCCACCCCCCTCCAAAGCCTTTAATTTGAATCATGCCTGCTCAACCAGTGATGGGATAGAAATAAGAAAATAGAGAAGCAAATTACAGTATAATATGATTATATTTGAAATCATGAGAAAAAGTCTGAGCCTTGGACATTCACATCATAAGAGGATGGGGACGTGAAAAGAAATCTGCAAAGGAATCTGAGGGGGGGAAAGAAAACAAGGAGATTTTATATCAAGAATTGGTGTAAATATGCAACAATGGTAATTGTATAAATAATTTGTAATATAGTCAGTTGAGATCATTGTAAACAGCTGATAAAAATCAGATTTAGGAAATAATGATAGGGAAAAATATTCTTAATATAATTTAAATAAATAAAATAGGTGATATGCATTGAGAATACTTTCATTTTTATTAATCTCATGTTTGCATATAAATATATTTTTGTATTATATAAAAATGTTAAATTATAAGATGGATATAACAGATTAATATATGATGTTGATATTTATGCTTCTCTATATTTTCAAAATTGCCTATAATAAATACATACTATTCTAATAATGATATAATAAATGCAACAAAATACATAATTCAAAAATAAAACAAAACATGAAACTGACTGAAAATCAGTTTTTGTTCAGAAAAAGTTTTCTAGAACTATTTAGACCAATACAAGATATCAGAAGCCTAGAATAATGAACATTTTGATGCCAACTCTTAGTTAACAGGTAAATGAAAATCATGGACATTGTGTTACTGATGTTTTACAGGGCAGTTCAAATTTTCTTTGTAATTAGATCAGTCATCTGATCTAATAGGTTCCTTTCTTAGGACCTAACTTATTATAAATGTGTTGGGAGCAACTGAATCCTTCAAAGTGTACAAGTTTTTGAGAACTTTTTTATTAAAGTAAAACAATTTTTAGGAATCCTATGAAGTTTGCAGCTTAATTAATTTTTGCAATATAACCACAAGTATGTAACCATGATCCAATTTTCCAATATTTTGTAAATAAAACTATACCACCACAACGGAGACTTCCCCTCATGTGCCGTCTCAGATGCAAATGCCTCCGAAATAACCACTATGCTGACTCTATTATTTGGTTAGATTTTTATTTTTCACCTTCCTGTTTTGAACTTTATGTAATGAAATCATAAAATATGTCCTTTTTTATATCACATTTGTTTCACTCAACATTTGTTTGGAAATTCTCCAATTTGTTGTGTTTAATAGTAGCTTGTTAATTTACATTGCTCTATAGTATTCTGCTGTATGAATACACCAACATTTGTCTATCCGATCTGTTGTAGATGGATATTTGGGTTGGTCCCAGCATATGGTTTTAATAATTTGTACTGCTGTGAACCTCCTTGCACATGTCTTTGGTGAACTTATGTACACATTTCTGTGGAGTATATTCCTAAAAGGGAATTGTTGGGCCATAGGACACGTATTTTCAGTGTTAGCAGATAAGGCCGGTTTTCTCAAATGTTTCTATGAAATTGTGAGCTCATCAACAGAATATGGGAGTGTTTTAGTTCTTTATTAATAGCACCGTATGCTATCATCTCTTGATTTCAGTTCTTCTGTGGGCATAGAGTGGTAGCATATTGTTTTAATTTGTATTTATCTGGTGATGAATGTGGTTAAGGAGATTATCCTGTTTACAGTGTGTGTATCATCTTTCATGCAGTACCTGTTCAAGTCTGAGGAATTTATCTCTTGGATTTTCTTTTATTTACTTATTGATTTGAACATGCCTTGTGGATATAAGATATATACATTTTTTTCCACTTAAAGGTGGTTTGCTTACTTGCTCTCTTTAGGGTATCTTTGGCAGTACATGGATTCTTCATTTTAATAAAGTCCAATTTATCATTTTTTAATTAAATAGTGCTTTTGGGTTCCCCTTAAATATTTTTTCCCTGCCTAACAATCATAGAAATATTTGTCTATATTTTTATCCAGAGGTCTATTAACATTCACATCTAGAAATAATGCTTAGGTATAAAATCTGTTTATATTAATTTTTTTATGATACAAGAAAGGGATCAAGATGTATTTTTTCCATATGACCATATCTCAGTCCATTGTTTTTAAAGTATTCATTTTATAAACCCATATTGATGTATATATGCAAAGATCTCTATTTCTATCAATCTATTTATGTGTATATTTACATATATATGCATCTTTATGTTTGTATATATGGAGATACAAAGTTCATACACATACCTGTGTATGCATATTAGCATATATATGCCATATATGAATATACACACATTTATATATAGCTTGTTACTTACTGATTATGAATAAGAGGTTATTCTTCTTCTCATTACTGTAAAATGCACATTTTTAAGGTGCAAAATACTTAATTACTGATGAATAAATTTAGTTACTAAAAGGGTAGGATAAACACTACTCCGTTACCTTTTATAGATTTTGAGTATTTGAATATCTTAATCTTTGCAACCACCGTGTACAACTGATGAGACAGATGTATTGAACATGCTGAGGAGATGACTCTTGTACGTTAGAAGTCCCATGACATCCAAGACCATACAAGAGAAAGACAAGGGTTTAATTTGTTCACCAAACTCTGATTCCACTGCTTCCAATCTCATTGGTTATAACATGAAATGCTAAATTTCTCATTTCATAATAATAATGAGCACACTTAAGAATTCAGTCCTGTTAGTAGGTACAGTGAAGTGAATACCACCACACATAGTGCACTAGAGTTTTCAAAGGTGTTAATGAGTGACAGACTATTGCTATCTTTATAGTGTTTGACTTTGAAGAATAGTAGACACAGACAAGTCAAGGCAAGCATTAATTATTCTGTCAACGGAACAAAAGTTAATATTAGGATTTGGGGCTTTATTGTTGAACTTCACTAACCTCTAATGTCTTTTCAAGCTAAGAAAGTGTAAATAATATTACACCAAAAATATAAGCCTTAAAATTAGAGAATTAGTTAAGTTACTGTAACATTACTGTAAAACGACTGTTATGTAGAAAATGAGGCTTAAAGGAAAATAAGCATACTTAAAAAACATTTATTCAGGACTATTAAATAAAAACACAAACCTTAATGATAATCATTCTTAGAAAAATGTGCCCTGAATTATCACTAGCCTTACCAAATAATCTTAGAAACTGTTCATAGTTTTTATTTTAAATATCTTTAAATTTCTCCAAAATTTATTTTTGGGAATGCATTTATTCACCAAGTTGCAAGACAATTGCTTATATAGTCACTGAAATGTTGAAGGAAGGTTAATGTAAAAGGATTTTTGAAATCGTAATTATTTGAATTTTGGATCATAACCATATGTTTCTTACAGTTACGTACAAATAATACTCTTCAAAATGATATAAATATAACAAGGTCAAGATAAATGTCAATATTTTTATACATCAACACTTAATTGCTTTTGCCTGTACTTTAATCTTATTTCAGTCTTATTATTACACTTTGATTAGAATGCATATTTCATATTCATCTTGAATTATATCTTATACTTAAACATCTACATTAGTCCTCTCTCTTCCTTTCTCTCTTTCTCTCTTTCTTTCTTTCTTTTTCTATTTAGTAGGCTACATGTTAATTAAAGAGGTGGGGGGAACATGCCTACTCATTTTGAAAGGTGACTTTGTTGACAATATCAGAAAATAAAAGACTCTCATACATGAATTTCAGACCTTATTTGATCATCTTTCTCAATACTTGCTCAATATGAGCTTACTCATCCTGATAATACCTCATTTTTTTTGTAAAATGGAAAGAATAATAATGATATATTTGAATGAAATAAAGGATTCCATAGATTGAAAAGAGATATGAATTTTCTGTTTAAATTATTTCAGGAAAACATACAATAAACACCATGAATAATTCGCCACTGATTCCAAAATATGTTCCATGTAGACTTTACTAGTGAGTTCTCTTATTCTATATAAATGTTATTCTTCATTCTATTCATTATTCTTTATTCTATTAACAATTATATTTCAGTCTTATGAATGTTATTACTAGAACATATGTTGTTGAAAAATATTTTGTTGAGGTTTAATTGACGTACAGCACTATGTAAGTTTAAGGTATACAGCATAATGATTCAATTTACATACATTATAAAATGATTACCACAATAAGCTTACTTAATATTCATCATCTCATATAGATACCTCCCAAAAAGAAAGAAAAGACTGTTTTTTTTCTTGTGATGAGAACTCTTAGGATTTCCTTTCTATCTTTCAAATGTACCATGAAGTTGTGATAACTGTAGTCATCACGTTGTATATTGTACCTCTAATACTTTTTTATCTTATAAATGAAAATTTGTACCTTTCGCACTTTCCATCTTCTTTGAAAAAATGTCTATTCATGTTCTTTGCTCAATTTTTAAATGGATTAAAATTTATTTTTATTTTTATTTTATTTATTTTTTTGCTATTGAGTTTTATGAGTTCCTTATATAGTTTGGATATTAACCTCTTACCAGCTGTATGGTTTACAAATATTTTTTCCCGTTCCATAGGTTGTCTTTTTATTTTGTTAATCGAGTCCTTTTCTTAGCAATTTTTATGTACAATCTTATATTCACTCTTTACAATGCTTTGGCTTTTAATTTTAATAAAATATATTTTCAGAACTTCCATCATAGTTTTCAAATTCTATGACACAAGAATTTGATTTCAATGTCTATGACACATTCTCTCTAACTCCCTGTGATAATCCATGCATTCAGTTAAAAGATGCTGACTGAATACACTCTATGTCCTGGACAAAGATCGAGGCATGTTGGGCTCAAGAATGAGCCCACCAAACAAGCCCTGGTTCTCCTGGAGCTGATGTCACCTGAGGAGCTGATGTACTTTGAGGACCAATAAAATATGCAAATAATAAAGAGCATATTTTGTATCTTGAGAAGTTCTAGAAAGATAACCAAATAGGTTAATAAGATAGAAAAACATAGAAGGAAAAGAAGGCTCTCTGAGGTGACATTTGAGTTGAAATCCAAATAACAAGAGTGACTGGACGGCTCAGTCAGTTAAGCATCTGCCTTCAGCTCAGGTCATGATCTCAGGGTCCTGGGATTGAGTCCCACATCAGGCTCTCTGCTCAGTGGGGAGTCTGCTTCTCCCTCTCCCTCTGACCCTCCCCACTGCTTGTTTGGTCTCTCTCTGTCTCTGTCTCAAATAATAAATAAAATCTTTAAAAAAGAAAGAAAAGAAATCCAAATAACAGATAAGTCATTCACATGACATATTGTAGACTTCATGTAAAGGAGTGGGGATTGAAGCAGCCCTGAGTCAGAAGCAAGCTTGGTGTGTTAAGGAAATAAAAGGACAAACTAGGGCTGGAGCCTAATGAACAAGAAGGAGAGAGAGAGAAATGAAGTTGGGGAGCTCATGAGAAACAGTGGCAAGAGACTTTGAACAAAACAAAGTTGCCTTCAAATTTAAATTTTAAAAAGTTACTTTGAAAAGGAATGAGCTGAAAATCTTAGGAAGAAAAATATATTTATTAAAATTTAAAAAAAAGTAGTTAGAATATATAATGTAACTACTAGGTTAGTTAGTATTCATGGGGACCCCATTGATTATAATTAATGTACTAAAATACTGAACCAGAAACATTTCCTAGAATGTAATATGGATAACCAAAAAGAAGGAAAATAGGAGGGCGATGTAGAAGATAGACTGAGAAATCGAAAAACTAGTCATACAAGAAATCCAGAAGGAAGAATAGAGCTCATTTGTGTGTTAAGGAATATGGTTGATCCTCAAAAACAAAACCAAACAAAAATTTGGGATTAATAAGATCCTTACAATATGCATGTGACTATTTAGAGACTGTTTTTATAAATACCAGGTTAAAAAAATAGCTTAATCTCCCTCTGCTCACACTACCACTGTCTACAGACTAATTCCTGGGTGAGTTGGCCCTTATTCTCTTCACAATTAATGGTGCTGTGAATCAGAAGCATCTAATGTAAGTGCTGGTATCCCTCTCTCAGATCTACATAATTCTGACCATAAAAAAGAAAACTTTTGGGGTGCCTGAGTGGCTCAGTCGATTGAGGGACGGACTCTTGGTTTCAGCTCAGGTCATGATCTCAGAGTCACGAGAGGGAGCCCCAAGTTGGGCTCCGTGCTCAGTGTGGAATCTACTTGTCCCTATCCCTCTGCCCCTCCCCACCCCACCCCTGAATAGATACAATCTTAAAAAAAAAAAAAAGAAGAAGAAAACTTTTACTCAAAAATCTGTATTTTGTGTGAATCCTCCAAGCGATGTCATCTGACAAATAGCTTTGCAAATTTTGGCATGACAGACTGTTTTCTGCCTTTCATTCAACTGGGTAGTCATGTTGTCCAGGGAATCTCCAAATGGCAAAGATCATTTCACTAAATGAGGTTAAACAATCAGTGATTTTTTTTCTAATTCAGATAAGAGAAAACTAGCTGAATTCAGGGTGTTACTAATATGGGAAGGCAGATAAACAATGAGAGCATTAACAAATCTCTCTGGCCTTTAACTTCTTCCTAATGATATATTATGGTTGCTCCTGATTGGCTAAAATATTTAGCCTAGAAGGAAATCTAAAAATAAAGTGTTTTTGAAGAAAGTGATTTTATAGCCTTTGTGCTTTAACCCAAGTTCATGATTACTGGAATGTATTTCTATTTAATACATTGTAATTAGTTAACATGAGGCAGACCACATTTCTCTTTTGATTTGTCAGTTGTTTTAAGTTCGGTAAGCTAAAGGGCTTTCATCGTAGTTTTGCCTTGGATACAATTTGGAGCCCATTAGACAAGTACAATTATTTTTAACACACTTTCTTTTAACAGGTGAATCAGCAAACCTTCATAATTCTTCCTAGTCATCCTAGGAAATCAAAAGTTGGTTTAGTTATAAAAGCTGTCAAAAGAGTTTATTATTCTAACCTGGAGTTTGAATTTGGGAAAGACACAGCGAGGAGATTTTAAAGGGGACAAGATATGCACTTAAGTCATAAATATCTAAAAGAAATAAATGAAGCTCATATTTTCATAAGGCACAGTAATAAGAATTATTTGCAAAGTTTACCTTTTAAAAATATGGATTCAAGAACATGCCAGAAGAGTAGAAAGTTAATATTTGGATGATAAAAAGTAAACTATGTAGGCAAAAAGTAACTATTTATTTTAGAAAAGTAGAAACTAAAATTCTCACTTTCTTTTTTTTTCTGGGATATTATTCAAGTAACAATTTGCAGAAAAGGATTTAAAAGCCACCTTTTCTAATATTAATCACATAGACCTATAAATTGATGCACACTCTCACATATATAATGTAGATATGTAAATTTATATAAATATATAAACAGATGATCAATTTAAAGCTTCCAGCATTTTAAATAACTATCTAAAACTGTATCTATTAACATATTTAACAATTATTTAAAACAAGGCAACATTATTTAATAATGTATTTACTGTTCTAATAAATTATGACTATTACCTCAATAAGGAGATAATTTTCTTGTATAAATATTTATAAATTTCTATAACAAATGTATCCTGTCGTTTTAACACTTGTGTAGTTTCAAATATTCATCTTAATTAAAATCTTTAACCCAAAGCAATTTACTTTGTTTTATCCAAACACAAGAGAACACTAGACAGGAAAACACAAACATTTTTTTTTCATAAGCAAACATTTCATATTACTTAATTTTAAGGTGGCAAAATAAGCATTATTATAATAATATTCAAAGGCATTTGTATAAAGTTTTATAGCCTTCCTACTAAATAAGAATAAATTACAACTAGGTTCAGCAATCACTGATTTGTTTTTTATGCTTACTTAGAAATTGGAAAGCTATCCTAAGATTATATTTTAATTAACTCAATTGAACATTTGTCTAAGATTTTAAAGTCAACAAAAAGACCTGTATACACAATTTCACTAACACTTTATTTTTTAAATTATTTGTATTATTATGAGATTTCACAAGCTTAAACCCTTTCAAAATATCCTTTTATTATAATTCCCTATAACTGAACTTAAATTTATATGGTTTTTAAAACATTAAACATAAGAAAACAATTATAGCATATTTGACTCATAAAATCAATACAGTTTGGAAAGTGTTCATAAATAATTTAACCCTATTCTTGTTGTTGCAGAATATGGTGATTATGTTATTTTTATATAGTAAAGCCAAGGTAGAAAAATAGAATTGTCTTTTTTTTTTCTAAAGATTTTATTTATTTATTTGAGAGAGAGAGAGAATGAGAGACAGAGCACGAGAGGGAAGAGGGCAGAGGGAGAAGCAGACCCCCTGATGAGCAGGGAGCCCGATGTGGGACTCGATCCCGGGACTCCAGGATCATGACCTGAGCCGAAAGCAGTCGCTTAAACAACTGAGCCACCCAGGCGCCCAATAGAATTGTCTTTGAATCAATACTGTTAACTTACTTTAATTTACCATGTTGAATATCCAATATCTCAAATATTATACAAAATATTATTTTAATATAATTTATAAGCTTCTAAATTAATGACCACATTTTAAGGATTCTGAATCAGGCCAAAATCTGCATGCCTTGCTTTTCTTATTTTTGAAATCTAATAACCAAGGCCATAATTCAAAAAAGAAAAAATCACAGTTAACCTCTTTTTTTCTTTCAGTTAAAGCTTTTAGAAGGAAGAATTTTAAAGAGGAATAAACATACAGAAAGTATTACAAATTTAACATTTCGCTTTACTTTTAGTAAGAATGTGACAACTACATTTTCACTAACCCTTTTATTTACAGTACTAACAAGTATCCATGTCAAAAAGATGAGGGTTTTTTTGTTTGTTTGTTTCCCCTTAAAATTTCATTAACTTCTAAATCCTTTCATGACCTTGCCAACTAGCCGTATTCAGCAAAATTTTTGTATCTGCTAGCTCCACTAAAAGATCGGGCAGATTGGTAGAGGTAAGAGAGAAGTGAAGAACCAAGGATAAGTCTGAAACTATCAACATCTACTTTTCTCTTTTTGTCCTAGGAATTGGGAAATTTTTAGCAATGACACACAGATCCAAATGTAATGCAGATTTTAGGTCCACTTTAAGTCAATATTTCCTTTAAATAGAGATTGCATTCTTTTATTTTTGTTAAGATTTTATTTATTTGAGTGAGAGAGAGCATGAGCTGGGGGAGAGGGGCAGAGGGAGAGGGAGAAGCAGACTCTCCACTAAGCAAGAAGCCCGATGTGGGACTAGATCCCAGGACCCCCGGATCATGATCTGAGCCGAAGTCAGACGCTCAACAGACTGAGCCACCCAGGTGCCCTATAAATAGAGATTGCATTCTTAAGGAATATTGGTTTTATATTTTGTAGGGCAAACAAAGTAAGGCCAGTTCTGATAGTCTCAGTGAAATCATCAGAACCCAGGCAAATTCCCCTGAGGTTTTGGGAAGGGTGGTTTTCCCTTTGAACCTGTAGAGGTACAAGGGGTGTCAGATGTATGCACTATTTATTATTGAACATAACAGCAAGTGTTTCAGACAAATCTTAGTGGAAACTGTAATTTTGCTAAAGTCCATCAGTCAAAGAACACTAAGAACATGCTTGTAGTCAGATAAATTTATTAACTTGCCATAGAAAACAAGAATTTACTAAGGAAAGGATGGAGTAAGAGAGAGTTATGAGGTGATTATTATATAATTATGACAGCATAGTTAGGTTTTAGCAGGATTCAAAAAAAGAAGGAAACCTTTGCTGGATTAGGATCTTTTGGGAATTGGAGGAATTAGGAGATGGCATGTATTAGTAAATTTTATCAAGAAGTAGCAATAAGTAGGGCTGTCAGAAATGAGAGTAATCAAACATGTTAGCTGGAAGAGGAATATGTTTATTTATTTATTTTTTTAAATATTTTATTTATTTATTTGACAGAGAGAGACACAGTGAGAGCAGGATCACAAGCAGGGGGGAGAGGGAGAGGGAGAAACAGGCTTCCCGCGGAGCAGGGAGCCCGATGCGGGGCTTGATCCCAGGACCCTGGGATCATGACCTGAGCTGAAGGCAGACGCTTAACGACTGAGCCACCCAGGCGCCCCAGGAATATGTTTATTTATATAATGTCTGTGTCCTTGGTTCTGTGTTCAGACATGATTAAAGAGTCATCTTGTATTTTTCTTGTTCTACCATGGTCAAAATGGTTCTGATTATTGTTGATATTTTTTATTTTTTTAAAGATTTTATTTATTTATTTGACAGAGAGAGACACAGCGAGAGAGGGAACACAAGCAGGGGGGAGTGGGAGAGGGAGAAGCAGGCTTCCCGCCAAGCAGGGAGCCCGATGCGGGGCTCCATCCCAGGACCCTGGGATTAGGACTTGAGCCGAAGGCAGACGCCTAACAACTGAGCCACCAGGTGCCCCTATTGTTGATATTTTTTAAAAACAGTTTTTGACTAAGAGGAAACATGGCCTAGGGACTAGTTACCACTGTCCTGCTGTTGACTGTCAGTGATGTTCTTTGTTTGCTTGCTTTGTCTTTTTAGTTCTGTTGTTGTCAGACTATGGAATGTGTTTGCCAGATAATATAAACGATTAATATGTTGATTTAAATTGTAACTAAGTTTCTTAGTGGAGAAAAAGAAGATAGAAGTGTAAGATGGGTAAGATTTGAATTGAAAGAATCAGCATAAACTCTCGATGTATTTTATTTTTTTTTAAAAAGTATGTATTTCATTGTTCTATTCACTGAATAGGAGTAGAAACAAGGGCCAAGCCAGCATTAATAAACTCATTTAGTGACCAGATTGTGGTCTCTATATACTAGTTTCCAATTAAAGAAACCAAAAGTCTTTTTTTTTTTTTTGTAGAAGTATCCATTCATTTGAGAGAGAGATTTTATTTATTTATTTGAGAAAGAGAGAGAGAGCATGAGCAGGGGCAGGGGCAGAGGAAGAGAAGCAGACTCCCCACTGAGTGCAGAGCCCAGTGTGGGGCTAGATCCCAGGACGCTGAGACCATGACATGAGCTGAAACCAAAATCTGGACACCCAACTGACTGAGCCACCCAGGCGCCCTAAGAAACCAAAAGTCTTATGAGAAACAACTGACTCTAGACCTGGGGCAGAAAACAAAGTAAACACTGAATTTCTTGTTGTATCACATAGCAAAGAAGCTATCGATTACAATTGAGAGTTTGTCAAGAAAAAAAACATTTTCCATCTTGATGTCTGACCAAAGAAAGACCATCAGATTTTAGGTCCTTGAAATATAACCCTCTCCCAGAAGTTAAGTCAGCTCAACTGGCTTTATTATCTTCACCTGAACCTTCCATTTAGAAAAAGAAACCATATTTAATATTCAGCCAGGTAGTCAATATGTTCCATGTCCTCCCACCTTGGTTTGCTTATTCTAAGAATGGATTGAGGGGTTTAATTGCTGGAGAGCTACATTTCACTGGGGCAGCTATTGAGGAACTTTTTAAAGCATTTCCTTTTAACCCAAAATATTCTTTTTTTTTCATAGTCTTCTACCACATATTCTTTATCCGTTCATCAGTTGATAGACATTTGGGCTCTTTCCATAGTTGGCTATTGTTGATAACGTTGCTGTAAACATCAGGTGTGTGTGCCCCTTTAAATCTGTATTTTTGTATCCTGTGGGTAAAAACCTACTAGTGCAATTGCTGGGTCATAGGGTAGTTCTATTTTTAACTTTTTGAGGAATCCGCATGCTGTTTTCCACAGTGACTACACCAGTTTGCATTCCCACCATGATGAGATACCACTTCACACCTGTCAGAATGTTAGCTAAAATTAGTAACACAGGAAACAACAGATGATGGTGAGGATATAAGCAATTAGAAAATAGTAAAACATTGCTTTTTGGAAATGGAACTCATAGTGAGATTGTCAAGGGAATAATTAATTATGCCTGAGCCAAAAAAGAAAAAAAAAAGACTTCTGTGACCGTAATAGTTCTATCACTTTGTTTCACATTTATATCTCTAGGAAAGTTATCATAATAGGATTCAAATGCCTTTATATTCTAAAGAGTAGGTAAAGGATGAATGTGAACTAAGAATGAAAAAGGAGAACCCTTTTAAAACCTTGCTCAAAAATATGTTCTAAAACAAATGAACTTCAGAAAAATTACACATGGAAGGTGAGGATCTGACAGTTTCCACAAAACCACTTATGTCCATGTCCCTTTTGGAATGTGCCCATGAATTACCAGATTACACACACAGATTGCTAACCTGGTTGGTCATCTGACAAGAGATGAGTTCTTTGGAAGAATCTGAGAAGTTAAATGTCCCAGAGCTTGAATAACAAATGGAAGGATACTTGAAAAAGATGGATGACAAAAATGAGATGGTCTAACGTATAAATAACAGGAGTTTAAAATAAGACATTAGAAGGAATAGATCCAGGAATACCATTTAATCAGTTAATGATAAAAAAAAAAGAATGAGAGAAAGAGGAAGAAGCCTGGTGATGGGTATTAAAGAGGGTACGTTCTGCATGGAGTACTGGGTGTTATACGCAAACAATGAATCATGGACCACTACATCAAAAACTAATGATGTAATGTATGGTGATTAACATAACATAATAATAAAAAAAAGAAAAAAAAAAAGAAATTATTCATCTAGAAAAGCATGATGGAACTGCTGTAAACCAAAGAGTAAGAGAAAGCCTTAAAAGCAATTGACCCTGGAAGGAGGTTGCCTGCAAAGGAACTTCAATTAACCTAAGAGCTGAATTTTCCAGGGCAAGAAGGGAAGTAAAGGAAATTGTTATATCTTTAATGTGCTGAAAGAAAACACATTTCAACCTAGACTGTTGTAAGCTGTGAAGTTATCTTTCAAGATCAAGAGGACAAGGACAGAACAAACAGAATAAAGACATTCTCTGACAACCCAAAACTGAGATTTTTTTTTCCCATTTCAAATAACCAATAAAAGTCAACAGGGACAATTACTTACAAAATAGAGTGAAAATGGTTTATGAAAGAATAATGGACCTCAAAATGAAACAAAATGGAAAAGAAGAAAAAACAGCACAAATAAGATATTAAAAAGAAGTCAAGGGGCATCTGGGTGGCTGAGTCAGTTAAGGGTCCAACTCTTGATTTAGGGAAAGGTTATGATCTCAGGGTCATGAGATCAAGCCTTCCATCCGCTTCTATGCTCAGCAGGGAGTCTGCTTGAGATTCTCTCCCTCTGCCCCTCCCCACCTGCCAGCATTCTCTCTCATTCGCTCTAAAATAAATAAATAAATCTTTAAAAAGAAGTAAAAATGCTGAGTTCAAGAGAGATGCCTGAAATATAACATCAAAAATTTTAAATAAATTCTAAATAATATCATCCTGGATATATATTAATTAAATTAATACTGATATATAACTACTAACAACAAACAAAATAGAAATTAAAGCAAAAGTATTAGCATCATATGTTTCACTACCATAAGTTAAAAAAATTCAAAAATTCCAAGAAGATATATGAATGTAATATTATTATTATCCTAAAGAAAATGATCCTGTAACAAACACATACCTAGAGAGAGCACATTCATTTGAAATATAAAACACTCTTCTAGTTCATAGATCACAATAAAATTATAATTCAAAGTGAAAGGAGTTAGAATTTAACAATAAGGGATGTGCTACCAATTAAAATTTATAGAAGGTTTACCAGAACGTTAATTTTTTTTAAAATTTTTATCAAATGCTCGTTAACATACAGTGTAATTTGTTTCAGGTGTACAATACAGTGATTCAACACCTCCCATACATCACCCAGTGCTCATCACAAGTGCCCTCCTTAATCCCTATCACCTCTATTTCGCCCATAGCCCACCCACCTCCCCCCACCCCAGCAACCATCAGTTTATTCTCTAAGTTAAGAGTCTGTTCCTCGGTTTGTCTCTCTTTCTCTTTTTCCCATTGCTCATTTGTTTTGTTTCTTAAATTCCATATATGTGTGAGATCATAAGGTATTTGTCTTTCTCTGACTGACTTATTTCATCTAGAGTAATACTCTCTAGCTCTATCCATATTGTTGCAAATGGCAAGATTTCATGCTTTTTTAAAGAACAATACCTAGACAAGTTAGGATCTACACAACTTGACAAAATATGTAGTGAAAGAAGCCAGAAACAAGAGAACATATGAAATCCCTTGGATATTAAGTTCCAAAGAGTCGTTCCTTCAGGCACAGTGGATTGGATGTGGAAGGGCCGAAGGCGGCCTGCTGGGGTACTGAAGGTATGGTCCATGGTGGTCTATATCCCTAAATACTGTTCAAACTACGCACCTTAACATCATGCACTTTGCTTTATAAAATTATGTCTCAATAAAAATAAGTAAGTAAATAAATGTAAATGGCTTAACCAAAACTTGTGAAAAAATTTAAAGCAACATAGAGGAAAATGAAGGAAACATAAAAGAAAAGTAGAGAAATCATAATTAACTATCCCCTTTTAACAAAAAGGAAACAAAAGAGAAGGAAAAAACTGAAGAAATTAAAAGAAAGAAATACTAATGGTGAATCAAATTTAGTGAAAATAAATGGAGAAGTAGAGACTTCTTTTCATAAAGACGAAGAAAATACTAAAAAAAACTTTCCAAGTAACGTACAAGATACATATTTTAAATAATATAAAAGGCTTCACTGTGGGTTTATAATTATTCAAATCTTAAAAAGAGTATTTGATTTTTATCAAATTGAAAAGCTGGGCGCCTGGGTGGCTCAGTTGGTTAAGCGACTGCCTTCGGCTCAGGTCATGATCCCGGAGTCCTGGGATCCAGTCCCACATCGGGCTCCCGGCTCAGTGGGGAGCCTGCTTCTCCCTCTGACCCTATCCCCTCTCACGCTGTTTCTCTCTCTCTCTCAAATAAATAAATAAAATATTAAAAAAAAAATAGGGCATCCCTTTAAAAAAAAAAGAAAAGCTAAAATGGGAAAAATATAACTCACTCAAGCTGACTCAAATGAAATAGAAAAGCAAAATAATTTTGTAATCATTAAGGAAATTGAACTTCTTGTCAAAATCTTTTCACAGAGAAAAGTAAGAGGCCAAACAATTTTTTGGACAAGTTTTACCACTCATTAAAGTAATAGATAATTCTGTTTTTACTGACTCTATTCCCCAATGTTATGAGATTAGTACATTTTTGATACTCAAACCTGACAAGAACATTAAAACACATGAAAGTTATAACCTGATCTAATTTGTGGATTTAGAAGCAAAAATACTAAGGTAATTATTAGCAAATGAACAAGCAGCAGGTAAAACAGGCATTACTTCCTGATCAATTTAGAGTCATACCAAGAATGCAAGTTTGGTTTTACATTTCAAAATAAAATGATATAAGCCGGCAGATTTAAAAATTAATAAGGAAAATACGACTAACATAATAGATACCGAAAAAAGGGTAATGAAATCTAGTATCCAATCTTGATAAAATCTCTCAGCAAGCAAAAAAAAAAAGTTATTTATTTACGAAGTAGAGGCTGTATCACAAAATTTACTACAAATATTATACTTACTAGTTAAATTTTACTGCATTTTTTGAAGATTAGGATCGAGACACAGATGCAAACTTTTTACACTTCTGTTCATCTTTTCTCAGGAAATCCTAGGCAGTTAACTTAAAAAAAAAAAAGATTTACAAGGGTGAAACAAAATTATAATTACTTGCAAATGGAATTCTTGTGTACTTAGCACATGCAAGGAATTTATAGATTATTTGGGTTAATAACAGAGTTTAGCATGGTTGATTAACAAAAAATCAATACATGTCAATAATTATTTCTTTATTTTCTAACATTTCCAAAGTATGTTTCCATACTTGTCAACATCAGTATTTTTTACAACAGAAATAAAAAATATGAAGTATCTAGGAGTAAATCTAGCAAATTATGTGAGAGGCCTTTAGGAACAAAATTATAAAACTTTATTGAACCATATGAAAGAGAAATACCATTAACTATCATAAAGATGACAATTTTTACCAATTGAATCAAAAGATAAAGTGAATAACTGTAATCTAGTGTGTTTATTCAACAGGATAGCATATGGCAATAAAAGTGAAAGAACTACAGATGTCTGCATGAAAAATGTCAAATAGCAAAAATATAACTCTGAATAATAAAAGCAAGCTTCAGAATGATCCACGTTACAAGTGTTTTTGTAAAGTGAGAAAACAAGCAAAATTCTAAAAAATAAACACGTTCCTTATGACTATAAACCTGTTATTAGTTAGCTTACTTTTAGCTGCCTCAATACCCAAAACCCAAACTTTGAGAATTCATTGCTTTCTCATGTTAAGTGTCTGGAGCATGCGTTCCTCTTGAACAAGTAGCTTTACTTTGCATGGTGACTCCGTTTACACTGTGACTTCATTGTCCTCTAGAGTCACATATTTCTTTTCATCAACCTGGTTGATGGGGAAAGGGAACATGGAGAGGCACACCCAATTCCTAACCGCCATGATGCAGAAACGACCCATATCGCGTCCAACCATATTCTATTTAAGCAAGGAGGTGTCATATCGTCCCACCTACACACAAGGGAGCTGGGAGATAGAGTCCTTGAACTGGCAGCCACTTCCTAGAGATAACTTTACACCAAACGAGGGAGCACACATTTCTTGTGTAAGTGGCTTTGTTATAAAATGTAAATGAAAATCTCAAAAAAAAAAAAAAAACATAGTGGGGCGCCTGGGTGGCTCAGTGGGTTAAGTGTCCAACTCTTGATTTCGGCTCAGGTCGTGATCTCAGGGTCATAAGATGGAGCGCCCCGGGGGCCTCTGGACTCAACGTGGAATCTGCTTAAGATTCTCTCTCTCTAGGGGCGCCGGGGTGGCTCAGACATTTAAGTGTCTGCCTTAGGATCCGCTCATGATCTCAGGGTCCTGGGATTGAGTCCCACCACCTCAGTCTCCCTGTAGGGAGCCTGCTTCTCGCTCTCCCTCTGCCACTTCCCCTGCTTGTGCTCATTCACTCTCTCTCTCAAATAAATAAATAAAATCTTAAAAAATAAGTAAAAAATAAAAATATTCTCTCCCTCTCACTCTGCCCCTCCCTACCTCCTGTTCTCTCTCACTCAAAAAAAATTTTTTTTAAAAAAGAAAAACATAGGGTTAAATAACAGAAATGTAAACATTGTGGGTATTTCGAGACAAGTTTGGAAAAGTAATCATAGTGGGTACAGTGGATTTTTCAGATACGGGTAATAAATATTATATGTTTGGGGTAAGTACATAAATGTTTATATTATTATTGAAAATGTGCATAATTTCTATGAATACTATATATTTGTTTAAGTATAGGTATGTATGTATATATACATATATATGTGAACAATAGAAAATGAAAGATAGCATAGAAGCAAATACAATGACAATTATAATAACAAATAGCATTTGTTAAGTACTTACTATGGACTGGGAGTTGTTTGAAGCACTTTAAATGTTAGCTTTATTGATCATAACAAATCTATAATAGCACTGTAATTCCCTCCATATTAAAGATAAAGTGATTCAGAAGGAGAATTACTTGCCAAAGTCACACAGCTTGAGTAAGCCAAAAATTGGCAAAGCTAGTAAGTGGCAAAAGAGATATTCCACTATCTATCACAATTGTAACAGTTTTTCTAAAAGTGCATTAATGAGGAGACAGCCCTTACCAAACTAAAAACTTTCTCCACTTGTGCTCTGAATTTCTCCCTGTTTTCTGTCCACTCTTTGCTTCTCTGAGGACTTGTCCCATGCCCTCTCCTCTGCATGATTTATCAAGTCCTGTTTATCATCTCCCTATATCACATAGAATCTCTTACCTTGAACTGACCCAGTTCTTTACTTTGAACCCCTTTCTATGGTGATCTACAAAATAGGAATAATCCTCATTTAGAAATAAGGAATAGACACAGAGAATAGTTAATTGGCATTTGAAGGATCTCAAAACTATTATATTATTTAGCATGGACAGAAATACAAGTCAGATTTCTGGCTGATTTAGTAGCTATATCCAGCCAGGGTTGGTGAATCAAAGGATGTAAACATGAGGCATTTGCTTAGGTTCAAATATCACCTCCGCTAGTATAGTTAACAGATTAAGGAAAATCTACAAAGCCTTTGGTTCCTCTGTGCATCCCCTAAGGGGATTCATTGAGTTCCCCCCCAAAAAGAAGCTACAATTTTACTGAAACCCAAGTCTGATTACGTCATCACTGCCGTCTTAGCCAACAAACTGAAATACATAAGTCTTTTGAACAAGGACAAGCCCGGGGACTCTCTCCAATGCCACTGGAACAATGGAAATTTAATCACTTTTGCTGATGGTCACTTTTGATTGTCTTATTTGTTCTACCATTTTGTTTCTCTTTTCCTTCAAGCCACAATATTAGAACACAAAAATAACTATTCTTAACTATAATTTTGTAAGATCTTTCAAACTTCTGTTTAATTAGAATAATATCACCGAATACAAAGCCATCCATAAAACAAATTAGCCTTCAGAAGATGCCCACAAAATGTTAAATTTATTTCATAGTGTGCTAAAACTATTTTAAATATTAAAATCCATGTACTCATTGTTCTTAACCTTCTCTTTCTTATTTGAAATTTTTTTTCCAAAACTGTGCTCATGATTATGGATTGAGACAGAGAGAAATCATGAGCCCAGATTGAATAGTCTCATTGCTGAAAAGTCTTCATGATTAAAGCAGTCTGGCATCACTAAGCTTATATTATCAACACAAAAAGCTAATTTTCAAATATAGAAGATATCACTTCAAATATTTCCAGTCATCCATGAATGTCACTCTGATTACTTAACAAAAGAAAGTTAGAGTTTAGAATTTTTACTAATGAATAATGTGTAAAAGATATTTCACTATTGATGATAACAGCTATTAACATTTCCATAATAAGAGACAGCTCTGTGTGTGTGACTGTGGAGGGGGGAAGCTTGTAGGAAAAAATATATATTGCTGAAGTGAGGAATATTTCTATGAAACTGTTTTAAAAAGCTCTTTTAAATCTCTAAAACATTAACCAAAGGTGAAGATGATCTCAAGAAACAAAAACATTGGGAAATAAAATTTTAGCCTGCTAAATATTTTTATGTTTTTCCTATGATCTAAATTGTCCTTTAAATAAGATTTTCTCAACTATATGAAATGTATCCAGATTTCACTAGAAAACATAAATCATAAATTCTTCTTGTTTATTAAAATGTTTTTATAAGTCAATTGTAAATAATTTAGCATAACTATAACATGGGCAAAATGTCTGAAAATATATTAATCACTTAATCTTTTAAATATTTACTTATTTTCAAATATCCCAATTATATATTTCATAAATCCAAACTTTAAGATAAATTAATGTTTTTGATGAATTTGAAAAATATTAAATAAGAGTGCCTTAGATATATGAATAAATTTCAAGGAGTACTTATAGGAACATTTGCTGCAAAAAAAGAATCCACTTCCTTTATATGAAATAGTATATTCATTATATTTAAGAAAGTATTTCATAACTATTTAAGGAAATATTTTATAACTATTGAAGATAAATTGTCTTACAGTATAATTCAATTTCAACAAATATTATAGAGAAAAAGAAATTATGACCAGGTGATAGATTGTATGAAGCTTATAATATTAAAAAAACAAATTTCACATTGCATTTAGGGAAGTATAAATTATATTCAACCAATATAAATACTGCCTTAATGAATTGATAGTATAGTTTTCATTAGTTAAAATGGCTCATTCAGGTGCCATAATAGTCCTTAAATATTATCTCTTCTCTGTTTACATTCAAATGATAAGATAAACCAATATTTAATGTATTCTCTCCTTTCATGATGACATATTTAAAAAAGAAAAAAAGCAAGTATGAGGATGCCTATTTTCATTCCATACCCATCAACCAGTTAGACCAAATCTGATCATATTCAGTATTTAAGATTTTTTAAAAAAAAAACAGAACAATGCAGATAAAATCAATCCTCTGCAATCCCATTATATCAATTTCCAGAGGAAATCACCATTTTCTATTAGTTGTATATAGTTTTTATATACCCATATGTATACATATTCATAAACACTATTTATATTGTTTTGAAATTATATGTAAATATCATTGCACTGAACCTATATATTTTTTCTTTTTTAAGTTATTTAAATTACAGTAAGTTAACATAAAGTGTAATATTAAATTCAGGTGTACAACTATAGTAATACAACACTTGCATACAGCACCCAGTGTTCATTACTACAAGTATACTCCTTAATCCCCATCACCTAATTCACCCCTCCCTCCACCCACTTCCCCTCTAGTAACCATCAGTTTGTTGTCTAGAATTAAGAGTCTATTTCTTGGTTCGCCTCCCTCTCTGTTTTTTTTTTTTTTTCCCCTTTGCTTGTTTGTTTCTTAAATTCCATATATGAGTGAAATCATGTGTATTTGTCTTTCTCTGCCTAACATATTTTGCTTAGCATTATACTCTCTAGTTCCATCCATGTCATTGCAAATGGCAAGATTTCATTCTTTTTGATGGTTGAGTAATATTCCATTATATACACTTCTTTATCGATTCAACATCCTTGGCTGTTAGTAGATAATTCTGCTATAAACATCAGAGTGCAAGTGTCCCTTTGAATTAGTATTTTTGTATTCTTTGGGTAAATACCTAGGAGTGTAATTGCTGGATCGTAGGGTAGCTCTATTTTTAACTTTTTAAGGAAACTCCATACTGTTTTCCACAGCAACTGCACCAGTTTGCATTCCCACCAACAGTATAAGAGGGTTCCTTTTTCTCCACATCCTCGCCAACATTTGTTGTTTCTTGCATTTTTTATTTTAGCCATCTGACAGGTGTGAGGTGATATCTCATTGTAGTTTTGATTTGTATTTCCCTGATGATCAGTGATGTTGAACATCTTTTCATGCATCTGTTGGCCATCTGGACATCTTTGGAAAAATGTCTCTTCATGTTTTCTGCCCATGTTTTTAATTAGATTATTTGTTTTCTGGGTGTTGAGATTTAATATTTCTTTATATCATTAATCCATTATCAGATATGTCATTTGCAAATATCTTCTCCTACTCTGTAGGTTGCCTTTTAGTTTTATTGTTTGTATCCTTCACTGTGCAGAAGCTTTTTATTTTGATGTAGTCCCAATAGTTTGTTTTTGCTTTTTATCCCCTTGCCTCAGGAGACATATCTAGAAAGAAGTTGCTACGGCTCATGTCAAAGAGGTTACTGCCTGGGCGCCTGGGTGGCTCAGTTGGTTAAGCGACTGCCTTCGGCTCAGGTCATGATCCTGGAGTCCCTGGATCGAGTCCCGCATCGGGCTCCCTGCTCGGGAGGGAGTCTGCTTCTTCCTCTGACCCTCCCGACCCTCCCCCCTCTCATGTGCTCTCTCTCTGAGTCTCTCTCTCAAATAAATAAATAAAATCTTTAAAAAAAAAAAGAAAGAGGTTACTGCCTGTGTTCTCTAGGATTTTTATGGTTTCAGGTCTCACATTCAGATCTTTAATCCATTTTTAATTTCTTTTTGTGTATGGTGTGAAAAAGTGGTCCAGTTTCATTCTTTTGCATGTTGCTGTCCAGTTTTCCCAACACCATTTGTTGAAGAGACTTTTTCCCATTAAATAATCTTTCCTGCTTTGTCAAAGACTAGTTGACCATAGAGTTGAGGGTCCATTTCTGAGCTCTCTATTCTGTTCCATTGATCTATGTGTCTGTTTTTGTGCCAGTACCATACTGTCCTGATCACTACAGCTTTGTAATATAACTTGAAGTTTGGAACTGTGATGCCTCCAGATTTCCTTTTCTTTTTCAAGGTTGTGTTGGCTATCAGGGTCTTTTTTTTTTTTTTTTTTTTTTAAAAGATTTTTTTTATTTATTTGAGAGAGAGAATGAGAGAGAGCACATGAGAGGGGGGAGGGTCAGAGAGAGAAGCAGGCTCCTCGCCGAGCAGGGAGCCCGATGCGGGACTCGATCCCGGGACTCCAGGATCATGACCTGAGCCGAAGGCAGTCGCTTAACCGACTGAGCCACCCAGGCGCCCCAGCTATCAGGGTCTTTTGTGGTTCCATAAAAATTTCAGGATTGTTTATTGTAACGTTGTGAAAAATGTTGTTGGTATTTTGATAGGGATTGCGTTTGAACCTGTATTTTTTACATCTTGCTTATTTTTTAGTTACTTGTGTTGGTGTTTATGGGTTTAGTTCAACTACAATACTTTACTTTATCCTAGTTTACTCAGAGTATGACAATACCTCAACTTATTTAGCTATTCCTTTAGGTGGGTTTTATGTTTTCTACCCCATTATAACTAATATTACAGTGAATATTATTGCACATGTCTCCTCAAGTACAGGTCTGAATGTTTATCCAGAATTGGAATTTCTTGATTATAGCCTATGCACATCTTCAGCTTCCTTAAATATTGCCAATTGCTTTCCAAAGTAACTGACTAATTCAGTGAGAATTCTTGTGTCTTCATGTATTGGGATGAGTCAAATTTTTAAATTATTCCATACAAGAGGGATTTGATCTTCTTAAATATGCAATTTTCTGCTCAGAGATGAGATTAAGCATCATTTATATACATAACCATTCAGGTTTATTACTTTATGTGACTTTTTCATATTATTTGTCCATATTTTTATAAGTATGTATGTTTTTCTTATTACCTTTTTGTAATTTTTATATTGTGCTTCCTGCTTTTTTATCAGTTATATGTGTTATAAATACATTCTTTCAAATTCTACTTGTTTTTCACCTTTTTATGGTGTCTGAATTTTGTAATATTACTCTTCCACCTTTCCTTCTGAATACATTTGCTTATCAGTCTGAAAGTATTATTTTTAATTTGAGCAAATGGTAATAGCAATAACTGCAGACACTCCATAATATAAATTTCAAGCATCACGATCTGACCATGACCTTCTCTTTCCAATTCAAACCCTAACTTCAAGGATTCACTATTCCCAGTGAGATCCCTCCATCTCTCTCCCTTTATATACTATCTCTCCTTTCTAACATTCTTTAATTGTCAAGGTCTACATTTTTTAATGAGTCTCTTATGTACTCCCTCAATAATCTTGTTTCTCTTTTTCTTTCTGTGAGTTGTTTCGGTAAAATACAACCATAGTTAAAATCCAATTCTCTAGCTCTGTTTGGCAAGAGAAAAATAAACAATCATGCTTAACATCCTCTCTTTAAATTTACGGCAAATAATTTCAAGTTTTCTCTCACTCAACCTCCAGCTGACTGTTATGTAATGTCCAAATATTGGCTGATTTTGTAGATATCTTTTTGTTATTGATTTATAATTTAACCCAGCTGTAGTCAGATAACCTACTTTGTAAGAATTATATCCTTTTAAAAATATTGATTTTGTGTCCCAAACTAGAATCTGTCTTGGCAAGTGTTCTGTATGCACTTGAGAAGAATGTGTTCCTGTGATTGTTGAACGGAGCATTCTAAAAAAATGTCATTAAGAAGTATTGGTTGATAATATTTTTCACATATTTTATATCCTTACTAATTTTCTGTCTATGTGTTCTATCAATTATTTTGAGTGAGATATTGTGGATTATTTCTCCTTTCAGCTTTATAAGTGTTGGTTCATATATTTTAAATTTCTATTACTTGCTAAATGAATGATTAGGATTGCTATGTTCTCCTGATGAATTGACCATAATTTTATTATTCTCTTTATCTCTATTATCATTGTTTGTTCTGAAATCTACTTTGTTATTAATAGAGTAATAGAGCCAACCTAAGTTTTATTTTCATTGGTGTTTGTATGGTTTATCTGTTTACATATTTGTACTTTTAACCACTTTGTGTCTTTATAGTAAATAGGTTTCTTACTTGGCAGCATGTAGTTGGTGCTTATTTTTAATTTCAATATGACAATCTTTGCCTTTTAATTGAGATGGTAAGACCATTTACATGTAATGTGATTATTGATATGTTTGTGTTTAAATCAACTATATTGTCATTCATTTTCTCTTTCTCCCATTTATTCCTTGTTCCATTTTCTGTTTATCCTGCTTTCTTTGGAAATAATTAGTATTTTTTTCTGATTCTTTTTTTATTACCTGCGTTGATTTATACCTTTTTGGTATTATTTTAGTAGTTGTGGTTTATGATATTTATATGGTATTTATATATATGGTATTTATGGTATTTATAATATCTAGGGTATACATTTTAACTCCTCAAACTTCACTTTCAAAGGATAATATGCTATTTAACATAAAACATAATATCCTTATAAGAATATACTTCTAATTTTCTCTTCCCAGTCTTTACTTTGCTGTTGCCATACATTTTAGTTCAACAGATGTTGAACCCTACAGTACATTAGATTATTTGTGTGTGTGTGTGTGTGTGTGTGTAAACAGTGAATTAAATTTTAGTTATTTAAATAATCATGATAATCTTTGTATTTACTCATGGATTTTCTATTTTTGATGCTCTTTGTTTCTTCACATAGATCCAGGTTTTCATGTGTTTTTTTTCCTTCTGTTTGAAGGATTTCCTTTAATATTTCTTTCAAAGAAGTTTAACTTGTGATGAATTTTTTTAGCTTCTGTATGTCTGAATAAAGTCCTTATTTCACCTTTATTTTCTAAAAGATATTTTCTCTTAGTAAAAGATTATAAGGTGGCTTTTTCACTTTTTCCTAGTACTTTAGAGATGTTGTACTACTGTCTTCTCACTTGCACTGGAAAATTTTGCCATTATATCTTTAAATATTTGTTGTTACCACCACCACAGCCCCCCTCGACAAACACACTCTATAGAAACTCCTTACCCAATACTTGGCTGCTTGATGTTGTTCCACACTTCACTGATGCTTTACTCAATTTTTTCTTCCCATACAATCTTTTTCCCTCCAGTTCACTTTTGGTTAGATTTCTTTGCTATACCTTCAAGTTTACTAATCTTTGCTTCTAAAATATCTCATCTAGTATTTATCGCCTTTAGTGCATTTTGTGTTTCTTTTTTTAAAGATTTTATTTATTTAGTGAGAGAGAGAGAGATAGCGTGCACGTGTGAGCAGGGGGAGGGAAGGGAGAGAGGGAAAGACACCATTTCAAACAGACTGTGCCCTGAGCGCAGAGCCCAACACGGGGCTCCATCTCCAGACTCTGAGATCATGACCTGAGCTGAAATCAAGAGTTGGCCACTTAATTGACTGAGCCACCCAGGTGACCCATCTTTAATGTATTTTTATCTCTGACATTGTAGTTTTCATGATTAGAAGTTCAATCTGGGTCCTTTGTTATTTCTTTCATATCTTTGTGTAACATGTTCCATCTTTGACATAGTTTCTTGATGGAGTATACAATAGAGTAATTATCTAGTTTTTAAAGTCCTTGTCTGGGGGTGCCTAGCTCAGTTAATTAAGCATCTGACTTGGACTCAGATCATGATCTCAGGGTCCTCTGAGCCCCATGGTGGGCTCCCTGCTCAGCAGGGAGTCTGCTTCTTCCTCTCCCTCTTCCTTACCCCCTGCTCATGATCTCTTTCTCTCTCTCTCAAATAAATAAATAAAATCCTAAAAAAAATAAAGTGCTTGTCTATTCTATTATTTATGCTATTTCTAAATCAACTTTGATTGATTTTTCTCCCCACCATGAATTATAATTTTCTATTTCTTTTGCCTGATTCATAGTTTTTAATTAGGTGCCAGATGCTGTTAATTTTATGTTTGTGTCCTGGATATTTTTTACTTCTATAAAAATTCTTGAGCTTTGTTTGCTAATTTACATGGAAACAATTTCATTCTTTTGGGTCTTGCCTATAAATGTTCTTAGGTCAGATCAAAGCAGATATAGTGTAGGGTGTTTTCCCTCCTACTGAGACAAAATCTTCTCAGCACTCTATTTGTTGTCCCATTAAGTGGGCATTTTGCATTCCAGTCGGAGGGTACAGACACTAGTCCAAGCCTTGTGTGAACTTCAGACACTATTCCCCCTAATCCTTTCAGGTGTTTCACTTGCCAACTTCTTAATTTCCTCACACAGTTATGCTGATCAGTACAGGATTGTGTACTTGAAGGTTTCCCTCTGTAGATTTCTGGAGTTCTTTCTATGTGTACTTTTCCTCCCCTGCTACTTGGACCTGCACCCTGTAGATGCCTTGACTTGCTTACATACTCAATTCAGTGTCCGGGAATCCAGGGAATATCCCATGACCTCAAATATCTCTAGGCAGTAACCTAGAGGTGTTGTAGGACTCACTTTATTTGTTTATTCCCTATCACTATATCTTATTGCCTGAATTCTAATTTATTGAAAGCCACAGTTCTGTTCAATAATGAAAATTCAACTGAGTAAACTTTTAAGATCTAATTGGTTTATCGAATGATTCATGAATCACGCAGCATCCCATCCAACAATAGAAAGGAACTCCAAAGGGCTACAGAGAAGAAAAGCATTTTAAAGGCAGGATAAGGAAGTCACAAACACAAGGATTGTGTCTGGTGAGGTATCTTCCTTTGAGGAACCAAAGGGACCAAAGGATCTATTAGGGAGATTATCTCATCTTTCTTCGGGGTGGGGGCGTGGGGTAGAAAGGGCCTATGTGGCAGGTTATCTCATTGGTGCTGGTGAAAACTCCAGACTTACGGGTTAAGGTTACATTCCTGAAGAAGACTGAAACTGTAGTTAGGTCAGGTATTAACTGTAGTTAGGTCAGGTATTAACATAGGTAATTCTATTTTGGGCCTCTTGCTTCTTGTCAATACTTCACATAAAAAAAATCTGGATTTTTAATTGTTAAAAATAGAGGTGGAAGTTGTAAATTTAACCCCAATTACTGTGTTGACTAAGGAGGTGGAAGTTTGTTGTATGTTCTAAATGACCGTTTAGCAAGGTAATTACTTTTATGTTGATATCCATTTTGTCATTACTGTCATATAAAACCCCATTATCTTCCAGCATTAATTGCTTCTGTAAAAATATTGTTGTAAGCCTAGATATCATTATACTTGTTAATATATTTTTTTTCTTTCTGGTATTTGTTTTAAAATATTTCTTTATTGCTTGTGCTCAGTTTCTCAACACATGACTGCCTATATGGAATTTTTTTCACTATTAACATACCAAGTGCTATTTCAACATCATGCTTTCCTAAGAAAAATACTCATGTTGGAAATAGTTGAGCTGTAACTCTGCACATCACTCTGTGTTCAAACTTCTCAGAAAAATACTGGCTTCTGAATTTATGTCATCCTCTTTCCTACTTTTTCATTTTTAATCTTTTTTTATCTTTTGATACTTAATTCTGTGTGATTGTTCTCAATTTTATATTCCAATTTGCTATTTTTTATACTGCCTAGAGTCGATTCCTTCTATGCATTTTTAAATTTTAAAAGCTGCATTTTTCATGTAGAAAAAATTTAATCCGTTCACTTTCTTATTTCATTTAGCCTGCTTCATTCAACTGTGTTTGTATTTCATCATATCTTATGTTTTTTATGGTTGTGATATCTTCATTTATTTCTTTGATGATAAATTTAAAATACTAGAATTTTCTTTACATGAGCATTCATGAGCAACAACATCTTAGTGATCTGTTATAATTATCTTGCATACAATCGAATTTTTTTCTTTCTATTTGCTTTTGCATGCTCATTTTAAGCGGGAAGTATTTACTTTCTTAGTTCACTTTTATTTGATTTTTCTCATTCTGTTCTTCTGTGCTCACCCCTTTTATATAGGGATTATGGAGTCTCCATGTTCAAAGACAATTACCTTCTTGTCATGTTACACTTTTCTAGCCTCACGGTGATAGTCATATGTTATAGGTAGAATCTCTGTGACAACTGATAATTATTGTTTATTTCTGTATTATCCTTCCTCCCTAGGCTCAGAGTTTTATAGCCACAGGCTACTTACTGAGAAACAATGTAAACACATCCCAGCTTCACACCTTGAGACAAGTCTTAAATGGACCCCTTCTATTCCTCTTCTAACCTACTAGATTCAAACCACTGCAACGCTTTCCTGCTGCATGCACAGTAGACTCATTGTTCAGTCTCAATCCTTTCTCCTAATATGCAAAGATATCATTTCTTAATCTGAAGATATATATATATAACATTAATTATCTTAACTAAAATTGATATGTTTGAAGTAGGAGCTGTAATCAAAGCATACATTTATTATGCCATTATTTCTGTAAAATCTTTAATCAGATTATTCATTATACAAAAACCATCATACCAACTAATAATTGCATTTATAACACTTTTACTTATTCTAACGCTTTTCTAAAAACAGCAGGAAAAAAAAAACACTGAAAGAGCTTAGTAACAAAGATGACTTTCAAGACTCTTCCTACCTTCTTCATTTTGTAAACTGAAGACAAACATTAATAATTTTTCTTAATTGAAAGGACATGATTTCAAGCAGAGGGAGAGGGAGAAGCAGGCTCCCCACTGAGCAGGGAGCCCGACTGAGCCACCCAGACATCCCGAAATGACATGATTTTTAAAAATCATTTTTTTCAAAGAGAAAACCATAAAGAAAGTCAACTATTTATAATGTGAAACATAGAAATTAGACTAAAATACCTAAGTTATATATAGATGTCTGTTTCCAAAGAATTAGCTATAAAAGTACTTCTTCAAACTTCTAGCTTAGAAAGTGTGTATCCAATTAACCATTACCTTAAAGGCTTTTCTACTTGCACCTCTTGAGGTAGGTGTCAAACAGAAGAGTTAATTGGAAATTTCAAAGTGGAATTTTAGGACAAATTAAAGTATTGCTCTCAGAAATCTGATTCGTTAGAGATACATTGTGATTTGCTTGAAGCTGTATTCCACCAATGACTCCATGTAGAGTAGCTTTATATTGACTAACAACACAGGGTGCTAAAAGATATATTAGTTTAATGACTTCATTGAATGTATGGTCTCAATTTGGTCAGCCTATTTAATGATGAATTAAAATAGAAAAATATATGGTGTTATTTAACCTTACCAACAGGATAATCTCAACCCCAAGCACAAAGTTAACTATATTCTGACATGCAGCCCAGCTACAGGCTGCTATTTAAAAAAGATAACTTATTGATACTTTAAGACTATTGTTATCTTGAATAATTTATTACCACTGACTTCCTCTATTCCATCAAAATCACTATGAAAATTGCTCTTTTTGAAGAAGACAGTAACATTAGCTTGCTACCCATCATTTAGTCACTTCTGAAGTCATTCTGGGATCATCACACAACCAAACAAAAAAACAGAAACTGTATTAGCTTAAGTGAGTGCTTAGGTTAACTTGGAATAGGACAAAAAACAAAAAATAAAACAAAACAAAAAAACTGATCCTGACTCCATTTAATGATTCCTTTGTTCTTTGACATATATCCTTCTTTTTATTCAAAGAGATGCAAAAAAAAAAAAAAATCCCTGGGGAAATGTTGCACAGATATATGGGAGGTTATGCTTAGGCAGTGCTGAGCATAAGAAAGAAAATCCCACATATTAAACTATAAAACACACATATACACACACACATACACACGAATGTATTTTTAAATTCACATGGATATTTCCATCACTGGGGTTTCAGTATTCAGTGATGGTTCAGTGAAACTTGTAGACCTTCAGGTCCATGAAAATGTTTCTCAAATGTTTTGCCCTTTGTCCTCGAAACAAAAATTTACTATGTCTAAATGCCATGACCTTTTTTTGGCTTATGGCTCTACCCTTGTTGAAGATAGACTCTGATTTGGGCTTCAGAGAGGGATTGAACAGCTAACGAGCTTAGGTAAGATCACCTTTTTCTCTGAATGAATGAAATAGATCTTCCTTAACAAAATATTTTTTCTTGGAATGGTCATACGTCCTTTTGTTTACCCATATAACCCAGTGTGAGGGTATTCGGTAATTACCAAAGTATTCTACTCAATTAAAGTTGGCAGTTGAGGGACATTTTGTAAATTGAACAAACATTTTGTTTTCTTTAGATGTTATGTTAATGAGAGCTATCCCTATTTTTGCATGCCACGTTAGTTCCTTCACTTTGCCATATTATCTTGCATTATATCACAATTTATTCATATACTCACTTGTTTGTGAAGAGTACTGCTGTCAACTTCCTTGTACATGTCTTCTCTTTTATATGCATAGGATTTCTTCTGGGTTATCTACCTGTGATTGGGACTGCTGAAGTAACATGTGTGAAATGTGATATTCGTTCTTAATCTCAGCAACCAGATGGACATTGAATGCTAGAATCATGAGTAGCTTTATTTTGATTTTGAAACTTAGCGAATCGAATTAAATTTCAATTCATTTATTTATATTTTGCTAAATTTTACAGTAGGTTAAAACATGATAAATTTCAATGGATAGTAGTAGAGAAGAGAAAGGAAACTATGAAGTTCTGGGGGATAGGGAAGATTGCACTTGCAAAGAGATGGTCAGGGTAGGCCCTAGTAAGATAATGCTTGATCCTGTACTTGAAGAAGGTGAGGTAGTGACCAAGAGGAATAAGCCATGAAGAATCTGGAGGAAGAGGGAAATAAGACCCCGAGGCAATGCCCAAGGATTTTTGAGGAAGAGCAGAGGAGTTCATATGGCTACACAAATATGAATAAGGGGAAAATAATAGGGACGTCTCAGGGTAACAAAAGAAGGATGTGGACAGCTCATGTAGAGGCCATTGTGAAGTTTTTGGCTTTTACTCTAGATGAAAGGAGATGATGTTAATCAGAGGAGAGCTATGATCTAACATGTTTTAAAAGACCATTCTGGCATCATACTTGAGGAAGTACAACACAGAGAGTGATGCATGTGAATACAAAGCTAAAAATGAGTCTATGGATACATTTTTTTTTTGTTGTGGTGCATGTTTTGGGGGAGGAGGTGTGCTTGTATAGTGCTAGTCTCCACATGGAAGGGAGTCAGTGGACTGTCACTCCACTTCTTTAGAGGGGACAACCTAGAGAAACATATATTTGTAAAATAAGTGAAGATTCTAACTTCAACAATCCTTGCAATAGTATACCATGCATGAAATGATTTCACTAAAAAGTCCAGCCTACTCACAAAATTATTTTTTATACCTAAAATATGGCTGATGGATATTAAGGGTTAAAACAGTACTGCTATCTGACAGTTGACTGAAGATGTCATTGGTCATGTTAGAGTGAACACTGAACTAGGAAAGAACTTGGTCTAATCTTCAAGGCATCTGAATGTATTATTGTAGTATAAAGGAATCTCTGTTCTGCTTCCGAATCTAGATGAGGTATTTCTTCAAGATCTGAGGAGAAAAGTTTTTTCTAGACTCTTATACTTTCCCTAAAGATTTTTTTTTTTTTTGCAGAGGTCATTTAGAAAAGTTTTGTCCTTGAAAGTTTAGCTAAGTCAATAGATTTTTATTTGAAGTTGCAAACACTCTATAGCATTTCCGCTGTAGGTGCTTATTTCTGCAGTGGTATGAGACATTGTTCTTGTAAAAATTTTAATCTATATAGTAGAAAATCAAAACAAGTATTGTAGAGTGTATTACTTTCTGTCAAAGGTTATTCGGATACAGTTTGAACAGGTAATGTCATTTTCAAGATTCCATTTGATACAAATAACAATTACAATAGATGAACTTTACAAATCAATTCAAGAAGCTAAAAAGTTCATGAATTGGTTATTTTATGATTTCATGGAAAGTGGAAAACATGCAAAAATTTTTAAGCAGTTTCATGAGCCTCAGAAAATAGGAGAGAATATTTTTATTTACAGAGAATTTACGAAGCTAAGTTTCTTTAGAATATGTTAGGAGAGGCTAGAACAAGCTAGGATCACGTCAATAAATATGAAATTGTTTTGAGATAAAAGATTTTAAGATGTAAGTTTTGAGTCTCTTATCTGTCATCTACCTATCCATTTATCTTCCTTACATATAGAATATAATGGCTAGGAAAAAAAGTGGAAAGTTAAGCAAGGAACTTCAGAATTAAAACATATAGAAATGATCAAGACAGGGCGCCTTGGTGGCTCAGTCGTTAAGCGTCTGCCTTCTGCTCAGGTGATGATCCTGCAGTCCTGGGATCGAGTCCGGCATCGGGCTCCCTGCTCAGCGGGAAGCCTGCTTCTCCCTTTCCCACTCCCCCTGCTTGTGTTCCCTCTCTCGCTGTGTCTCTGTCAAATAAATAATAAAATCTTTAAAAAAAAGAAATGATCAAGGCTTTGAAACTCCAAAAAGGGGAGATAAATGATAGTAAATGTGCTGACATAAGAAGAGCATAAAACCAGGTACACCCTGGTACCCCTTCCATTTTCCTCACACGCCGTCACAGACGTGCTTGGACACTGAACACAATGCCGAGGTTCTGCCCAGACGGTGAGATTATGTAGGCAACTGCTGTGCATAAAGGCATTGGAATGTCAAACAACCCCTTCTCTGCTCCTTTATTTCTTACCATAATTTAATTGCTTAATTACAAATGTGATGAAGGTATGAAGGAATGATCCCACGGTCATTCTCTTTGGCCATGTAACTTCACCAAAAATTTAATATTGCTAAACCCACTGGTCTGCATGCCATTAGAAAAAAAAAAAAAAAGATTGTTCTGGAGAGGAAATCCTTTGCCAGCCTGCGAGGACTATTTTTATTTGAGAAAGCAACACTGTACAATTTGGTTGGTGACATGATTACAGGAATCTTCAAAGCCGGGCGTCTCCTCTCAACTAGGGCAATGGCACGTGGTCAGTATGGAGGCACAGTCAATGCAAGGCTGTCACTCACAGAGATGGAATCAGAAGGTGGGATACAAAGAGGCAATGACGTGAGGTTTCTTCTGGCAGCTCTGTTGGAATCGAAGACAGGACTGACAACGGCTAATGTCTGGTAGTGCCAGCAACAGTAAAAACATCCTAACTGGTCTCTTGCTTCTGATTCCAGTGAGATTTCAGAATCTGCTTCTCCGGGCTTCTTCTTCTATGAATGACTTCGTATATTTCTAAATTGATTTTGTACATACATGGCCAGAGTCCACTTCTAATGCTTGTAATCAGCCGCCAAACAAGCCGATGCAAGTGTTAAGGAGTGTTTCCCAGATATTGACAACTTTTATTTATAACTTGTTGATCTTAGTAGTTTTTAGATTGTCATTAAAAAAAAATTCTGGTGATGTGATAATTTATGCAGTACTTTCAGATTTTGTCACAGAAGTGTATTGTATGAAATGGGTGAAAATGCATTTTAATAAGTAATTTTTGTGTTATTTTTCACCTTGGTGATTTTGGGTGATTCATCCCTAAGTGGATTCTTGCAGTCAATACAGTGCTTTTGTTAATTGGTTAATAGTAGCACATAATTTCACTTATGTAACATGGAAATATTTATTTTAATTTCAAGCATTCAGTCAGCAATAATCATCTGTACTTTATTTTGAGATAAATTTATTCATATAGGATAAAAATGAAAGAGCTATCTTACAAGAAAGAAGTAATATTTTCATCTTCTTTCTCTTTGACTTTTAAACTCTTTAAGTGGAACCAACTATCCACAAACACTAGGGAGACCTGACTTTTCTGTGACAAGTATAGAATAAGTGGATGAACCTCAGGGGCATATTTGAAAGGAAATATCCTAAAGGTAATTAAGTACATTTTTAAACTAGGGGAAAAATGCCTGCATGGGGCATATTTTTAGTTGAAACTCGTTTTTAACCTAAAAATACAGGAGAAAGATTATTGTTGCAGGTTTTTAATAGGGCTTGCCTTGAGAATCCTTCTCTTTGAAGCATTTCCCTGAGTTGCATAGAAAATTTGCAATAATAAAGTGATTATTATCATTGCATTCATTTTTTTCATATTTAACATACCCTGTAAGTGAATCTATACCAAACTAAGTACAGTTCCCCTTTAGCTAAACTTGTGCTTTCACCTTTGCTTAAATCAGAATGGAAAATTAAAATTAATGGAATGGTGAGATCTGTGTGGATAAAAGGAAAGGTTGAAAACTAGGGCATCCTGGATTTCTTAGTTCAAATCCCATCTGATCTCTTCTTTTGCCGTGGTACAAAAGTTGGCCTTCATATGACCAAGTATAAAACTGGCCCAAATCTAAGTAGAATCTCATTTTAAAAAATGAATACTAAAGCTCTTGAGCATAGGAATTATAAAGATGCCCTTATGACCACAGGTTCCATAGATGGAAACAGTGCAAAGTAATTTGGAGTAGAAATAGTTACACATGATATACTTTGTTCATCTCATGAGCAATTTCCTGGTAACTTCAATGTCAAGATGCTCTTTACACAATGTTGTAAGTACAGCTGTAAATATGTGCTATATCTTTTAAATCTTGATTTTTATTGCCATTACACATAGTAGAGCTGTGAGAATTTCACCAGGGATTTGTGTCAAGTTTAAGCAGTCCTTGAAAGATTTTAGTAAAGAATGGAGCTATCCAGATCCATGATACTGAAGTGTTTCATGAAAATCTACATTGAGTAGAAGTGGATTATATAGCATGACCTATGATTCAGAAATGCAGTAAAAGGTTATTGAGAAAAACATAATGGAAGAGATAGCTATGTGGCCCTAAGTCATCAGATTGGGATCATATAAATGGAAATAGCTACTTCAATTAGTTATTTGCACCTATCAAACAGGAACTCTTTTTTGAGCTCTTGGGTGACCAAACGACTCAAGTCCTAACATTTCTCATCACTTTCCATACATTTATTCTTTCAAATTTTATATATAACAAATATATATATATTAACAAAAATATATATTTTCATTCTGATTGTGTGTAATATGAAATGATGGATTAAAGTTCAATGAAGTTTGAGCACTGAATCAAGTGAAATTACCTTTTGGGTAATAAGCTGATGTGATATTTCAATCAAAAGTCAATTTTATGTTTAATGATTCCCTCTGTAGTTAAGATTGCCAATCAAATATTGCCACTTTTAGCCAATAAACTATTGAGTTTTTAAATATTTAAAGTTAAGTGATTTTGATATAAAGCAAAATATATCTTCGGATAGAAAGGTAAAACCTGAAATATTCTGTTCTATATAATAATTCACTATAGAATTAAAAATTCCCAGACTTATAAATGATATGTTTTATTTGCTTTATGACACACAAAGGTGAACAAACTTGAATTAAAATATGAATAATTTAGTGTAAAAGTTTTAAAAAATTAAGGTTAATGCTGCACTGAACATAGAAACTTATCATCTTCTGAAACAATGCTTATAGCTGAAGTATATAGATGAGTCAATTACTGAAACTTTGTTTCAAGTTTCTTTTGTGGATTTTGATGTACTCTAAAGAATTTGAACATCTAAAGGAAAAATACAATAGACAAAATAGTTTTAGTTTTATGAATACAAATTTTTTCCTTCATTTTATTAATAAGAATATACTTCCTTTTTCCACCCCCCCCGGGAAGCAGTTAAGCATTATTATCTCCATAATTCAGGTGACAAATAGAGAAGTCCAGAGGTTATGGCAAAGACTACTGATATAATCAGCAGCAGATTCACAGTATGGAGAAGTATTCCTAGGCAACTTTGTTCAAAAGCTATAGGGCAGAAGTATATAATGCTTTCTTTACAATTTCATAAATTTTCCTACTCCATTCTACCTCCTTGCCAAAGCTTTAAAGGAGAGTTGTGCAATTATGCTTCAAAATAGCTCTTTAAAATTAGCCATGCAAAATTTGAAAGGGTAAAAATAACAAAATATACTATATGAAGTGGCTTCACTGTTCCGAGTCAATTGAAATATATATTTTCAGACATTCATGTATAATTTTCTTTGAGATCTCAGTTGAGATTTCAATGAATAAAATATGATTCAAACATAATGCTTTAGGGTAATTTTCTAAATTCCAGAAAAGAAAATACCTGTCATGAGAATCAAAAAATGTGAGTTTGTTTAAACTAAGACTACTAAAATTGATATATAAATGCTCTCATAAACACACATGCACAACACACACACACATTACACATACAGATATACAAACATATGTGTGTTTGAAGAACATAATGGAGTATGTGAGAAAATTCTAAAATCTCTGTAATAATTGAAGATATGAAAAAAATTATGGTGGTTATGGATGTCTAGAATTTCTAAGTGGTCTAAGAAATTGAGACATGATAATTTTCTTTTTGACAAAGAATAAATTAAAGCAAATCATTTTTCTTTTTGACAAATGATTATCTTTTATATAATGTTAACAATACAAATTACATTATGTCAGACCTTACATCAGCTATTCAAAGCTCATTTTTTAATTAAAATTCTCATGAGCTACAGGCAAAGTGAAAATTAGTGAGTTGGAAAATTGAGGTGAGAAACTCTCCCAGAAATTTTTTAAAGCAATCTTAATTAGAAACAAAATATGAGAAACATAATCAATACAAAGAATACGATTCAAAGGATTAATTTCTCTCTAAGAGGAGTCTTTGAATAAAGGAAGGGACTGGAAAGGATCATGTGTGTTTATAGAAATAATATCAAACATAGCATTCCAGAGGTAAAGAAAAAGAGTTTAGGGCGCCTGGGTGGCTCAGTCGTTAAGCGTCTGCCTTCGGCTCAGGTCATGATCCCAGAGTCCTGGGATCGAGTCCCGCATTGGGCTCTCTGCTCTGCAGGGAGCCTGCTTCTCCCTCTGCCTCTCTCTCTCTCTCTGTCTCTAATGAATAAATAAATAAAAAATCTTAAAAAAAAAAAGAAAAAGAGTTTAACATAAATGTCATAGTTAGTGTTCCCCATAAAACAATGCCCAAAAGCAGATGGGTGCATCGATCCCAGGAATCAAAAGTAAAGAAGTAGGTGAGCTGGGATAGGGAGAAACTGGTTTGCTATTGAGCCACTGAGGTCTCTTTTTGATGGAGAGCCTGAGGACCTCCATGGAACGTGCTTCAGACATGTCTTTCCTAAGGACAGAAAGTTGGGACTTATATCCACCGACTCCCAGAGTGGCCTTTTGGCCTGTGGATTGCCCTACAGGCTGAACAAGCCCTTTCCCTAAGGCAGAGAAGCAGAGATGCTAGGCTCCTGAGGTGAGTGGCTGCCAAGACACCAAGAAACTGTCTACCATCGCTGCTGTTGAAATTGAGGGGATGCTGTCTAGGACTCAAAAGTGTGCCCAACACATTTGCAGTGAAATGGCTGGCTCGTAAAACCCAAAAAGGAGAAACAAGAAATAACTTGTGTTATACACATGCTAGGGGTATTTAGGAATATCAGCGGCAATCTCCCAGAAAGAATACAAAAATACATCACATAAAAAGAAAGAATATAAGATCCACATCAGGTTTCTAAACGACAACGCTGAATGGAAAAATAAAATGAAGCAATATCCCTAAATTGGTGTAAGTAAAGCACTTTACACTATCATTTAAATGCATAAGTGTCAAATAAAGAGACTTCAGGCATTCAAGTACTCAGAAAACTTATTGTACATAGAAGATATCTGGGAGGGAAAAAATCCTTTATTTTATAAATAGGCAATGACTTACAAATATAAACATCAGACATGAGTGTTTGGGATCACTAGAAAACTAAAAGATATGTTAGGTTTTTAATGTGTACAGGAACATAGTAAGTCTTAACATTGATAAAGAAAAAAAGTAGAAAAACAGGTCAAAAAGATTAGAAGAATATAATGGCTGAAAATTTACCTTTAAATTTAAAACTTGCTAATTATGTGAAATTCATCACATTTCAAAAAGAATATATATTCGAACACACGTACAATTACACAGCTTAAAGAATACTAATAAAGGGAGTGTTCATATTCTCCACTCCCAGATTAAGAGATAAACACTAGCTAGAACTTTATAGTCCCTTGATCTTGATTAATATCTCTTCTTCATCTTGGGACATAGTCATAACAATGAATTCTTAATCTTTGTTTGGTTTTTGTGATTCTACCACATATGTCTTTATGTATTGATCTATCACCGTCAATAATTTTGTTGCTTCTTTGTAGTTTATATAAATGGAATCTTATATTTTATATGACCTGCTTGCTTTCTAAAGTTATAGTACATTTTGGGGCGCCTGGGTGGCTCAGTTGCTTAAGCGACTGCCTTCGGCTCAGGTCATGATCCTGGAGTCCCTGGATCGAGTCCCGCATCAGGCTCCCTGCTCGGCAGGGAGTCTGCTTCTCCCTCTGACCCTCCCCTCTCATGTGCTCTCTCTCTCTCTCATTCTCTCTCTCTCAAATAAATAAATAAAATCTTTTTTAAAAAAGTTATAGTACATTTTGAGCATCAACCATGTTTATACATACAGCTTTAGTTCATTCATTTTTACTGTTACATTGTATTCTATGGTATGAATATACCATAATGTAATCCTTGTTCTACTCTTCCATACACTCTACTATACTATTAATGTAAATTTAGGCAGCTGCTTGCCTTTTTTTTTCCTTCCTATTTTGATCAGTCAGATACAGAGCTCCTAGTGCCCAAGAACAAGATTTTTCATAGGGATTTTACTGCAGAGCACTATTAAAGTAAAATACGTAATGGACACCAAACTTGAAAATTCCCTTAGCAGACAAAACTATTTAAGCCACCGAAGCAAAACTGATTGTAGCCTATTTCATGAATATAGGCAAAACGTAGGTCATTTCTTATAAATGCCCCTGATAGCCATACAATAAACTTAAATCATCTTCTTAAACTGATATGATAATCACTTTTAACCAATCCCCGGCCACCTGCAAACCCCCATTGTAATAGTCAGTCATCATAAAGGTTAAATAACTTCCCCATTTTCTTTTCTTTTTTTTTTTTTAAAGATTTTTATCTATTCATTTGAAACACAGAGATATATAGAGAGAGAGAGCATGAGCAGTGGGAGAAGCAGAGGAAGAGGGAGAAGCAGACTCCCCGCTGAGCCAGGAGCCCGATGTGGGGCTCGATCCCAGGACCCTGGGATCATGACCTGAGCCGAAGGCAGACGCTCAACCATCTGAGCCACCCAGGCACCCCATAACTTCCCCATTTTCACTTTATAAGCCTTCTTGTGTTGTCATGCCTCTGAGTTTCATATCAGCTTTGTATTTGAAGACTTCTAGTTCTCAAACTGTTGTTCTCTGAACAATAAACCTTATTAAATACTACTTTACTGATTTGATTTTAATTTTTACTATTTTTGGAATTTTGACAGTGCATTTGGTTCAACCTCACTAAGGGTTTCTAAATTGTTTTTCAATGTGATTGTACATGTTTACTCTCTAAAATCAGTGGTGTATAATGGGAATATTCGTTTTATCACATCTCATGTATGTATATGGTAGTATTCTTGTTTCTTTGTTTTGTTTTGTTTTAATTTAAAAAAGTTTGTTAATTTGATACAGAAAAAGTAATCAATATTTTCCATTATGGTTTGTACCATTTACATTTGATTTAGGAAATCCTTAGTACCCAAGGAGGAAAAAATATACTTTTATAATATCTTCTAATCATGTTTTGTCTGTTTTCTCTTTCCACAATATTATATACTCTTAACACTGTCCATACTCTTGTCCTTTATTTTTCAGGAAAGAGTTGGCTATTTCTTACTTTTTATCCTTTCTAATAAATTTTAGAATCATCTTATTGAGGTTTAAAAACTAAAAAAATACCATTGAAGTTGTGATTATGATCGCATTCACATGTGGAGAGAATTGACAACCTCACAGTACTGACCCTTGTAATCAAAATCATAGTAAACTTCTTCCTTTATTTACATCTGCTTCAATGTCTTTTATTAATATTTTATTCTCTTTGAGTAAATATTCTGGTAGAAAAGTTTGCATATCTTAGGCAATTTATAATATTGTTATGTGATTGCCATTTTTAGATTACATTTAAAATTCCTGTTCCTTGTGTATAACACTGCAATTGATTTGTATGTTAATAATCCACAAAACATGACACATTCATTTATTAATTCTAAAATTTCCATGTCATTTCTGTTGAGTTTTCTGCATGGATAATCGTATGATCTGAAAAAAAAAATGTTTCATTTCTTCATTCTCAATCATTTGTTTTACTTTTCTTCTCTTTTCTTGTTCTAATGTTGAAGGTATCTACTACAGTGTTGAATAAAAGTGGTGATGGTGTATCTAGTCCAAAAGTAACTGCTTTTTTTTTTTAAAGATTTACTTATTTTATCTTTAGAGAAAGAAAGAGTACATCTGGAGGGAGAGGGAAAGAGAGAGGGACAGAACCTCAAGCAGATACAGGGCTTGATTTCGCCACCCTGAGATCAAACCTTAGCCAAAACCACGTGTTGCATGCTTAACCCACTCACCACCCACGTGCTCCAAAAGTAACTGCTTTTACCATTAAATGCTGTATTTGCTTTACCATTAAATATTGTATTTGCTTTACTATTTTGTGATGCCCTTCATCAGGACATCCTATTTTAAATGCTAATAACTTATTTTAATCACATATAGATGTAAATTTTTACTGAAAACCTTTCTTGTATATTGAGATAATTACATATTTTATTTTCTCCTTTTTTTTTTAAAGATTTTATTTATTTATTTGAGAGATAGAGAATGAGAGAGAGAGAGCACATGAGAGGGGAGAGGGTCAGAGGGAGAAGCAGACTCCCTGCCGAGCAGGGAGCCCGATGCGGGACTGATCCCGGGACTCCAGGATCATGACCTGAGCCGAAGGCAGTCGCCCAACCAACTGAGCCACCCAGGCGCCCTATTTTCTCCTTTTATCTGTTAATGGGAATCAACCCAATTGTGTCAGGTTTACCTTACTTTTTCTTCATTACTAGTTCCATTTTGCTAATACAGTACTGCGTATTAATGACTAGAATGATATTTATTTTTTATTCCTATTACTTTTGTTGTCAACTTTTGGTATCAAGGTTTTATTAGCATCATAAAACAAGGTGACAAATACTCCTTCCTTTCCTATTCTCTGTAACAGTCTATGTAAGAGTGGAATTATTTATTCTTTCTATATTTAGTAAAATTTCCTTCTAAGGTCACTTGGATCTAGTGTTTCACTTGTATAAAGATTTTAAGGTATTGTCTGAAATTCTTTCCCCTCCCCAGTTTTATTGAGATATAATTGATACACAGTACTGTATAAAGTATACAGCATAATGATTTGACTTATGTGTATTGTGAAATGATCACCACAATAAATTTGGTGAACATCTATCATCGCATATAGATATAAAATACAAGAAGAAGAAATGTTTTTCTTGTGATGAGAACTCTTAGCATTTCCTCTTTTCACAACTTTCCTGTATATCATACAGCAGTGTTAACTATAGTCACCATGATGTACATTATATCTTTACTCATTTATCTTATAACTAGAAGTGTGTACCTTTTGACTCCCTTCCTCCATTTCCCTCATTCCCAAACCCCACCTCTGGTGACCACAATTCTCCTCCTTTTTTCTTATAAGTGTTTGTTTGTTTTTTTGTTTGTTTTTAGATTCCATGTATAAGAAGGATCATACAAAAGTTATCTTTCTGACTTATTTTGACTTATGTCACTTGGCATAATCTGTCTGACTTATTTTGACTTATGTCACTTGGCATAATTGACTTATGTCACTTGGCATAATGCCCTCAAAGTCCATCCATATTGTTGTAAATAGCAGGATTTCCTCATTTTTTATGGTTGAATAATATCCCATCGCATGTACATACTACAAATTCTTTATCCATTGATGGGCACTTAGGTTGTTTGCATGTCTCGGTCATTGTAAATAATGTTGGCATGAACATGGGGGTGCATATATCTCTCTGACATAGTGTGTTTGTTTCCTTCAGATATATTCCCAGAAGTGGAATTACTGGATTATATGGTACTTCTATTTTTAATTTCTTGAGGAACTTCCATACTGTTTTTCATTGTGGCTGCCACAATTTACATTCCAAGCAATAGTTCACAAGGGTTCCCTTTCTTTCTACATCCTTGCCAACACTGGTTATTCCTTGTCTTTTTGATAATAGCCAAAATAGGTGTGCCGTGATACCTCATTGTGGTTTTGATTTGCATTTCCCTCATGATTAGTGATATTGAGCATCTTTTCATATACCTGTTGGCAATCTGTATGTATTGTCTGGAAAAAAAAATGTTTATTCAGATCTGCCCATTTTTAATTTAGATTTTTGTGTGTGCTATTTATTGAGTTGTACGAGTTTTTATAATATATTTTGGATATTAGCCCCTTATCAGATATAGGATTTGCAAATATTTCTCCCATTCTGTAGGTTGTCTTTTCATTTTGTTGATGGTTTTCTTTGCTGTGCAGAAGCTATTTACATTTTCTGAACAAAACTAGATTCCTTAGAAACCTGTAACTTTGAAGTCACCCCTCTGCATATATGTGATTTTTGTCCATATCTATCAATGATTTTTAACCTCACAATTAAGCATCATCATTACTCAACCAATATTTCCTTGGGATTATTTACCTACTGGCAGGCTTTTGTTTTGTTTTGTTTTTTTGTGTTTTTTTTGTTTTTTGTCTATGACTCTTTACTTTATGCATACGTTCCATATGGGATTACTTTCCTTGTGACTACAGCACATTCTTTTATTTTTTAATTGACTCACTTATTAAATTAGTTTTTCAGAAGGGAAAACTTATACCAACTTTGAAATTTTTAAGGCATTTAAAAGTGCACAATAAAGTATTGTTTTGTGTCAGTCTTAGCCTGTCCATACTGGTGCTCTCAGCTTGGAATGCCTGAGAAACACACTAGGACCATACTACTTGTGGAAAATTCCAACAGATTTTTCCCAACTAGGTCCACTGTTGTGGCTGGACTGGCCCTTGTAGTTCTTCTTACGATCACAAGATAGACCTCAGCAACAACCATCAGGGAACTTTGCAAAAATAAGATTCATCACTAATAAATCCTAGATAGTACACAGAACACTTGGGGCCATGCAGCAAGGTCATAGGTAGAGACAGAGAGAGCCCCAACCTGGGGTTCTGCATATATTGAAGTCAAGTATGGGGTGCCTAGGGTTTTACGGGTTTACTATTTTGGTGAATTTAAAATGTAAGAGTGGGAATTAAAGCACAGGAAGGGGAAAACAGGGTCAGTGAAGTGGTGACTTACCTGCATCACCCAGGTTTAAAACAGGAACTTCATGGGTAAGGCAGGCTAGCTCTCTGTCTAGTTGTGTATCTGGTCATGTGTTTATTCGAGATGGATGTCTTTGAAGTAGATTCCTCCACAATCAAAAGCTTAATGTCAGGCACTTACATTGCATATATATGAAAAACTACTAAAAAGTGTTCATCTTTGGGCTGGGGGGGGAACACCTGGGAGGCTTAGATGGTTAAGTATCTGCTTTCAGCTGAGGTCATGATTCCTGAGATAGAGTCATGTTGGTCTCCCTGCTCAGCAGGGAGTCTGCTTCTCCCTCTCCCTCTACCTCTCCCCCCTTCCCCTGCTCACACTTGCTTGTGCTCTCTTTCTCCCAAATGAATAAATAAAATCTTCTTTTTAAAAAAAGTGTTCATCTTTTTTTTTTTAAAGATTTTATTTATTTATTTGAGAGAGAGAGAATGAGAGAGAGCACATGAGAGGGGGGAGGGTCAGAGGGAGAAGCAGACTCCCCGCCGAGCAGGGAGCCCAATGCGGGACTCGATCCAGGGACTCCAGGGACTGAGCCACCCAGTTGGGGCGCCTGGGTGGCTCAGTTGTTAAGTGTCTGCCTTCGGCTCAGGTCATGGTCCCAGGGTCCTGGGATCAAGCCCCACATTGGGCTCCCTGCTTGGCAGGAAGCCTGCTTCTCCCTCTCCCACTCCCCCTGCTTGTGTTCCTGCTCTCGCTGTCTCTGTCTCTGTCAAATAAATAAATAAAATCTTTAAAAAAAAAAAAAAAGAATCAACTCTCATGGGCGCCTGGGTGGCTCAGTCGGTTAAGCCTCTGCCTTCGGCTCAGGTCATGATCCTGGAGTCCCGGGGTCGAGTCCCGCATCGGGCTCCCTGCTCGGCAGGGAGTCTGCTTCTCCCTCTGACCCTCCTCCCTCTCATTCTCTCTGTCTCAAATAAATAAATAAAATCTTTAAAAAAAAAAAAGAATCAACTCTCAGATTAATTTTGTTCCTAGATGATCAGCATCTGTCTTTAAGATTCTCTATTGTTTATGTTTTGCAGTTTTGAAGGATAAATCTATGTCTGGCTTTCTTTTCATTTGCCAAGGTAGAGATTTCTTGGAGGTTTCTGAAGCTGAATATGATATTGCTGGACAGTTCTAAAAAATTTTTAGTCATTTTATTATCAAATACTTTCTCTTCTCTTCTGTCTATATTTTATCATTGTAGACATTCAACTAGCTGTATGTTACACTTGTTCATTATATCCTACATATTTCTTAACCTTTTAAAATTTGTTCTGCTTTTTCTTGTCTTTGGGATGTGTTCTGAATAATTTCTTTGCATCCATCTTCCAGCCACTTATTCTCTCTTTAGTGATGACTAATCAGTTTGAAATTCTTTGATTGAATTATATAGATAGATAGAAATACATGCATTCCAACCAGTAATATTTAGTCCTGTATCAAGTCTACCTGGTCATTTTGTATTGGACTCTTGTCTCTTGATCATACTTTCAAAATTTTATTTATGAAATCCTATTGAATATAATTTCCTTACAGTTTAATGATTTCGTCATGTAGTCTTTGAAGGCCTAATTCTGTTTGTATTAATTTTGCCTTTCATGTGTAGTGTCCATGTTTTAAAAAAGCTATATACTGCTCATAATCTTTGAAGTTGCTTGTGTAAGTTCCTTAGGAATGAGTTATGGTTGCATCTATTCAGAGATTGTTTACATGTATTGAGGAGGACCCTATCAATCTTGGAACACTGAATTAAATGATTTGTTTATACTTGGAAATCACACATGTGGTTCAAATTTGGGCTTTTATTTTCTTGATATCCCAGCTTTTATTACCAAATTCTGAAGAGAATTTTCTTTTTCCTATTATCACTCAGCACCAAATTAAGTCAAGACCCATTTTTGTGGATGGGATTAGTTCTTATTCATCTGCATGTTCAGTGTCAGCCTTATGTGGAATATTCCTATTAGACTTTTCACCTTGGGCAGGCTCTGTACTGTCTCTCTTTGGGAAGTAGATATGTTTTCAAAATGGAAGTTCATGCATGATTTACCTGGTATCTTCAAAGTGAGTACTTTGAAGTTTCCTTTCATCCGAAGGTCACTGTTTCAATTTAATTTTGGCCTTTGTATTTATCTTATATTCTTGCGAGGTCAGGTATTTATTTATGAAGATTTTAAATATGTTATCCAAACTATTTTTTTTTTTAGTTTTTGTCAGGGCTATAATCAGTGTTAGTGTTAGAAAACATGGTATAACATTTAAACCAAAATAGAGAAAAAACAATCCATAAGTAAACAAGTCATTAAAAAGACCTCCCCTCCAAAAAAATATAGAAAATAAGAAACCAAAACACAAAAGCATGATATTTTGAAGATCCATAAAAGATTGAGGTAGAACTAATTCAGAATAAAGCACTAATATATTTAAAGGTCATCACTAGAAAACTAAGACTGAAAGAGTGCACAAAAAATTACCTCCACCACCTGAACAACAACAAACATAATTTATCAAGGAGTTGTCCAAAAGATAAAAATACTAAAACTGATACCAGGGAAAAATTTATTAAAAAACAGAATTCGAGGCCAGTGTGAGCCAAACAAAGCAAGATTAGCGTTTTTAATAAGATAATTTTAATACCAGAAAAATAGCATTTAATAAAATAATAATTTAAATGACTTAAAAAAATATATGCCCAACAGGTTAAAACGACATGATATAACAATTGAATGAGCCATTGCTTTTATAATCTTCTTTAATCAACAATCCTAAACTATCAATGGCTAACAACAGCTAACATTAATTTTTCTTATTGACACATATCAAATGTGGCTCTGTAGAGCTCAGCTAAGATCAAATGAGCTTGGCTTCACACCGTCATTGTGGACAGTTCTGCTCTGCATGTATCTCCTTTGTGACATCAGTAACTACACAGGCGAGTATTCTCATAAAGGAATTCAGAAGTACAAGAAGTCAATGTCAAGCCAAACAAGCACATTAAGCCTCCCCTCACATCATGTCTACTAACATTTATTGATCAAAGCAAGTAACATGACTAAGCTCAAAGCCAATGGTAGGAATGCATTCTCTACCTATTCTGCTATGATAGCCTCACCAGTTACTGGCAAGTATGTGGAAGTATAACTGTGCAGCAGAGAAGTAAGAATTGGAAAAAGGATTCAGTCTACCACAAGAATCTTGAACATATTTGCAATGGAAATTTCTAAATATATATATATATATATATATATATGAAATACATATGCTATAGGTAATATATAATATACATTACATATCCATATATCCATATAAGAGAATTTATCTGGCTAGAGTATTCTTTAATACAATAATTTTCAGAAGTCAGTGGGACACGGTTTATATAACCCAGAAACTTTATGCCAAATACAGAATTAAAGCCAACACAAAAGAGATTTAAAGAAACTCAAGGGCATATAATCTGTTTTTACACATATAGGTTTCAAATTACATGAGAACATATTCATGTTCCTTGTTCCTTACATACCAAGAATTACTCATTAAAATATAAAGAATAGAGGGGCGTCTGGGTGGCTCAGTTGGTTAAGCGTCTGCCTTCAGCTCAGGTCATGATCTCAGGGTCCTGGGATCGAGCCCCACGTAGGGCTTCCTGCTCAGCAGGGACTCTGCTTCTCTCTTTCTCTCCCTCTGATCCTACTTCTCTCTCTCTAATAAATAAATAAAATCTTTAAAAAAATATATAAAGAATAGGGGCGCCTGGGTGGCTCAGTCCGTTAAGCATCTGACTTTGGCTCAGGTAATGATCTCAGGGTCCTGGGATCAAGCCCCTTGTGGGGCTCCACACTCATCAGGGAGTCTGTTTCTCCCTATCCTTTTCTCTCTGCCCCTCCCCATGCTTGTGCATGCCCAAGCACTCACTCTCACGCTCTCACTCTCTCTCAAATCAATAAATAAAATCTTTAAAAAATATATAAAGAATAATAATAAATTTAGAGAAATTTTAAAGGAATGTGTATAACATATATAGTGAAGATTTTAACAATTTTTATTGTGAAAGGTAATACATAAAAATCCCAAATGTTCAAAAAACTTAGACATTTTGGAGAAAAATCTCCATTCTGTCCAAATTAAACTATAGCTGTATAACATGTAAATTATAACAGCAATAGCTTCGTTTGCATTCATGTTTTTGGTCCATTGTGCCCCAGTTATGGTCTTACCGCGTTTATCTTCATTCTGGAGCCCAGGCGAATGAAACTGTCCCTATCTGGGACATTGTTGTTTTTGTGGCCGAGGCAAAACAAACAAACATGGTGGAAATATGTGATGGCTCTTAAAATTTCTCCTTGGAAGTGGCATGTCACTTCTGCTCATGAATCATTATTTAAAGCAAGTCACATTGTCAAGAATTCTGTCATGTTGTAGGCAAGTATAATTTCTCACAGGATGAGAACTGAAAGTCATTTTATTAGTTTCCTACTGCTACTGTAACAAATTACCATAAATTATTATTTTATAGATTTATTATCTTACAAATTTAATATTACAGTTCTAGAAGTCAGAAGTTTTAAGATCAAGATATCAACAGGACTGCATTTCCTTTAGAGACTCTAGAATAGAATCCATTTCCTTGCCTTCCCCACATTCTAGAGGCTGCCTGCATTTCTTGAATTCTTGGTTAGTGGCCTCTTTCTCTGTCTCCAAAGCCAAAAGCATAGCATCATTAAATATCTTCTCTCTCTCTCACCTCTGAATCTATCATCATATTTTCCTCTCACTCTGACCCTGCTGCCTCTCTCTAATACAGGTGCTTGTGATTACATTGTGCCCACCCAGACCATCCAAGATCATCTCTCCATCTGAAGATCCATAAACTAATCATATCTTCAAAATTCTTTTTGCCATGTAAATTAATACATTCATAATTTCTGGGGATTAGGACATGACCGCCTTTGAGAGACCATCATTCACCCTAAATAACAGTAGGCAGGAGGTAAATGGTTTGAAAAATAAGCAATTTACACACTCGTCTCTTGGTCAGCTTCCCTCCCTTTTACATGCAAAAATCAGCTTCCCTCCCTTTTACATGCAAATATGTTCATCCTCCCAAAGTACATCCAAGAATCTAGTCTAGCATCAGAATCCGTGTCCTATGTCTGTGTCAGATTTGCATATAACTTGTCTTGATCTAGAGGTTGAAGAATTAAAAGAACACACCCAATAAATACAGGATAACATCAAAGAACACTTAGTCCGGAAAGTGAAGAATGAAAGCTGCCGAGTAGATATAACTACATAACAATTCTGAAATCTCACTGAGGGGAGGGAGCGGAGCATTGTGGTTTATTTACTCTTTCCAGTGACACTTGCCTCTGCCTTCTGGATGTTCTTCCTTGGTCGTGTCTTGAAAAGCCATCAGAGAGAAGTCTATCCTTGGCAGCTAAGCTGATTTTCCATATTTGGGGGATTTGGGGTTCAAGGTCAGTCACTGGTGGGTTCAGTGTTTTATATCTCTCATAAACCTATCTTTTTTTCCAAACAGCTCCACGTATTGTAGCCATATGCAAAATTTTTTGGTAAACAACTCTCTCTAGTCATAATTATAGGTACTTTTTACTTAAAAGGATCACTATTCCTTAGACCTTTTCCTCTGAAGGACTTTTGACCAATTGTTGGTCTTTACTGGGTACCAACATAATCAGAGTTCTAAGTTGTAACAGAGTAATTCAGTCCTCACCACAGGCTGATTTTCTATCTTGCTACCTGATGGCCTTTTTGGTTTTGTTTTTCAAAGTTAAATGAAGATCAGTTGCATTTCTCTCTACCCTACAAGTCCCAGAATGTACACTCACTGAATTTTCTTCTAATCCTATTTGTAAAGGATTTGCTTTTCTAAACTCTTCTTATAGCACCCTATGAAATGTAGCCAATGGTAATCAACAGTCTATTTCCTGACTCTTTCAACTAAAGCTGTGGACTCATTTAGTACATTTATCTGCTTTCTGAATTGCCACAGAAGACACTTATAAAATGTTCCACCACTACAATGCAAGATTCTTCAGATGTCTCAACCATGAAGAGAATTTTGGTTATGAATCATACGTTGTAGCTTATACAATTTCCAAGGAGATGCTTTGTGAATATAAAGATTCTAGGCTTGTTTTCCAAAAAGCAATCCTAAACTGCAGGCAGTCTGCTGAAAGCATTCCACAGATAAAGACTCTCCTCATGACAATATAATTAGTCTATTTGCCAAGAGGTTTAATTATTAGCATGTTTCCAGGAAGATTAGCCTGGGTCACCAGCTTTCTTTCTCAGAATGTCCTACAGGTAAGGAGAAAAAAATGGGTCATAGTCCATTTGCTTTAGCATACTATCAGATAAGCAAAAGTAACAACAAAATTGAGAAATTGATACTTATTAGTTTTTCTTTTGCTTTACATCACCGTAAGTTAATAAAATGGCTTTTAAAATCCATTTACCAGTTTGTTAAAGAACTAGAAACTATATGTACTTCTTGATTGAGAAAAGTATTGAGTGCTAATTCATCTTGTGGGACAAATACACCTATAGGTAAAAAGCTATAAAGTAAGAATATACATATTACAGTATTAATTATAAAAGGAGAAACTTTTAATAGCCAAAATAAACTGTAATATAAGAACAAGTAAGTATATTAAAATGTAGCAACTCCATATCAACATGAAAAACACCCATATGTAGAAAGATTCAAGTTATACATCCAGTCTTACTTCTTTTTTAAAAAAGATTTTATTTATTTATTTGACAGAGAGAGAGAGAGCATGCAAGAGCACACAAACAGGGGGAACAGCAGACTCCCTGCTCAGCAGGGAGCCCGATGCAGAACTCGATCCCAGGACCCTGGGATCATGACCTGAGCCGAAGGCAGACGCTTAACCGACTGAGCCACCCAGGCACCCCTCCAGCCTTACTTTCTAATTGCCTATCTTTATTCTCTGCCCTTTGTTGTAAAACATCATATGAAAATTGATGAGTTATTCAAATTGCTTATTGTGTATGATAAAAGCAGTTATTATGTTTTCTTTCAAATTTTGGACAACAAGTAATAGAATTACCTATAAATGAATAAATAAATTCCAAATTTTAATGCAAAGAAATATCCAGAGTTAATGTTCCTCAGGGCTATAATAAGTACATTCCCATTCCAGGAAAACTAGTATGGTCCTGAAAGGATACAATATATAGATGACAAATACATACTTTTTTGTTAAATTTCCTTCATCTTATATTAGGAGCACAAAATGAGTTACAAATCAAAATTAATTTAATCTGTAATAATAGAAATACATTTTGTCTCTAGAATCTGATTTAAGCACCATTGCTTTACAATAGTTTATTTTTATCTTATTACCTCCAAAACCCCTAAACCCAGAGTAAGTCCTAACTATGGACCTCTGCCTTGTTTAGTTGGTTTCAAGTTAATGTTAAAAGTTTGATGATAGTGATTATGATAATACTTTTGATGCTTCTGAGGATTTTGTGATAATTTGAGTTGAACAGTGATAGAATTTTTGTTTAAATGATATTAAATTTTACTTTCTTACAGTGCACTTCATTCTAACATTAAAAAAATAAATAACTTTAAAAGCTTTATTTTTCTTCATGTTGATATAACTACATCCAAGGATAGCAAGTAGATATAAATATAATGGTTTTATTGCCAAATCTTTTCATTTCATCCATACAATGGAATCCCAAGTGCAGAGCCTTCAAATTTCAAATGCAAATGCATTTATATACAGTATATTTGAGGAAATTTCAATGCAAATAAAAGTTTTCAGAACACTTTAGTTCATATATAATTGCTGTAAACCTTGGATATGAGCCACTCTGCCTTTACTTTATTACTCTCTCCATATGTTGAAAAGATGGAAAACTATAAATTATACTGGAACTCTAAGAATAGAACTACCCCAAACTAAATTGTTACAACGCAATCAAAACTGTGAAATAACAGCCTCAGAATTTTAAAAAAGAATAAAGCTTTCAGCATATTTAAGATACCTAATTTAGAAACTATTTTTTAAATAATTTTCTTCTTAATGGAATTATTCAAGAGTTGCTCATGGTACTCTCCTGCTCGGGGAGGGGAAGAGAAAGACATCGACATGATCGTTATTAACAGAATATATACATATAGTGACAGAACCTAATTTTGTAGAGCTGAAATCGACAACTAGGTTTTCAAGTTGTAAAATAGGCTTACTTAATGAGATAGAAAACCAAATTCTAATATCACAAACCTATAGTTTATTTTTGCCATATAAAATGTTTCTTATCGCCCTCTTGGTGGCATTTCCTTAGCTTTTGTTTTAGCATTAAGGTTATTAAGTTTGCCTTTTTTGTTGTTGTTGTTCTCATTACTAGAACATTTTATAGGTAAATCCACTCAAGGAACCTATTGTGCTTTCTGATCAAAGTGGAAAGTGATGCCAGGCTATAATAAGCAATTTAATTTTTAATGAGCTTATTCGTGCCCAAGGTCATAACAAAGGTAAAAAAAAAAAAAGTTAAAATAAACTACAGCAAAACACTAATGATAATGGCCCAAATATGACCAGGGCAAAATAATATTTGGCAGGGAGCACTTTCAAAGTATCCCAGTGCTAATTTTTAAAATTTGCTTCAGAATAGTAACTTAGCTCAAGGAAGTTATAGCATATTAAATAGCATAGACATGGATAAAAGTGCATGAGACTTTACTCCTAAAAGAAGTAAGCTAACCTGTTTATGGAATTTAAATTTCTAAGCTAAAAATGTTTAAATGTCTTTTACTAAACAGCATCGTTAACCCATTGTTATTTCCTCACTAAGGAGATAAAAATTTGGGCACATTCTTTTACTATGTTTTCCTGCATTTTTTAAATGTTTTTACTTATAGCAGCTATGATGTGGTAGTACTTTAAATAGTTTAGTCTATGTTTAGATAATCATTAGTAAATACTTGAGTTGTTACAGGGAAAATTCTTTCAATTAATAACCATTAAACAAGCCAGAAAAATATTTTTAAAATAATAACATCTATTTTATATTTTAAATTATGATGTTTATGAGTTTGCACTTTTTTGTTTTTATCTGAATATATTACATGTTAAGGAGGAAACAAATTCTTGGTTAAAACTCCTTTCGAGTAAAACTAAGACCATTTCTTGTTAATAGATGTGCCGTGCCCTGTTTGTGTATTTGATTTCTTCAAGAATTCTTTTAATTCTTTCATGTTAATGGGGACTGAGCAATGGAAAAACTTTGAAAGTACCTTGGCTGAATAAAGATCTGACATATATTGACCCTACTGTTCCACTGATAAAGAATGACAATTAACTAACAAAATAGGGAGAATAGCACAAAATTGGGGGAAAATTTTAATTAGCTGATTTTTTTATCCCTTTACCCATTATTTTAAGATCCAGTAATTTTATATGCTGATCTTTTATCTATTCACTATGTAGTAAAATCTAATGATTTTAGTTGAAACAAGGGCTTGTTCTTGGTTTGCCCATGGGGGAAAAAAGGATATAATTGTTTTGCTCTATTGTTTTGCAATCAACTTATATATTCTTGAGAAAAAGAGGACAGAAGTTAAGCAGAAGCATAGTCATCGATGTCACAGAACTAGATCACTGCATGAAGCTTGGAAATGTTCAGGTGTGATTTTATTAAATAGGATTAATGATTTCATGTTAAAATTTAGAAGCTGGTCACAGTCTTCTTCTTTTATTGAAATATAATTGCATTAGTTTCAGTTAAATACTACATTGCTGTAATATCAATAACACAGACGTCAAAACTCGTGTTGACAATCCTTAAAGATTCAGTTTCTCATTTCCTCTACTGTTCATTCAAGTCCCCACATTTTCCAAACAAAACTGGAACAGTAGAAATGTCTTAAAATATTTAGATATAAATATAGTAGAAAATATCAAAAAACATCTGTAAAATATGTGTCATTTCCTGAATATTGTGATAGATGACAAAACTACCTGGCATTGTACAAGAATAACCCTAAAAAACATTAGGTGGGATCCATGACTTTCTACCAATCACTGTTTTGATTTATCAAGCATAAATATTATCAAGACTGACCAACTGCACTTTACATACCCTCTGACAATTTTATGCAATTTTTAAATTTTACCAGTTTTATAAAATTTTTAAAAGTTTGTACTTCAAGCTTTGTTTGCGTATTATTTTTCTTCTGCTGCATAACAAATTACCACAACTTTGGGAGCTTAAAACAACACCCATTTATTAGCTCACAGTTCTGAATATCGGAAATCCAGACACAGGTTAGCTGTGTCCTCTGCTCAGGGCTGCACAGGTGAGGTGTGAGAAATACCATGTTTTTGTTCCTTTCTGGAGGCTGTGAGGAAGACTTTGCTTCAGGATCATTCAGATCCTTTGTTGGCAGATTTTGTTTTCTGGTGGTTGTGGGACTGATGTCCCCATTTCCTTGCTAGCTGTTAGCTGAGTCCGTTCTTAAAAACTAGAGGCTTGCTTTCAGTTCTATGCCTCTATCTTCAAAACCCCAAACGGAAAACCTGTCTCATGCTTCTAGTCTCTAACTTCTTCCTATGTGACCACTTGGAGAAAATTTTCTTTTAAAGTGCTCCTCTAATTAGGTCAGTCATGCTCCAGAAACTCTCCCTTTCTTAAAGTCAACAGCGCCATATAACATGACCCAATGATGGGAGTGAAATCCATCCCATCAGTGTCCAGGGATTAAGCAGGTTATGTGCACCAGGGGGCAGAAATTGTGGGGCCTACTTCAGAATTCTGTTTACTTCAGATTGCCTTTTAGTTATTTTCCTATTGGTAATTATCTGAATGATTGAAAAATATAGACCATACAAAAGTGAAGTCTATTTCAGATATAATTAATGAAAACAACTTCTAAATTATTATCTGCTTGAATGTATGGGTGCGTGCTTGCCTATGTGTGCATGTATATATATGTGTGTGTATTTATACACATGTATGTACATATATACACACATGCCTGGTTCGTGATTTTTACTCTGTTTGTGCTAAGGCTAAAAGGCCATAATACAGTTAAGATCTAGAGAAGATGAACTTAAACAAGAAAGACTTTAGCTATCTTTTGTCACCACTTACCAGAGATAATTAATGGTTTACCCTAATACATGTAGAAATTTATTTTACAATTAGAACAGCCAGATTGTTCAATTTCAGAATCTTATGATATCATTATTTAATGTTTATTAAATGCTATAAAATCTAAGAAGATTCTTTCATGAAATATATACTTTTAAAATGTAAATCTATAACTTCAAATCATAATAACCAATATTTTAATATGTTCAGGTTGATATAAAATGAAATTCCTTGTTGGCACGATTAAGTGTAGCATGGCTGGGGAGTCAACATTGATATTCATTCTCCACAAATAATTCAAGGTATGTTAGAGAGTAGATGAAAATTTAATTATCAAACCCTCATTCTCATTCATAATGTGAAAAGAAACAAGATCAATGCAAAATAACAGCCTGTTTTATGTAATGTGTAACGTGTATATAAGACTAATAATATTCTCTACCCGTGCGGCTTTACTGAAACTCCTTATAGTGTCCATGAGTTTTTTCTGAAATTCTTTCTTAAAGTGTGCATGTGTGTGTGTGTGTGAGTGTGTAAAAGAAGACAATATGTAGACTGTTGAATTGAAAAATGATTTTAAATATTATGTAGTGCCACCTCATAATTTTGTCTAGTATAACCATATAATTTTACAAGTCAATCAATACCATCTACTCCAACCGCAAAATTTCACAAATGAGAAACCAGAAGTACAACCTACAAAATGGAATGATTTACAAAACACAGTGGCTTCTTCCTTAACTATAATGCTTCCATTTTCTATACTTTTATTCTGTTCATTTTTCAGACATATTAAATGTATATGAGTATTTCCTAACATCCAGACTCTAATATACATCTATATCACTATGGATATTCATGAGATTCATATAGGCTAGCATAGGAAATCCCATGAAATAATATACTTGGCTCCCATATCATGCTTCATTAGTCCTTTTCTTCTATCTTTGGTCCTGGGGACACAGACTTATTCCATGTGTCACATGAAAAAAAAAAAAGGACAGATTATAGTAAATTAGCAATAAATTTAGTCATGACTTTGTCATTTTTATTCGAATCCTTTACTTAGAAAACTATTTTGTGAGCAAAAGAACACAAATAAATGATATTCAAAAATATTTCAAGAAATAGACAAGGAGCGGGATAAATTTGGTTTTGTTTGTTACCATATGTCTTTTAATAATTCTGTACAGCATTGTTCTTTATTCTCTATAAGCATTTTCCTTAGTGTGGGGAAGAAATATGAATATTTTTATGTTTGTTTTTGGTCAGGGCTTTCTGAGCCAAAATTACTAAAAACCTGAATTAAATGCCAAGCTTTGGAAGTTAAAGGGTGTTTGAATAAATAGAATTTCAGAGTTCTAGATTTATTTCTGCAAAATTCCTTGTCTATATTCCAAAGGATTATAAACCAGAGACTTCTTTCTCTTCCTGGAGAGATTTTTTTTTTAGAAAGATGAGGAAGGGAGGGAAGTGTACCACTTACTCTGTAAGACTCCAGATCCACAATTTCGAGATTTCTCTGTTATGGTACAGACCCTGCCCGCATAACCACTTGGCTCCTCTCACCTTGCTCTGAAGGAGTTAAGTGTGCTTAGGAAAGCTGTGAAGTTATTGCTTTTAAGTCTGCCTCTGATTCAGAAACCTGTGTGTGTTTTCTGGACAAACAAATAAATAAAGCATTAAAACTATGTCAAGTACTTGTTATATTAATCAAACTTTATTATGCCTGACTGATTGATTAGCCCTGTAGACTAATATCTAATAGGAGAGACAAGTGAACAAAGAAACGTTTAATAAAATATTTTGATCCATTTCATGAAGGAAATAAGCAAGGAGTGGTAGTGAAAAATTGGAGGTGAGAAATACACAATTATTTTTCTGCCCTTTTATATAATATTAAACATAACTCCATTATAACAAGTATAATATTGTATTTAAAATAGTTTTTCTTGGCTTCCCTGATGTACTGGCTTGTGAAATTTTTTAAAATAATGAATAACCTTGTTCTTCTGTCTATCCCCAGTAAGTGTTATTTGGAGTTTAATAAATATTTCTGGGATTAATAAATTAATGGATAACTTCACTGCTTCATTTTAAAATTACTAATCTCAAGGAAATTTACATTTGCAATTTTCTTCCCAGCCCATCTAAGTACACCATCTTGAGAGCTGTTGAAAATTTGGAGAACAGGGGCACCTGGGTGGCTCAGTCGGTTAAGCATCTGCCTTCGGCTCAGGTCATGATCCCAGGGTCCTGGGATCGAGCCCTGCATCAGGCTCTGTGCTCGGCGGGAAGCCTGCTTCTCCCTCTCCCTCTCCCCCTGCTTGTGTTCCCTCTCTCGCTGTCTCTCTCTCTCTGTCAAATAAATAAATAAAATAAATAAAATCTTTAATAAAAAAAAGAAAATTTGGAGAACAAAATATCTCCAGATTTTACAAAGAATTTTTGACCAACAATAATATAGTGCCATTTATTTCAATTAGACTGGATACATATTTAATTTCAAAGTCTCCAAGCTGAAGTATCAAGAAGAGAATCCCAATATTCAAATTAAAATAAAAGATAACTTCACTAGAAAATGAATCCCATCTGTTTTAGAGGCCCCGGTGACACAGATCCAATTAAAATATAATTCATACCTGCAAGGACAATTTTTTATATGAAATAAATATGGACAATATGAAAGGAGTATCCTTTTGTATGTCCCTGAAAGAACTAGTTTTTTTTTTCTTCATACTCATTTTCATCTCCATATACATACCAAAATCTATTTTTGGTGGAGTTACTTTCTTTCAGTTTTATTCTCTATTTCACAACCTTGATTCTTTTGTAAGGAGAGCACTCCAAAGGCTGTGGTTTATGCCCCACTTGGTTTGCTCATGTGTACACTTCCTTTTAAGTCAGGGCTTCTAGGATGCTGTAGTTACTCAAGTGCAACTCTGGTTTTCTAGGTGCATCATTTGAAGACATGTCTCTAGGTTTCTGGTTTTATTTATGAAATAGTCATGTCTGTGCCTCTTCTGTATTACTTACAATGAAGTTATTTGTTCACAGTTGGACTGAAGAGAGTTATTTGGATTCCCTATGATGAATCATTATACCACTCCTGGTATCACATAATTAGAGATTTGAATTCCTTCTGTTTGTTTGCATTAACCTCTCTTCATATCAAAAAAAAAAAAGGTCTTAGTAAAATTATAGATGAAGTCAGGAAAATGGTAGAAATATTGAAATTTTAGCTTCCAAATATAAGGATATTTTTATTTTTGCAAGCATCTTAAAGATCAAAGCAGAATAAATTGGATGATATAAATGCCAACTGTTAAAGTGAGCGTGGATAAAACATAAACATAAATCACTCAAATGATATTTTCCTTTGCATATTGTAAGTACTCTTGATATATGAACAGCTGAAGTATGTATTTGTATACTGTCCCCCGCCAAACAAAACAAGATTGCTTTGCAAGAGTCACATAATAATTATATACTAGTACAGAGACTAATGGAAACAATGTGTTTAAATATTTTATTAAGGGACACCTGGGTGGCTCAGTCGGTTAAGCATCTGCCTTTGGCTCAGGTCATGATCCCGGGGTCCTGGGATCGAGCCCCGCATCAGGCTCCCTGCTAGGCGGGAACCTGCTGCTCCCCCTGCTTGTGCTTTCTTTCTCTCTCACTCTCAAATAAATAAATAAAATCTTTTAAAAAATATAGAAAATATTTTATTAAATACTAAAGGAATAACAGTTAAAAGTGAAAACTTCATCATTGGACTGCCTATGTTTGTATTCCAATCCAATCATCTATTAACTGTGTTATTTTGGGCAAATTATTTAACTTCTTTGCTGTGTAGAGATATAATAATACATCCTCATAAGGCTAATGGAAGAATGAAGTAATTGAGATATTCTGTAGTTTTTACTCAAGTTGAATGTAAATTTAATTAAAGAAACACCATTGATTTTACACCATTAGAAAGAAAATAAATGTTTTCCATTTCAATTTTAAGACTCACCTTACAATGGTAAGATGCATTCCAATGAGGGAGAAATAGTGATTCTCTTAGAGGAAAGTCTTTCACAAATATAATGAAAGTTACTGGTTATGGAAAAGTGCAAAAGGGAGAGGAGAGGGAACCCTAACACAAGCTAAATATCATTAAATAATAAAAATAGAATTCTTGATAAAGTTTACCTGATCCTGAAATTATTTTTAAAAAAAACACAAAAAACAGAAAATAGAATCATCCTACTAATTAAGCTTTCTGTTTACTTTATGGGAGTCTTGTGTGCTATTTTAGGATGAGAAATTTTAGTGAAATTCAGAAAACCTAAAATTGACAGGAATCATAATTAAACTAATAGATGTGACACTTTTGAGGAAAGAGCTACAGAATCAGTAGTAGAAGGTAAATTAAGCTCAATCTCCTTCATAGAGTGAGGTAGATTTGACTGATGGTCTACAATGCTTTTTCTAAAGAAGAAAAAACAACCACTTTCTCTCAAAATTGCAATTTTCATGTTTCTTTTTTTTACCTTACTGTAAACATTCCTCAGTGTACTACAGTTTTGTTCCTACTCTTTATCATGGGATGAAAATTATCTTTGTCTAATCATCAGTAACATTTTTTTAAAAGATTTTATTTATTTATTTATTTAGAGCACACAAACAGGGGGAGGAGCAGGGGAGAGGGAGAGAGAGAATCTCAAGCAGACTCTATGCTGAGCATGGAGCTTGATGCGGGGCTTGATCTCAAGACCCTGAAATTGTGACCTGAGCCAAAATCAAGAGTCAGACACTTAACTGACTGAGCCACCCAGGCTCCCCTTTTAATGTCAAAAAAATTGCAACCTCCCAATCCTTCATTCAGTGGGTGTCCATTGAGCACATAATATGGGCAACATACTGCTCAATGCCCTGCAGTGCTTGTGCTTCTAAACATGCATCTGCTCACACCATCTGCTGGAGGACCACTGATGCATGCATGACCAAACAAAACAACGAATATCACTTCAAATAGCAACAAAGGCGATGAGCTGAGAAAACCACCATATGATATACAGTGATTAGGGAGAGTAGGCAGCAGGATACAGAATGTCTGAGAAACATCTCTCTGTGGAGGTGACAATGTCTTGTGACAGTGAGATTGTTGAAACGATGAATGCAAAGACTGATGGGAAGAGAACTCCCAGGAAAGGGAACAGCAAGTGAGAGTGGGTGTAGGTTCGAGTCAGCTTTGCTCAAAGAGATAAAAGAAAGGCACATTGTTTAACATGCAGAGAGAAAGGAGGAGATAAATGAGACAAGGTAGAGTCATACAAGTTTTCTGCATCTTTTCATTTGTTTGTTTTGTCTTCCGGGTATCACAACCCAGCCATCTCCTACAAAAACGAGGATATCCACGTTCCCTGTACCCTGCCAGTTAATGGGTTACACTATCTAAGCTCACATTATCTAATAAAATATCTCCAGAGAAGGATTGGGATATTGGGCAAGTATTGAGTAAATGCAAGGACTGTTGCAATTAATCGCAGAGCAGAATTCTCAAGTGGTAGAAACCCTGGCATCCAGGGGCTGAAATAATGGAGTCTAGTGGGAGCTGCCAAACCGGGGTGGTGGGACTAGACTGTGCATGTTGGGTAACCTTGGTAGTGGCTCCTGCTCACCAGAATCTTTGGGTTCCATCTATTTTCTGACGTTGGTTCCCTAGTTTCTGTAATCTACCCAGAACTTGTCCAATTTCTTCTTCCCTCCCTTCCTTCCTTTCTTCCCTCCTTCCTTCTTTCCTTCTCTCTCTCTCTCTCACTCTTTCTTTTTTTAATTAAATAAGCAAGAGTCAGTTTCTATTACTTACAACCCAGAACTCTGACTGATAAGTCATTATAGAATGCTGTTCACTATGGCTGACATATTAACATTCATTCCTTTCCTGGCACTTAGAATAATTATCTCTACAATAGTGTATAGTTCCTATAATCAGCTTCACACCTTAATGTCTTTGCACAGGATCTTCTCTCTGTCTACCTGCAAACCCTGCTCTTCCCCAAATCCCTTCTCACATCTACCAAACAAAGTCAATTCTATTCTCTATGCCATTTCCATATTTTATTACTAAGATACTCTAAGCTGTGCTACATTTAATAAACATCTCCAAGATCTCAGTGGCTTACCTACTTCTATAAAGTTCACCATGAGTCCTAGCCACGGCCAAGGGCACTGGTCCCTCTTGTGGGACCCAGGTAACCCAGGCAACCCTGAGCTTGTGGTCTCAAAAAAGGCTTCCATGTTTGTCACTGCAAAGTAACAGAGAAACTGGAGATCACATGGAGATTTTCACAGTTTTACTTTGGAGTGATCCATTTATAGTTGGTCTATGTTTAATCAGCCTGGTTAATAGTCATATGGCCTTGGCTACGTGCATTGAGGGGGTAAGGATAATTTTCATAATGCTTGGGGAGAAATAATATGAGAAGAAGATGGTGAATACATGAAATTGTGTCTGACTCATTTATTCTTGTTTCCCCTTTGTTCTATACATCACATTATATTATAATTTATTCATTTACAAGTTGGTTTGTATCTTCACTACACATGGGTCCTTAAGAGTAGGGACCACTACTTATTTCTCTCTGAAGCCTCAATACTAACTATAACACTTGGTTCTCAATAAACCCTCTATAAATGCATATTAAATTTATGGAATTTATTGAATGAAAGGATGAAAAATGAACGTTATTTTTTCCATAGTAATTTTCTCTTTCCATGATACAGTATCAGCCATCCTTCACTGAATATTACAGTATCAAAGTGCTCTGTAGGGATTTCTGTTTCCACCAATATTGTGGATTAAATTCTCTGGGGGGGCCTTCCTGATACTAAAACCTGCATAAAAGATAAATTATACTTAATTTCTTGACTTGCAGGATGTAAGAGAAAACACCACAAATAAAGAGACAGCTAGAGCACATGTGCTGGAGAGAGAGAGACAGAGAGAGAATGAGATAGAAGAAAAGCACAGGTTTGTACCTGAGTGGTGAGCTGTGAAAACACATAAAGGACAGGTTTTGTGGTCAGGACCACATATCAGTACTGCTTTTGGGATACTGGGCCTTTCCCTAGATTACTAAGGGGGATCTGGGACCTGGGACTAATATACAAAACTGAAGACTTGGGGGAACCTGGGTGGCTCAGTCAGTTGGGTGTCTGACACTTGGTTTTGGGTCAGATCATGATCTCAGGGTTGCGGTATGGAGCCCTCCACACTTAGCAGGGAGTCTGCTTGAAGGATTCTCTCCCTCCGCCGCTCTGCTCTCCCCCTCAGCGTGCTCTCTCTCTCTGTCTCTCAAATAAATAAATAAATCTTTAAAAAAAAAAAACAAAAAACCGAGGACTTGGCAAAGGATAATTGTGGGTCCAAGTCTAAAGTGCTTTAGGCTCTGGGCATATCAAATTCAATCACACTCTGTGGGAAAGCATCTTTTGGCCAGTCTCCAGAGTTTCCAAATAATGCCATCAACCAAACATAAGTCATAATCAAATAACACCAAAGGAACAATGAATAAACCACCTTCACTGGAATTAGAAGAGACAACCAAAAGTAGATTTAGGTTACAAACAACTTGATGGTTACAGTACGTGAGATATATTCACATGGATAATGACCTTGTTATCTTCACTTAGATGCTCAAATTATGGGTGGTTTTTAATAAATGCACAAAACTTTGTCACATGTAGGAAATCTCACACTTTTTGTCATATTTTTTTCAAATACTTTATGTAAATTACAATGAATAAACTATTAAATATCACTCTCTATACTGACATTTCTCAAACTGAGTAAAGAATCATTAACCATTTGGTATACTGTCTTTAAAATATAGTAGATAAAGTGACTTAATATAATAAATATAATTGTTGATACTAAAATTTAATTTAAAGGTTTCCATGTGACTATATTCATGTTATTACTTCATTTAACTCTGTTAATTCCCAATTATAAAGTTCATCTTCATTCTGATTTAACAAGTATTTGGTCATATTATCCTATTATTATGAAAGTGATAGGAAAATATTTAAATTACAAAATTTTGAGTTATTACACCCCCTAAATCATTCTCAGCAAATTTAATTTCTATATCATACTGTGCAGAAAGGAGTTAACATTGTAGCACTGAGACTGTTATCCTTAGAAATAACTGCTTGCATGGATAACTCTTGGTTGGCTCTAGAAACATGGTTTCAAAGGTACTTCCACCACCATGGGGTGCCTGGGTGGTTCAGTGGGTTAAGCAGCAAATCTTGATTTCTGCTCAGGTCATAATCTCAGGGTCTCTGTGATGGGTGTGGAGCTTGCTTAAGATTCTCTCTCTGTGGGGCGCCCAGGTGGCTCAGGCAGTTAAGCATCTGCCTTCGGCTCAGGTCATGATCTCCTGCATCAGGCTTCTTGCTCAGCAGTGAGCCTGCTTCTCTCTCTCTCTCCCCTTCTACCCCTCCCCACTGCTCATTCTCTCTCTCTCTCAAATAAATAAAAATCTTAAAAAAAAAAATCTCTCTCTGCCCCTCCCTCCCCCGCTGCTCTTGCTCTCTTAAAAAAAAATTATATATATATACATATATATATATATATATATATATATATATATATAGTATTTCTACCACCCTGACTTAATGAGTGTCACAATATGCCTAAACAGTTTGTGCATGCAAAACGTTTCATACCAAATATCTATTTTCTTTCTGGGACTCTGAAATTTTGATATATTACGCGTACCCTAATGTTTGTTTAAGTAAAATATGATAGAGATTTAGTCATATTACAATAGTGAAAGAGAAAATAAGAATCATAATGATGAACATGTAATTTATTCTCTTTCCACCAAGACAATCACAGTTTATGTAGTCATTAAGTGAATTATATTATTCACATTAAGTCGTATCTTAAAAAGTTCCTTTTTAGGGCCACCCTCATTTAAATAATTTCTGCAAAAAGAGAATTATATTCTATGCCACCACTAGAGTCCACTTCTATTTTTCACTATTTATTGCTATGAATAGATTTTTATGGAAATAATATCTTATGATCATTTCTAATCTTCTATTTTTGTCAATACATGGCTTTAAATTAAACAGAATGACAACATTTGCAATATACATTGCTGCATTTTAATGTGTATTTCTTTGTAGAAGCATTTTAAGATAATTTTCTTTTATGTTCACTTACTTAACAAGAGGCTGAAACTTATTTTTTTTATTACGTTATGTTAATTACCATACATTACATCATAAGTTTTTGATGTAGTGTTCCATGATTCATTGTTTGCGTATAACACCCAGTGCTCCATGCAGAACGTGCCCTCTTTAATACCCATCACCAAGCTAACCCATCCCTCCACCCCCTTCCCTCTAGAACCATCAGTTTATTTCTCAGAGTCCATAGTCTCTCATGGTTACCCTCCCCTTCCAATTTCCCCCACTTCATTCTTCCCCTCCTGCTATCTTCTTCCTCTTTTTTTTTTTTCTTAACATATATTGCATTATTTGTTTCAGAGGTACAGGTCTGTGATTCAATAGTCTTACACAATTCACAGTGCTCACCATAGCACATACCCTCCCCAGTCTCTATCACCCAGCCACCCATGCCTCCCACCCCCCACCACTCCAGCAACCCTCACTTTGTTTCCTGAGATTAAGATTCCTCATATCAGTGAAATCATATGATATATGTCTTTCTCTGATTGACTTATTTCACTCAGCATAATACCCTCCAGTTCCATCCACGTCTTTGCAAATGGCAAGATTTCATTCCTTTTGATGGCTGCATAATATTCCATGGTGTATATATACCACATCTTCTTTATCCATTCATCTGTCGATGGACATCTTGGCTCTTTCCACAGTTTGGCTATTGTGGACATTGCTGCTATGAACATCGGGGTGCATGTACCCCTTCGGATCCCTACATTTGTATCTTTGGGGTAAATACCCAGTAGTGCAATTGCTGGATCATATGGTAGCTCTATTTTCAACTTTTTGAGGAACCTCCATACTGTTTTCCAGAGTGGCTGCACCAGCTTGCATTCCCACCAACAGTGTAGGAGGGTTCCCCTTCTTCTGCATCCCCGCCAACATCTGTCGTTTCCTGACTTGTTAATTTTAACCATTCTGACTGGTGGGAGGTGGTATCTCATTGAGGTTTTGATTTGGATTTCCCTGAGGCCGAGCAATGTTGAGCACTTTTTCATTTGTCTGTTGGGCATATGGATGTCTTCTTTGAAAAAATGTCTCTTCATGTCTTCTGCCCGTTTCTTGATTGGATCATTTGTTCTTTGGGTGTTGAGTTTGATAAGTTCTTTATAGATTTTGGATACTAGCCCTTTATCTGATATGTCATTTGCAAATATCTTCTCCCATTCTGTCAGTTGTCTTTTGGTTTTGTTGACTGTTTCTTTTGCTGTGCAAAAGCTCTTTATCTTGATGAAGTCCCAATAGTTCATTTTTGCCCTTGCTTCCCTTGCCTTTGGCGATGTTTCTAGGAAGAAGTTGCTGAGGCTGAGGTCAAAGAGGTTGCCGCCTGTGTTCTCCTTTAGGATTTTGATGGACTCCTGTCTCACATTGAGGTCTTTCAACCATTTGGAGTCTATTTTTGTGTGTGGTATAAGGAAATGGTCCAGTTTCATTCTTCTGCATGTGGCTGTCCAATTTTCCCAACACCATTTGTTGAAGAGACTGTCATTTTTCCATTGGACATTCTTTGCTGCTTTGTCAAAGATGAGTTGACCATAGAGTTGAGGGTGCATTTCTGGGCTCTCTATTCTGTTCCATTGATCTATGTGTCTGTTTTGTGCCAGTACCATACTGTCTTGATGATGACAGCTTTGTAATAGAGCTGGAAGTCCGGAATTGTGATGCTGCCAGCTTTGCTTTTCTTTTTCAACATTCCTCTGGCTATTCAGGGTCTTTTCTGGTTCCGTACAAATTTTAGGATTACTTGTTCCATTTCTTTGAAAAAAGTGGATGGTATTTTGATGGGGATTGCACTGAATGTGTAGATTGCTCTAGGTAGCATTGACATCTTCACAATATTTGTTGTTCCAATCCATGAGAATGGAACGTTCTTCCATTTCTTTGTGTCTTCCTCAATTTCTTTCATGAGTATTTTATAGTTTCCTGAGTACAGATCCTTTGTCTCTTTGGTTAGATTTATTCCTAGGTATCTTGGATGGTTTTGGGTGTAATTGTAAATGGGATCGACTCCTTAATTTCTCTTTCTTCTGTCTTGTTGTTGGTGTATAGGAATGCCACTGATTTCTGGGCACTGATTTTATATCCTGCCACTTTACTGAATTCCTGTATGAGTTCTAGCAGTGTTGGGGTGGAGTCTTTTTGGTTTTCCACATAAACTATCATATCATCTGCAAACAGTGAGAGTTTGACTTCTTCTTTGCCAATTTGGATGCCTTTGATTTCTTTTTGTTGTCTGATTGCTGTGGTTAGGACTTCTAATACTATGTTGAATAGCAGTGGTGATAGTGGACATCCCTGCCACGTTCCTGACCTTAGGGGGAAAGCTCTCAGTTTTTCCCCATTGAGAATGATATTTGCTGTGGGTTTTTCATAGATGGCTTTTATGATATTGAGGTATGTACCCTCTATCCCTATACTCTGAAGAGTTTTGATCAAGAAAGGATGCTGTACTTTGTCAAATGCTTTTTCTGCATCTATTGGGAGGATCATATGGTTCTTGTTCTTTCTTTTATTAAAGTTCTATCACAGTGATTGATTTGTGGATGTTGAACCAACCTTGTAGCCCAGGGATAAATCCCACTTGGTCATGGTGAATAATCCTTTTAGTGTATTGTTGCATCCTATTGGCTAGTATTTTGGTGAGAATTTTTGCATCCATGTTCATCAAGGATATTGGTCTGTAATTCTCCTTTATGATGGGGTCTTTGTTTGGTTTTGGGATCAAAGTAATGTTGGCCTCATAAAACGAGTTTGGAAGTTTTCCTTCCATTTCTATTTTTTGGAACAGTTTCAGAAGAATAGGTATTAATTCTTCTTGAAATGTTTGGTAGAATTCCCCTGGGAAGCCATCTGGCCCTGGGCTTCTGTTTGTTGGGAGATTTTTGATTACTGTTTCAATCTCCTTAGTGGTTATAGGTCTGTTCGGGTTTTCCATTTCTTCCTGGTTCAGTTTTGGTAGTTGATACATCTCTAGGAATGCATCCATTTCTTCCAGATTATCTAATTTGCTGGCCTATAGTTGCTCCTAATATGTTCTTATAATTGTTTGCATTTCTTTGGTGTTGGTTGTGATCTCTCCTCTTTCTTTCATGACTTTATTTATTTGGGTCATTTCTCTTTTCTTTTTGATAAGTCTGGCCAGGGGTTTATCAATCTTGCTAATTCTTTCAAAGAACCAGCTCCTAGTTTCGTTGATCTGTTCTACTGTTCTTTTAGTTTCTATTTCATTGATTTCTGCTCTGATCTTTATTATTTCTCTTCTCCTGCTGGGTTTAGGCTTTATTTGCTGTTCTTTCTCCAGTTCCTTTAGGTGCAGGGTTAGGTTGTGTATTTGAGACCTTTCTTGTTTCTTGAGAGAGGCTTGTATTGTTATATACTTTCCTCTTAGGACTGCCTTTGCTGCATCCCAAAGATTTTGTCTTTTTTTTTTTTTTAAGATTTATTTATTTATTTGAGAGAGCGAGAATGAGAGAGAGAGTACATGAGAGGGGGGAGGGTCAGAGGGAGAAGCAGGCTCCTCGCTGAGCAGGGAGCCCGATGCGGGACTCGATCCCAGGGCTCCGGGATCATGACCTGAGCCAAAGGCAGTCGCTTAACCAATTGAGGCACCCAGGCACCCCCATCCCAAAGATTTTGAAAAGTTGTGTTTTCATTTTCATTGGTTTCCATGAATCTTTTTCATTCTTCTTTAATTTCCTGGTTGACCCATTCATTCTTTAGTAGGATGCTCTTTAGCCTCCATGTATTTGAGTTCTTTCCGACTTCCCTCTTGTGATTGAGTTCTAGTTTCAAAGCATTGTCGTCTGAAAATAGGCAGGGAATGATCCCAATCTTTTGGTACCGGTTGAGACCTGATTTATGACCTAGGATGTGATCTATTCTGGAGAATGTTCCATGGGCACTAGAGAAGAATGTGTATTCTGTTGCTTTGGGATGGAATGTTCTGAATAGATCTGTGAAGTCCATTTGGTCCACTGTGTCATCTGAAGTCTTTATTTCCTTTTTGATCTTTTGCTTAGAGGATCTGTCCATTTCAGTGAGGGGGGTTTAAAGTCCCCCACTATTATTGTATTGTTGTCGATGTGTTTCTTTGCTTTTGTTATTAATTGCCTTATATAATTGGCTGCTTCCATGTTAGGGGCATAGATATTTACAGTTGTTAGATCTTCTTGTTGGATAGACTCTTTAAGTAGGATATAGTGTCCTTCCTCATCTCTTATTACAGTCTTTGGTCTAAAATCTAATTTGTCTGATATAAGGATTGCCACCCCAGCTTTCTTTTGGTGTCCATTAGCATGGTAAATGGTTTTCCACCCCCTCACTTTCAATCTGGGGGTGTCTTTGGTTCTAAAATGAGCCTCTTGCAGACAGCATATTGATGGGTCTTGTTTTTTTTTTTATCCAGTCTGATAGCGTGTGTCTTTTGATTGGGGCATTTAGCCCATTTACATTCAGGGTAATTGCCTGTAAGGTGACTGTTACTGTATATGGTCTGTGTTCCTTTCTGGTCTATGTTGCTTTTAGGCTCTCTCTTTGCTTAGAGCACCCCTTTCAATATTTCTTGTAGGGCTGGTTTTGTGTTTGCAAATTCCTTTAGTTTTTGTTTGTCCTGGAAGCTTTTTATCCCTCCTTCTATTTTCAATGACAGCCCAGCTGGATATAGTATTCTTGGCTGCATATTTTTCTCATTTAGTGCTCTGAAGATATCATGCCAGTCCTTTCTGGCCTGCCAGGTCTCTGTGGATGGGTCTGTTGCCGATCTAATGTTTCTACCATTGTAGGTTACAGATCTCTTCTCCCGAGTTGCTTTCAGGATTTTCTTTTTGTCTCTGAGACTCGTAAGTTTTACTATTAGATGTCGGGGTGTTGACCTATTTTTATTGATTTTGTGAGGGTTTCTCTGTGCTTCCTGGATTTTGATGCCTGTTTCCTTCCCCCAATTAGGGAAGTTCTCTGCTATAATTTGCTCCAATATACCTTCCACCCCCTCTCTCTTTCTTCTTCTTCTGGGATCCCAATTATTCTAATGTTGTTTCGTCTTATGGTATCACTTATCTCTTGAATTCTGCCCTCGTGACCCAGTAGTTGTTTATCTCTCTTTTTCTCAGCTTCTTTATTTTCCATCATTTGGTCTTCTTTATCACTGATTCTCTCTTCTGCCTCATTTATCCTAGCAGTTAGAGCCTCCATTTTTGATTGCACCTCATTAATAGCCTTTTTAAGTTCGACTTGGTTAGATTTTAGTTCTTTTATTTCTCCAGAAAGGGTTTCTCTAATAACTTTCATTTTTTTTCAAGCCCCACTAGTATCTTTAAAATCATCATTCTGAACTCCAGTTCTGACATCTTACTAATGTCCATATTGATTAGGTCCCTGGCAGTCAGTACTGTCTCTTGTTCTTTTTGTTGAGGTGATTTTTTCTGTCTTGTCATTTTGTGCAGAGGAGAATAGATGAATGAGAGAACAAAATGCTAACAAGGTAACAATGTCCCCAGAAAATATACTCTAAACAAATCAGAAAAGACCTGAAACTGGGGGGAAAGAAAGAAAGAAAAAAGAAAGAGAAAGATAAAAACAAACAAAAACAAAACAAAATAAAGAAAACAGGATATGATCAAATATGATCAGGCTGGTGCATAGGTCAGTGCCGCACACCAGATTTTGGGCGTATTTTGGTCTGGTAGAAGAAAGTGCCTCCCAAAATTTTAAAGAAAGAAAAACTTACATATGTACAAAAATAAGGGCTAATATGATGAAGGGATGGAATATGACTCTAAAGATGAAAATTATAAAAGATTTTATAAAAGGAATTGATAAGATAAGAAGTTGGTTGAAAAAAGAAAGAAGAGGATTTAAAAAAAAAGGGGGGGAGAGAATGTGCTCAGGCAGGAGACTAGAACAAAGCCATAGACGAGAGATTTAGGGTATATTTTGATCTGTTAGAAGAAACTGTATCCCAAAATTTTAAAGAGAGAACAACTTATATATATATACCAAAAATAAGCGTAACTACTATGAGGGGATAGAATATGACTCTGAAAATGAAAAATAAAAAAGATTTTTTTTAAAAAGAGGGATTGATAAGATGTTGGTTGAAAAAGGGAAAAAAATATTTTAAAAAAGAGAGAGAGCTAAAAAAATTCAAATAAACAAAATTAACTTTGAAAGACTAAAGCATCATGGGAAAAAAGCCACAAATTCTATGTGCAATATTCCCCTAGGGCTCGAGTTCTGCTGTTCTCCTTGATGGGTAAACTTGGTCTTGGCTGGCTGTTCTCACTGATCTTCTGGGGGAGGAGCCTGTTGCCATGGTTCCCAAATGTCTCTGCCAGAGGCAGAATTGTCCTGCCCTTGCTGGTCCGGACTAAGTAATCTGCTCGGGTTTCCCCTCGGGAGCTTCCTTCCTTCCATACATCTGTGTGATAGTGTGTGTATGCAATATGGTGGAAAACAATACCTATAAACAAAGCCAAATAAAATAAAGCTTATTTTCAATCAGTTATTTATTTTTAAAGTTTTTTCTCTTTATAACTTTGTTTTATAATGAAGCATAAATATATTTTCAATGAAAAAAGTCAAATATAAAGATTAAAATTTGAAATATTCCTTTACCAGCTCCTTGACAGTTTTTGTGCTTCCAAATTATTAGTTAGAAATTAAGATTCTAATCTTTTTAATTGATTCACATACATGCACACTTTATATCTCTTACTCTTAGATATCTCTATGTCCTAGGTCATCATTCTTGTGGTACATTTGAACCCCAAGTCAGTTCTTCTCTCTGGATCTGGGGATATGTTTTTCTTTTCTTTTCTTTTCTTTTCTTTTCTTTTCCTTTTTTCTTTTCTTTTTTCTCTTGTCTTCTTTTTTTTTCTTTTTTTTTTTTTTTTAGAGAGAGAGAAAGAGATAGAGTGCTCACACAGGGGGAGTGGCAGGGGGAAAGGGAGAGAGAGAATCTTAAGCTTGATCTCACAACCCTGAGATCATGTCCTGAGCTGAAATCAAGAGTTGGATGCTTCACCGACTGAGCAACCCTGGCGCCCCTGGGATATATTTTTCTACAGAATCCACAAGGATCTTATAGATAATAGTCTAGTTCAGCATTTCCAAAATCTGTACATTTTAAATCCTTTAGTTGTGGCCATATTTCATTCATTCTCAGGCTGGCAGAGTCTTTAAAATAGCATGATTTCTCCTAGGTTAGTCTCATATCATTATCTAAAAAGGTATCTGATATCTTAAGAAATCATGTCTTTGGAAGTTAAGGTGAAATAAAATTCTACTCCTGAAATCTATTTTTAATTTTATAAACACATAATGCTCCCTACATTGTATTCTCTGCTAATAGGCCCCAGACAGAAAAGAGATCATTTGCAACTGTGACTTTCCTGCTGTATCTTTGGATTTCTGGTGTCATTCCCAACTCATTGCGTCTAAGGGTTAAACTGGGCCTTGATCCTGAACTGTTGTTCCAGTTGACCTGCAGTATTAGTAAAATTGTGCTTTGGGTTCGCTTCCAGAGAGGAGTTGAGGACAACATACATCTTTGGTTCAAAACTCTGGAACAGTCTTATCCCACAAATATAAGTCCATTGAAACTGTGACTTGCCTATTTTAGTCCCAGAATATTTAATTTTAAATAAAGTTATATGTAAGCTTTAAAAATGACAATTCTAGTTCTGGATAAGATGATGTGAGCACACTGTACCCTGCTTCTTTCACCAAATGTAGCTATAAAACCTGGACATAATTCAGCTATAAAACCTGAAACAACCATCAGAGGGCTAATCCGGGGGATTGGGATAGACAAAGAGAAAGTCCAAAGTCTTACCTAAATATCATCTTAAATCAGATACAGGTGAGCTCAAGGCACAATTCATCCCAAGTTAAATTCCTCTCCAACTGTGAATGTGTGAAAACAAACAAGTTATGTGCTTCCCAAGTAATGGTGGGGTAGGCAGAGAATAGAAAAATACATTTCCATTTCAAAAGGGAGAAAGAGTAAAAAAGAAAAAGGTAATAGCTCTCGGTTCCAAAATCTAACAGGACAAACACCATTCAACTTTAAGGCTCCAGAATACCTCTCTTTGGCTGAATGCTCTACCTTCTAGACCCAGTGGGGTGGCAATGTCATCCCGATGACTATGAAGTCCAAGATGAAGGCACTAGATTTGGTGTCTGGTGACATCCCACTTCCTGATTCACAGATGGCTAGCCTCACACCGTGTCTTTGCATGGTGAAGGGACAAGGGAGCTCTCTGAGGTCTCTGTTTCTCTCTCCTTTTTAAAAGATTTATTTATATATTTTAGAGGGGAGGGGGAGCAGAGGAAGAGAGATAAACCCAAGCAGACTCCCCCAGTGCAGGGCTTGATCCCAGGAGCATGAGATCATGACCTGAGGTAAAACCAAGAGTTGGACACTTAACCGACTGAGCCACCCAGGCACCCCTAAGGTCTCTTTTATAAGGACATGAATACCATTCATGAAGGTTGTACCCTCATGACCTAATTACTTCCCAAAAGTTCTGCCTTCTAATGTCATCACTTTGGGGATTAGGACTTCACATATGAATTTTAGGGGGATACAAACATTCAGTCTGTAGCAGAGGCTCTAGGAAAAAAATTGATTCCTTGCTTTTCCAGGTTCTAGACACTGGCCCACCCTCTTTGGTTCATAGGTATTTTCCATATTAAAAGCCCTCAATCACATAACCTAATCTTTGCTTCTCTCCTTAGGTGTCCTCTGCCTCTTATCTCCCTCTTCCCTTATAAGTACCCATGCGACTACATCAGGCTCACCTGGATAATCCAGGATAATCTCCTCACATCAATGTTCTTAATTTAATATCTACAATGTATCTTTTACCTTCTACATTAACATAGTCGCAGGTTCTGGGGATGAGAATGTGGACATCGTTGGGGGGCCATTATTCTGCTTACTACCATAGTCAAAACAAAATTATTAATGGTCATGTAGAAATGAAAGGTAAAAATTACCAGATGATAATGATTTTTTTTCTGTTGCATCCTCTTTTCAATATTTCCTATTTTCCCTTGGCCTTTTGAAATTCCATTAAGATAATACCAGATTTGGAATTTTTTTCACTCATCTTTCTTAAAGAGTAAGGAATTTATAATACCCATGTCTTTCTTTTTTTCTTTTTGGCTCTGGTAATTATTTCTATCTTTTGGTTATTTACTTCTCTCCATGTCTCTATTATTTCTGCAATGCCTATTTAAAAGGTTTTCTAGTTTTTGTGTATATTCTCTTTGTTTTGGAAACCCATACTGTCCATTGTCCCTTTGTATTAATTCTGGGAGAAATATTTGGTTTCATTTTTCTGTTCCCTAATCTTCCTCTTTCTCTGCATTATATCTAATAATCAACTTTTTTTCTGTCTGATAAAATATTTTTATTTTTTTATTTTTTCTATTACCTTTAGCTTCTACTTCTTTCACTCCACCCTCTGCGCATGGCTATTTAATGATATTTTGTTTTAATGTTTTCTCTTTTTTTTCCATCATCCCTTTGTCTTTAATGATGTTGCTCTTTTGTTTAGTGTTGTGAGCTATTTTGTTTCATGGTGCCAAGTGTCCTCAATTTCCTATTCATATTTTATTTATTGGTAAAGATTACTGTTCACTTGTCCAGATATGCTATGTGTGCTGCAGATTTTATCCCCAGACACTGCTTCTGCCTAAGAAGAAACACATTTGCCACTGACTGTCCAGAATACGGAGGGAGGCCGAGCTGCCCAGTCTATGCTGAATGTGCTCTTGAGTCTTTAATTTCAACAATGATCCTCCCCCAGGTGGAGGGGCAGCCACACCCACCTCCATCTCAGCATTCACCTGTGATTGGTTTCTTCTTTGCTTGTTCTCTGTTGTTCTCATCCCTTTTCTGTCTGTGAGGAATGCCTCAAACATTCTGGTGTTTTGATAGCACTCTTTGGTGTTTCCCAGTGAGAGCTATTTTGAATTATTTATTGCACTACTGGGTATTTACACCAAAGACACAGATGTAGTGAAAAGAAGGGCCATATGCACCCCAATGTTCATAGCAGCAATGTCTGCAATAGCCAAACTGTGGAAAGAGCCAAGATGCCCTTCAACAGATGAATGGATAAAGAAGATGTGGTCCAGGGGCACCTGGGTGCCTCAGTCGTTAAGCGTCTGCCTTCGGCTCAGGTCATGATCCCAAGGTCCTGGGATCGAGCCCCGCATCGGGCTCCCTGCTCCAAGGGAAGCCTGCTTCTCCCTCTCCCACTCCCCCCCACTTGTGTTCCTGCTCTCGCTGTGTCTCTCTCCATCAAATAAATAAATAAAATCTTTAAAAAAAAAGAAGATATGGTCCATATATACAATGGAATATTAGCCATCAGAAAGGATGAATACCCAATTTTTACATCAACATGGATAGGACTGGAGGAGATTATGCTAAGTGAAATAAGTCAAGCAGAGAAAGTCAATTATCATATGGTTTCACTTATTTGTGGAACATAAAGAATAGCATGGAGGACATTAGGAGAAGGAAGGGAAAAATGAAGGGGGGGGAGATCGGAGGGGGAGATGAACCATGAGAGACTATGGACTCTGAGAAACAAACTGAGGGTTCTAGAGGGGAGGGGTTGGGGGGATGGGTTAGCCTGGTGGTGGGTATTGAGGAGGGCATGCACTGCATGGAGGACTGGGTGTTATATGAAAACAATGGATCATGGAACACTACATCAAGAACCAATGATGTATTATATGGTGACTAACATAACATAATAAAATAAAAAAAATAAAATGTATTTTCTCTTATTTCATGTATTTCTAATGGCTCAATTTTCACTACCTCCTTTATTCAATTTGCAAACACCTTCTTGCATACTTCAAGGATCCACTTCCTTGTCCTTCCTCTGGTAGGTTTTATTTCTTCCAGCATGGAAAGGTACTTCTGTAATACTCTCACAAATCCACTGATCTTTCTCCTTTTTCATGCTCATCAACTTGGTATTAATTCTTCTCCCTTGGATGGTGAGTGACAAGAGAGGGTCAAATTTTGTCTTTATTGTTCTCTGTTATAATCACAAAGATTAATAGAGCACTTAGCACATAGCAGTTACAATTTTTCAATTAAAATATATTATTCTTCAAACCATTTTTTTGTTGTTACCGTTAAAGGTGGGAGAGTGATACAACAAAGGACGGGGTGTTCAGCAGCACTGTGTGATAACAGGGAAAAAAGTACAGTGTGTCACAGGGACCAAAACTTCAAGAGGCATCTAGTCACAGGGAACATAGGAAAAGATGTGTGTAATTTTTGTCACATACATTTAATATTGATAAGGGAAGTGTAAGAAATTAAAGGGAATAATTATTCAGTAAATAATGTTAAAGGCACCTGGATGGCTCACTGGGTTAGGCAACTGCCTTTGGCTCAGGTTGTGATCCCTGAGCCCTGGGATTGAGCCCTGTGTTGGCTCCCTGCTCAGCAAGGAGTCTGCTTCTCCCTCTCCCTATATCCCTCTCCCTGCACGTACGCACTCTCTCTCTCAAATAAATAAAAATAAAATCTTTAAAAAATAATGTTGAGATTATTGATTAGTAATTTACAAAGAAATATATTAACACCTTAACATGCTATATTTCAAAATAAATTTCAGATTAAAATAGTAATATAAAAACTAAAAAGAGAAGATAAACCAAAGTAATATTTATCCAACATCTGTAGAAGGATGATATTCTATACTTCAAAGCTATAAATCACAAGGGAAAGGGTAATTGGAATTAACCAGATGAAAATGTAAAATATTCATATGAGAAAAAGATAAGTAACAAAAAGGGGGGGAAAAACTTGGCAGTGGATTTTGGTTTAATTAATAAGTTAAAACAATTAATATTTTAGTGTTATTTTAATTTTTCAACAACAGGAAATTGAATTTAAAAATCTAAGAATATTTCTGGTCTTTCATTCTGTTTCTTTAAAAAAAAAAAGTTGAGTACCTCAATTCCATTACTAAAGTGCAAACATTTAATCAGGATTCCATATAAATCATGGATTTTTAAATAATTTTTTAAAAGGAAGAATGAATGAATTACTAAAATTTGGAAAAGAACTGAAATCAGAATTTACTTTGAGAAAAAAATAACACTTGACATTTACATTGAAGCATGGTTCAAATGAAGTAACGTTACATGATTTTGGGAGGTGGAACATTCTAAAATTTCTACCCTAAAATGATGACATCTTGCTGCAAGATAAAAATGATTTCTCATTTCTCTGTAAATGTTATAAAAACCAGGTCAAATTCTGGCTTTCGGGGAACCAGAAGGGAATGAGGTTTTTAATGGGACTGTTGAGGATCAGAAAAGTGACAGGATATTCAGTACCTGTTTTCATGCAGAAACAGTTGTGTCCATAACTATAAAAGGAGTTTTGTTGTCAACACTTGATTTCAAAGGCGAATGTACCTTATTTTATGAATGAACATTTTTAAGTGAGATGCTGTATGGTAGCTATGTACAGAAGTGTTTTCCCTTAAAAAAATGAGTTTTCAATTGAGTTCAGCTGTGTGTAATCATTGCCTGAGCATTAACGTTAGAAAGAGGTTCTGAAATAAAATTCTTCGCAAAGTCAGGAGCAAAAGTTTTATGCTACCAAAAGTTGCACAAAGCACAGTGGTAGGGGGTGTAGGAGGGAAGGATAATGTTGTGTGATTTCTCAGGAACCCTTCTGAATGGTCCAATGATTATATAAACTTTCCAGTGCATGGTCCCTTGAAACATACTTTCTTCCTGAGTAAAAGAACCACTATAGGAATGCACATTTTCTTTGCTTTCACTGCCTTATTATTCTCTGTGACAGATCTTGACACAAAGCATTAGAAGGTTTTGTTTTGTACAGATGATTGTGTATGGTTATTCCCATATTTTAATCACCAACTTATATAAACTCTAAACATTCCACAATATCTGTAGCCTTTGTATTGACAATGTTATAACTCAATCAAGGCCGATTGTGCTCAAGTAAGTCATGAAATTAATTAGTTACAAAAATTACGTTAGGTGTTGCAACATGCTAGTGTTTTTCCAGACAAATTATTCTGATGAATAGTGCAGAAACAAGGAAAGAAATTAAAGACTGTGAAGCTGTTTGCAGTGTACCAGTCCTAGGGAAATGAATGAATTAAACAAGGAGTATTAAGAAAGCCATTTAAATTGCTCTTTCTTGGTGTCCTTTTTTTGTTTTGTTTTTTTCCAAGCAGCTCCTTGCAGCTAGCTACCAGCCTTATCTTCTTGCTGCTATGGTGCTTATGACACTCTGGTTGCACCCCATTAGGGGTTTGCTTGTTGTTTGCAGGTGAGGGAGGGAGAGGACTAACAAAGGAAAAATATAAACATTTAATCCTGCATCTTATAGGCAGAGGTTTTCAAAGGGTGGTTATAAAAGACCAAGTACTAGGTTACTAGTACTAATTGGTTTTCCAGCACAGTATTTACAAAATTGCGGTTGAATGTCATTCGACAAGTCATGGCTTTCGTTGTTTACTATGGTCCATTTCCAGGCTGCCGGGCCTGGCCCTGAAGCCATGTTCTTCTGCAACATGACCCAGACCTTTCTCCCTCACATATAAAACCTGGATTTACTTTCTCTCATTTAAAACTTTGCTGATTTGAAATTTAACAAGAAAGAAAAGAAAACACAATACATGTCTGTAAATAAAACATATCAGTTGAGGATGATGTTTGGGACTACTGTTTTTCAGGCTTACTGTCCATATGAAGGAAACTATTTCGAAAACCAACTCTATTCTATTTCTTTCATTTGCCATAGGATGCCAACGTGTAGGTAACCTAAAACACTCTTTGCAGATAAGACTTTGGCTTTATTTGTATTGCCTCAGCCTCATTTACAACCCACCATTTGTTGACTATATACATCCACTATGACACTTACCTAGAGTTAGGGGTAGCAAGACACCTTGGGCTCAAAGTTGAAGGACACACTCACACTCAGGTGTCCACCATGCCCCCACAGACCCTGAGAGGGAGCATCTTGTTAAATGCTGAGCCCTAGGCATCTGGTTCTTAAGAAGTCACTTATAGCAAGCTTACTTATAGATTACAAATCCATCATCTGTTCATACTGAACTTAGCTAGATTTATCATAATTTAACAAAAAGTTCTCAGTAACTATATAAAAAATGAGTTCAGGTTTTTAGAAGAATGGAGACCTGGTGATCTGATCCCTGTTTCTAAACCATATCAGTGATTGCGTCTTTGGGTGCTTTTTTCCCCCCACAAAGGATTTTGTAAGACTCAAGTTTCCATCAAGTATCTACTCATTTCCCTTCCTAGCTTCTATTATAGTCCAATCCACCATCATCTCTGCTAAGACTACTGCTACATTCCGATTTGTATCCACTGTATTCACTTTCCTGGGTGCTTCATGGGACACTGCATGGTTCTCTCCCACAGTAAACTGATGGACCCATTTGTCATGTTGGACGTTATTGTAGACAGGGAGTCAGAATCCCCTTGGACAGAATTGGTACTAGGAGCACAGATGAGGGGACATTGTCCGTTTGGGAGCTAGGGTAGAAGAAATGAGAACTAACTCCTATTAGGACATGTTTTTCTTAGAAATTAGCAAAAACAACTAAAGCAGACATCATTAGGTGACTGAAGACTTGGATTCTGCAAGTGGGCATTATCATAGGGAAATACAAGGATTAATATTTCATGACCTCATATGTACCCACATGCTAGTAAGATACGAGTTCATATGGGTTACATTTGAAAAAATTATCCTGAGTAAACTTCATCTCATTGTTTACCTTTTGACATTAAGTGCCAAGTCCTTATAATAATGTAGCTACTTAATATGGTTTGTGCATTTAATAATTGAGAAGAGTCAATATTTAAAAACTATGTTGGAAAACATTTAAAAAATTTTATAGGCTCTGTTCATTTGCATGAAAACTAGAAAGAAAAATCTATTCTTATCTCTTAAACAAAGACTTATGAGGCACTCATTTTCTTCCAATCCATTGAAAAAAAATTGATGACTAAGTAAAACTACCTGTAATAAAATAATTGACTGTACCTAAAATTATCCTGAAAAATTCAGGCAATCATTAGTGATTAATATTGGAGCATCCCTGGTATATTACATGCTGGATACTATGAACCATAATTTGAGAAATATTCTACTGAACTTCCTTCACTATGAAAATTCATCATTTTCTCTTCTGGTTAAGGATTTTTTTTTTAAGTTTTTACTTTGGAGTAAAATATAATTTGATTGTTAAATCATAAGTTCCTTTTTCTTATCACTTAAAACTATTTTAAAAATTATATAGCATACTTGATATGTACATAAGAATGTCTAATGATTAATCACCTAAATTAAAATTAGAAATTAACTGATAATAATTGTGTTTCCTTGTGTTCTCACCATTTCCTTTTCTCATCAGTGAAAATTATCACTCCCTTGAAATTTTTATTATACCATTTAAACATTCTTTTTAAATGAACTTTAAAAAAAATTAATACCTGTAAGTTGAATAGCTGAGTCAGAGCTTTGCATACATTCTGCTTTGCAAGATAGTTCCAAGTTGTTTTCTAAGGAGGTGGATCAATTTTCACTTCCATTAATAGTGCCTGCTGGTTCAAATTGATTGACACCCTCACTAACATTTGGAATTATGAGACTTCTTAATTTTGTCAATCTGGCGAGTATAAAATTGTGTCTCATTATGGTCTTAATTTCATTTCCCTGATTACCTACAGGGTAGAATATCTTGTCATAGATTAATTGACTATTTCCTGTTATGCAAAATGCCATTTCATGTCTTTTTCCAGTGTCTTTCTGATTTTGTTTTGTCTTTCTCCGATTTATTAGTAGGAGTTATACATTTTACATATTAATACTTTTTTGTCTGTGTGTGCTTAAATATCTGCTAGTTTTAGTGTCTCTTCACCTTACTTAGGATGCCCTGTGATAAATAAAATGGCTTAATTTTATTGTAGTAGAATGTTCAATATTTTTATATATGTTAGTTGTTTGTGTCTTCCTTTTTAAAAAGATTTTATTTATTTTAGAGAGAGATAGAGAGTGTGAGCAAGGTGAGGGGCAGGGGGAGAGGGATAGAATCTCAAGCAGACTCCATGAAGAACGTGGAGCCCAATGCAGGACTTGATCTCATGACCCTGAGATCATGACCTGAGCCAAAATCATGATTCAGAATCTTAACCAACTGAGCTACAGGGGCCCCTAGTTGTTTGTGTCATTTAAATAAACTCTCTCCTAAACCAGATCCATGAGAACAGTCTATTTTTTTCTCTTGATTTTTAGATGCTCAATCCATTAAGAATTTTTTTTTAATATTTGATGTGAAATAGGAATTCAATTATAGTATCCCCCCTTTAAATAACCCAATTTTTCCCAGGATATAAAGTGTTACCTTGTCATTTAACCATTCTCCTTACATATGTGGGTCTTTTGCCTATATCTTAACCAATATTTTATTGGCTTAATTTGTCTCTAAATTTATTTTATTTTATTTATTTATTTTTATTTTTTTTTTAAAGATTTTATTTATTTATTTGAGAGAGAGAGACTCAGAGAGAGAGCACATGAGAGGGGGGAGGGCCGGGAGGGTCAGAGGAAGAAGCAGACTCCCTGCCGAGCAGGGAGCCCGATGCGGGACTCGATCCTCGGACTCCAGGATCATGACCTGAGCCGAAGGCAGTCGCTTAACCAACTGAGCCACCCAGGTGCCCTTAATTTGTCTATAAATTTAATAAGTTTTGTTGTCTTGTAAGGTGGTCATTGCCATCTTATATTTCTTCAGGAGTGGTTTGGCTAGACCTTTACTTTTTCATATTAATTTAAATTTACCTTGCCAAGTTCCTCAAAAAAAAATCCTGTTGAGAATTTGATTGAAATTAAAGCTATAGATCAATTTGGGGATAAATGTGAGCTTAAGTTTTTGCTTTTTCTTATCGTAAACATAGATTGCTCTCCATTTAATTTTGTCTTCTATTTAAATTTTATTATGTTCTCTATGAAAAACTTCACACTTTTTGTTAGATTTAACATAAATGCACGCAAACATTTCCTAGGGGTCTTGAAATAGTGTATCTGATTTTAATTAAGTTGCAAATGTTTCTTAATTCCTTATGATTTTTTCATTGACCTGAATTTTCTTTAGTTATGTTAATCAATTTCATATCATATGTGGGTTTTACTTCTATATCTTTGTTATTGATTACTACTTGCACACGTCCATTATGGTCAGAAAAAAATCACAAATATAATCTAATTATTTGAAATTTGTTGAGACTTACAATCCAATACATGGTTAATTTTCATAAATGTTTTATGATTAAGACTATATCCATGAACATTGTGATGGTTAATTTTATGTGTCAACTTGACTGGCCTGGTGCTAACATTAAACATTATTTCTGGGTGTGTCTGTGAGGATGTTTCCAGATGTGTCTGATTTGAATTGGCATACTCTGTGAAGTAGATTGCCCTCCCACTGTGAGTGGGCACCTTCCAGTCCCTTGTAAACCTGAATGGAACAAAAGGCAGAGGTAAGAGGAATTTGATTCTTTTTTTTTTTTTTTAAAGATTTTATTTATTTATTCATGAGAGACAGAGAGAGAGGCAGAGGGAGAAGCAGGCTCCCAAAGAGCAGGGAGCCCGATGCGGGACTCGATCCCAGGACGCTGGGATCATGACCTGAGCCGAAGGCAGACGCTTAACCATCTGAGCCACCCAGGCGCCCAAGAGGAATTTGATTCTTTTGTTTTCTGACTGCCTGCTTGAGTTGGGACATTTCATTTCATCTTATCTGGAGCCTCAGACTAGGATTTACACATCAGCTCTCCTGGTTCTCAGGCCTTGGGAAACTGACTGAATTATACCACTGGTTTGCCTAGGTCTCCAGCTTGCAGAAAGCAGATTGTGGGCTTTCTCAGCCTCCCTCAACACAGGAAATAATTCCTCATAATTAATCAAATATGAAACTGATTCTGTTTCTCTGGAGAATTCAGACTAATACAGACCATTTACTAGTTATATATGTTTATGTTAGTGTATTAAGCGTATATAGCTTTAGGATTTAAACTTTTTCTTCATAAATGGACCTATTTACTATTAGGATCTGATGTATTTTATCCATGATAATACTTTTCTATTTAAAAATACTATTAACTATTATTAAAACACTAAATTTCTTTGTCAGATTTTTCTCTCACTGTTTTTTTGCTTGTTTTAACTTTGAGTATTCTGATGAAATGGCTTTAATGTCTACTTTTTTTTTTAATTAAGACTTTTTTGGGGGGGGAGCAGTTTTAGTTTCATGGAAATATTGAAGGAAAGGTAGAGAGATAACTTTTGCCTCCACATGTGCATAGCCTCCATCATTATCAACATCCCCCACCAGAGTGGTACCTTTGTTACAAATGATTCACCTGCATTGACACATCAAATCACCCAAAGTCCATGGTTTCCATTACAAGTCATTCTTGGTGTTATACATTGTGGAGGTTTGGACAAATGTTTAATGACATGTATCAATCATCGTGGTACCACACAGAGTATTTTTACCACCCCAAAGATCCTCTGTGCTTCACCTACGCATCTGTCACCTGACCTCCCCTTCTCCAGGCCCTGGCAACCACTGATCTGTTCACTCCATAGTTTTGCCTTTTCAGAATGTCATACAGTTAGAATCATACAGTATGTAGCCTTTTCAGAATGGCTTCTTTCAGTTAGTAACATGCATTTAAAGTTCCTCCATGTCTTAATGTGGATGATAGCTCATTTCTTTTTAGTGCTTAATAATATTCCATTGCCTAGATGTACCACAGTTTATTTATCCACTCACCTACCGAAGGACATCTTGGTTGCTTCCAAGATTTGGTAATTATGAATGAAGTTCCTATTGATATCTGTGCACAGGTTTTCATGTGGACATGAATTTTTAGCTCCTTCAGGTAAATACCAAGGAGTGCAAGTACTGAATCATATGGTAAGAGAATGTTTGGGTTTTATTTATTTATTTATTTTAAGATTTTATTTATGATAGAGAGAGACAGTGAGAGAGGGAACACATGCAGGGGGAGTGGGAGAGGGAGAAGTAGGCTTCCTGCCAAGCAGAGAGCCCAATGTGGGGCTCGATCCCAGGACCCTGGGATCATGACCCGAGCCGAAGGCAGACGCTCAATGACTGAGCCACCCAGGCTCCCCGAGAATGTTTGGTTTTTAAGAAATTGCCAAACTGTCTTCCAAAGCAGCTGTACCATTTGCATTCTCAACTACAATGAATGAGAGTTCTTGTTGCACCATATCTTCACATCATTTGCTGTTGTCAGTGTTCTGGATGTTGGCCATTCTAATAGGTTTGTGGTGTTATCTCATGGTGGTTTTAATTTGCATTTCCATAATGATGACATATGGTGTGGAATATCTTTTCATGTGCTTATTTGCCATCTGTCTATCTTCTTTGGTAAGGGGTCTTTAAAATCTTTGACCCATTTATTAGTTGGGTTGTTTCTTTTCTTATAGTTCAGTTTTAAGTGTCCTTTGTATATTTCAGATAACACTTCTTTATCAGATATGTCTGTTGTAAATATTTTCTCCCAGCCTATAGCTTGTCTCCTTAGTCTTTTAAAGAGTGTCTTTCACAGAGCAAAAATTTTTAATTTTAATTATGTTTAGCCAATCAGTTATCTACTTTATCGGTTGTGCCTTTGGTGTATCTTAAAAGTCACTGCCATACTCAAAGTTGTCTATACTTTATCCTAGGTTATCTTCTGGGAGTTTTATAGTTTCAAGTTTTACATTTAGGTCTGAGACCCATTCTGAGTTAGTTTGTGTAAACAGTGTATGGTTTGTGTTTAGATTCATATTTTTGTGTGTAGATCTCCAGTTGTTTCAGCACCAGTTGTGAAAAGACTACCTTTGCTCCATTGTATTGTCTTTCCTCTTTTGTCAAGATCAATTAATTATATTTATGTGGCTGTATTTCTGGGCTTTCTGCTATGTTCCATTGATTTATTTATCTATGCTTTGCAAACATCATGCTTTCTTGGTTACTGTCACCTTATAGTAAGTCTTGAAGTAAGGTAGTATTAGTCCTCTAACTTTGTTTTTCTCCTTCAATATTGTGCTATTTATTCTAGGTCTTCTGCCTCTCCACATAAACTTTAAAAACAGGTTGTCAGTATCCACAACATAATTTGCTGAGAATTTAATTGGGATTTCACTGAATCGCTAGATCAAATTAGGAAGAACTGACCTTGATTATATTGATTCTTCCTATCCATGCACATGGACTATCTCTCCATTTATTTAGTTGTTCTTTGATTTTGTTCATCAGACTTCTGTCATTTACCTCATATAGATCTTGTATATTTTACTAGATTTATCCTATTTCACTTTTTAGAGTGCCAATATAAGTGATATTATGTTTTCAATTTCAAATCCCACTGAATTCATTGCTAGTACATAGGAAAGTGACTGAATTTGTACATTAACCTTATATCCTGCTATAATCATTTATTAGCTTCAGGAATTTTTTTGTTCATTCTTTTGGGTTCGCTATATGGATTATCATGTCATCTGTGGGGAAAAGCAGTTCTATTTCTTCTTTCCTGATATTTTTACCTTTTCTTTCTTTTTCTTGTCTTATTGCATTAGGTAAAACTTCCAGTACAATGTTAAAAAGAAGTGATGACAGGAAACATCTCTGCCCTAAACCTGATCTTAGTGGAAAAGCTTTGAGTTTCTTACCACTAAATATAATGTTAGGAAATTATATTTTAAATGCCTCTTACAAATATAGCTTGATTTTGTTTTCTGTACCAATTTGACAATCTCTCTATTTTATTTTATTATTTTTTTAAGTTAATGGTCTTTTTTTATTGGAAAAAAAAAAGACTAGCATTTACAACTTGGAATGGACGTAAATTGTAATTTCTTGATCAGCAATGTTGATGCTTGTGCTGAAGCCCACAGCCACAACCTACTCTGCTGGCTCCAAGTCATGGTTCAGGAGGTTTTAAAAACAGAGTCCCAAGATGCTCCCTTGGTAAAGGTTTCTTTAAAAAAAAAAAAAATGTGTGAATGGTGACAGCCTGACACCCATTTCGCTCTAGGACAACACGGGACAACGCTAAACCAACACACACGGCATGCCACCGGGATGAGTGTCATGGTCACCATGGGTGGGGGTGCCCGGAGGTACGAGAGGGCCATCCTGCTAAGTGGGGCTACATCTAGGCAGTTTATACTTCACCCATTTTTCTGCACAGCATCCTGAAGTAAACCAATTTTAAATGTTTTGTTTTCAGTAAACCAGCTATGACAATTTATACTAACAAATTGAACTATTTTAAAAGGCAATTTCATTTTGTTTATATATATTGTGATTACTGATATATCTGAATTTACCTCAATTATTTATGTTCCATTTTTTCCATGTTCACATTCTCCTCCTTCCCTATAATTTTAATTAATTTTATTTAATTTATCCTAGTATCTATTTGAATTAAACTGTCTATTTATCTTAGTGCCTACAAATGAAATTTTCATGCATATTTCATTTAACAAATTATACCATTAATCAATTATTCATCCACCTACTCAAAATAAAACAAACTTATAATATTTTAAGTTTATTAACTACCCATTCCATCTTGCATGCTATTATTGTTCAATATTTAACTTCTTCCATATGATTTATCCTTCAAATTTAGATATGAATAATATTGTTTCACATAGTCAACATTTGTTTGGAATTACCCACATGTTCATTAATGTATTTGCACATTTTTCTTTGTTGTTTTTCATGTACTTTTAAGATCAATGTTTTTCTTTCTTGAAATTCATCCACTGAAATATTCACTTAATAAATTTCTATTTGTCTGAATTGTCTTCCTTTTACCCACTTTCTTAATTTATGTTATAGCTGCACATATTATTCTAGATTAACATATATTTTCCCTTATCAACATTATTTTTCCACTCTCTCCTTAATTGCAAAATTGGTAATTGTCTTTCCTCTGTGAGGTAATCTGTCTTTTATTTCTGTTACTAAGATCTTTCTTAATTATTCAGTAGTTTGATGTATGTAGATGTGAGTTTCTGTTATTTGTGCTATCTGGGATTCATTGTGCTTCATAAATCTGGAGATTTATGTATGTCATTGGTTCTTGAATATTCCCGCTGCTATTTTTCAAAATTATTTCTCCAAATTTTTTAAAATTTCTTGTGGATCTGCAATTGGATGCATAGTAACTCATCTCATTCTGAACTCTTCATATTTTCTATTTTCATCACTGTTTATAAATTACTTTGTATAAAGGACCACTTTAAGAATTTTCTTAGCCCAGGATTTTGCAGGATGACCAGTGAGATTATAGTGTTATGTGATTAAAAGAAAATCTTTGTTTTCAAATGCTTTCAAATGTGTCTCCAGCCAGACCCTAATCTGAAAAAGAAATCTTGTACATTTATTCACTTTCTTTTGTAACAAAACTTCAACATTGAAGTAATTTCCACAATAAAAAAATAGGTTAATTTTCTCTCAGGTTATAAAAATACCTAAAAGTAGTCTAGGATAAATATGATGATTTAATAATTGCCATGAACCCAGTTTCCTTCTATATTTATACTCTGCCAGCTTTAAGATAAGGCATTAATAACTAAGGCTACCAAATTACAAGTGAGTAATATATCTGTATGTTCCCTGTTCCTCGCAGAAAGAGGTAAAGACAAGAAGAATATATTCTCCTAAAGAGATTTAACAGGTTACCCATCCAGTAATTACACCTGTACATCACTGGACAGAATTTACATTTCTATCATTACTTCTTTCTGGAAGGATGACTGGAAATGTAGTCTTTAGCTGTGCACATTGCCAGCCAAATGAAATCAGGTTCATGATTAAGATTAATGGGAAATGTATATTAGATAGGCAACAGACATTGTCTGTTACATGAAGCCAAACTCTTTTTTCTTGTTAACTGCAGTCATTGACCTGAAGACTACAAATCAAGAGTACTGCCAAAGGAAACAAAAGACAGTACCCTTCAAGGGCCATATGAGCATCAGCTTTACCTTAGAACTAGGGATAAAAAGTCACATCAAGTTTTAAAACCTTATTTATTCGTAAACTCAGCTATGTACTTCAAAAACTGTTTGCAGTTTTTTATCAAGTGCTTTGTTGCAAGACATTATTTTAGAACACAGCCATCTTCCACTTAATGTAAATGATCTAATTCTAAAAACCTAACATGCTGTGTGAACATATTTAAGGGAATAATTACCTATTCCCCATCATTTTAAATGGGAAAAATTATAATGCATTATACCTCAACCAAAACCCCCAACCAATTTCCTAAATCATTACTAAATACAATAAAATGCTTACTTATAAGTTACAAAATACTGTGTTTGGATGTAAAAATGCTTAAAACTTTGCTTCTTGATCATCAAACAATTAATGTGGTTGTTAAATTCGTTTTGTATCCTGTAAAATGTACAGTTTGCATGTTGCACCATAAACATTCTGTTTACGATGTGGAAAGACCAATAACACATAACAATAAATAAATTTGCTAGAAAAACTGCATGTAAAAATTTACAATAAAACAGCAATTTCCTGTAATAAACTATAACTCACCATTTGTATTGGAGATGTAAGACTTAAAGAAAGCTGAGAATTTAGGAGTGGAGGATGGTTGAACAATCATTATTTTTCTCTAGTAACAAAAACTGGTAGTGCAGATGAAGAGGTAGCAAATTCAGGTAAGCTAGCCAACTCAGAAGAACCAACACAGATTCTCTGTTGTTCTGGTACTGGATGAAAAAAAAAATTTCAAATGGAACTTTGCACTTCAAATTGTAAAATTCAAACTCTTTTATACAACACTAGAAGACATAACAGGTCTTTTAATATAAAGGAGGTATTCCTATTCTATTGCCATAACATTCAAAAAAAATGTTTACTATTGCATTGACATAACTGATCCACTGTGATACCTCTCCAAGTGCCAACAACACCTATGATTCACGTACCCTTGTTGACTGACAATGTGTTTTTCAAAATGTTTTCATGTAATTCTGACATTCTACTCATTGTTTCTGGAAAGCAATTCAAGATTCATTCCTTACATAACTTGTTTAAAATGTGTTATTGTGTTTAAGGATATACGTGTGTGACACACACATATATATTTATAAATAAATTTTGGTTTAAAAAGTTACATTGAGGGCGCCTGGGTGGCTCAGTTGGTTAAGCGACTGCCTTCGGCTCAGGTCATGGTCCTGGAGTCCCGGGATCGAGTCCCGCATCGGGCTCCCTGCTCGGCGGGGAGCCTGCTTCTCCCTCTGACCCTTCCCCCTCTCATGTGCTCTCTGTCTCTCTCATTCTCTCTGTCTCAAATAAATAAATAAAATCTTTAAAAAAAAAAAAAAGTTACATTGAGAGCTATGTTTATATTCTAATATTTGGCTAATGAAAACTAAAATAATCCCCTCAAGATGCAGTAGCCACATTTCTCCCATGTCCTCCCTCTTACAACTAAAAATTCGAGGATAAAACAAAACAGAGGAGAATAGGAAGACTCTGAAATTTGGACGTGAGGAGGGAAGCACTGTGGGACTTGAGGAAGGAACCACCAAGATCCCTAAGCCCTTTACAATAAGGGCCATGGAAGGAGCTGTACTCTCACCTCATCTTCCTGAAACAAGGAGGTATTAGAGCTCCATTTTTGCAAGGATGCTATTGGGTCCATAATGGAGCTCAACATACACAACCAGTTGGTTCTAACACTACACCTCAATAGAGGAACTGCCTACTAAAAAAAGCTTAAACTATATTCAGAGTCTTCTAATATAAAATGTCTAAGATACAACTGAAAATCACTTGTTCTAACAGGTTGCAGGAAAATCACATTGTGAATGAGAAAAGACAATCAAAAGACATCATCACATAGATGACTCAGATGTTGGCATATCTGACAAGATATCAAAGAAGAAATCATAAAATTATTTTTAAAAGTAATTATGAGTTATCTTGAAACAAATGAACAAATAGACAATTCCCAGAAAGAAATGGAAATTATAAAAAGAAAGAACCAAGTAGAAATTACAGAACTGAAAACTAAAAGAACTAAAATAATCTCATTGGACAGGTTTGTTACTAGAGTGAAGATGATAGAGGATATAATCCGTGAACCTGAGGACAGATCAACAGGATTTACTTCATCTAAAATAAAAGAAAGAAAAGAAACTGAAAAAGTTATCTTGTGAGACAATAACAAAAGAGCTAACATCAGGCTTCCAGAGGACAGGAGAGAGAACTAAAAAGTATTTGAAGGAATAATGGCTGAAACCTTCCCAGATTTTATGAAAAAAGATAAACCTACAGAGTCAAGATGCTGAGTATGCCGCCAATAGGATAATCCTGATGAAACCTAATCAAAATACATCATAATTAAACTTCTGAAAACTGGAAACAAAACTAAATATAACACTGAAAATAACCAGGGAATAAGAACACATTATTCCCAAGGAGATATCAATCGAATGCAAGTGATTTGTCATCTAAAACCATGGACAAATCAGTTGCTGAAAGAAAAGAACTGTCGACCACATTCAATAAAAACATATTTCAGGAATATGAATGGGAAAAAAAAGGCATTCTCAAATGAAGGAAAACAAAGAGAATTTGTAATATAGGCCTACGCTTCAAGAGTGGCTAAGGGAAATTGCCCAAACAGAAAAGAAATGATAACAGAAGAAGGCTTGGAACTTCAGAAAACAACAAATACCATAATGAGCACAAGAGAGGCAAAAATGTAATAGGCTATCCTTTTTCTCATGAGCTTTTAAATCACATATGATTGTTGGGGTAAAAATTATAATTTGAGGGGGACGGACAAGATGGCAGAGGAGTAGGAGACCTGGATTTTGTCTCCTCTCAGGAATTCAGCTGGATAGGGATCAAACCATTCTGAACACCTACAAACTCAACAGGAGATCGAAGAAAAGAAGAGCAACAACTCTCTCATCAGAAAAGCGACCACTGTCTGGAAGGTAGGATGTGCGGAGAAGTGAATCCGAGGCGATATTCGGGAGGATAGACGGCGGGGGAGGGGCCTCCGGCGGCCGCTTCTGGCAAGTGATAGAGCCGCGGAGCACAAAATCGGAACTTTTAAAAGTCTGCTCCACTGAGGGACGTCACTCTGGTGGCTAAGCGGGGGGTGGAAACCTCCGGGACAGTGTGGTCTCAGGACCCTCAGGGTCACAGAAAGACCGGGGGTGCCTGAGTGTGGCAGAGCTCCCAGGTATCGGAGCAGGGAAGCTGGCTGCAGAGACGGAGCCGAGGTGTGGGCTCTGAGCTCCGGGTTGCCATAAACCGTGATCTGCAGCACAGTCGGGCCCCTGCTCCTCCAGCAGGGACCCAACAAGTGGCAGATCCGGGGAGACTCACCTTCCTCCCCCGGGAGGAGCCATACGGGAGCGCACCGCAGGGATCTGCTGGGTTTGGAGACTCCACCCGGGGTCGGGTGCCAGAGATAGAAACACGCGGTCACAGGCCGGGTGAGCACGGAGTGCGGCTGGAGACCGGGGAGACGGGAGTGACTGACGGCTTTTCTCTGGGGGATCACTGAGAAGCGGGGCCCCGAGTTCTCGGCTCCTCCGCGGCGGAGATTGGGAGGCCGCCATTTTCCCTCTCCGCCTCCAAAGCTGTACGGAAAGCTCGCAGGGAACAAAAGCCCCGGAGAGCAAACCGGAGCAGATTACTTAGCCAGGAGGGGGCAAGGGCGGGGCAAATCTACCTCCGGCAAAGACATTTGGAAACCACGGCAACAGGCCCCTCCCCAGAAGATCAGCGAGAACAGCCAGCCAAGACCAAGTTTACCCATCAATGAGAACGGCAGAACTCCAGCTCTAGGGGACTACTGCACATAGAATTCATGGCTTTTTTACCATTATCCTTTAGTCTTTCAAAGTTAATTTTTTTTTAACTGTCTTTTTCTCTTTTTTTTGAATTTTTCTTTTTCCCTTTTTCAACGAACATCTTATCAATCCCTTTTTTTAAAAAACATTTTTATTTTTCATTTTTAGAGTCATATTCTATACCTTCATAGTAGTTACCCGTATTTTTGGGATATTTATATAAGTTGTTCTCTCTTTAAAATTTTGAGATAGTTTCTTCTAACAGATCAAAATACACCCTAAATCTCTAGTATATGTTTTTTTCTACTCCCCTGCCTGATCACATTCTCTCCCTTTTTTTTCTTTTTTTAAATCCTTTTCTTTCTTTTTTCAAACAACTTCTTATAAATTCCTTTTATAAAATTTTTTATAATTTCCATCTTTACAGTCATATTCCATCCCTTCATCATAGCAACCCTTATTTTTGTACATATATAAGTTTTTCCTTCTTTAAAATTTTGAGAGGCATTTTCTTCTAACAGACCAAAATACACCCAAAATCTAGTGTGTGGCACTGATCTATATACCAGCCTGATCATATTTGATTACATTCTGTTTTTTTGTTGTTGTTGTTCTTTTGTTTGTTTTTGTTTGTTTTTATCTTTATCTTTTTCTTTTTCTTTTTTCTCTCTTTCCCTTTCTTTTCCCACTGCTTCAGGTCTTTTCTGATTTGTTTAGAGTATATTTTCTGGGGACATTGTTACTCTGCTAGCATTTTGTTCTCTCATTAATCTATTCTCCTCTGCACAAAATGACAAGACAGAAAAAATCACCTCAACAAAAAGAACAAGAGGTAGTACCGACTGCCAGGGACCTACTCAATACGGACATTAGCACGATGTCAGATCTAGAGTTCAGAATCATCACTTTAAAGCTACTAGCTGGGCTTGAAAAAAATATGGAAGTTATGAGAGAAACCCTTTCTGGAGAAGTAAAAGAACTAAAATCCAACCAAGTAGAAATCAAAAAGGCTATTAATGAGGTGCAATCAAAAATGGGGGTGCTAACTGCTAGGATAAATGAGGCAGAAGAAAGAATCAGTGATATAGAAGACCAAATGATGGAAAATAAAGAAGCTGAGAAAAAGAGAGATAAACAACTACTGGATCATGAGGGCAGAATTTGAGAGATAAGCGATACCATAAGACGAAACAACATTAGAATAATTGGGATCCCAGAAGAAGAAGAAAGAGAGAGAGGGGCAGAAGGTATAATGGAGCAAATTATAGCAGAGAACTTCCCTAATTTGGGGAAGGAAACAGGCATCAAAATCCAGGAAGCACAGAGAACCCCTCTCAAAATCAATAAAAATAGGTCAACACCCCGACATCTAATAGTAAAACTTATGAGTCTCATAGACAAAGAGAAAATCCTGAAAGCTGCTCGGGAGAAGAGATATGTAACCTACAAGGGTAGAAACATTAGATTGGCAATAGACCTATCCACAGAGACCTGGCAGGCCAGAAAGGATTGGCATGATATCTTCAGAGCACTAAATGAGAAAAATATGCAGCCAAAAATACTATATCCAGCTGGGTTGTCATTGAAAATTGAAGAAGAGATAAAAAACTTCCAGGACAAACAAAAACTAAAGGAATTTGCAAACACAAAACCAGCCCTACAAGAAATCCTGAAAGGGGTCCTCTAAGCAAAGAGAGACCCTAAAAACAACATAGACCAGAAAGGAACACAGACAATATACGGTAACAGTCACCTTACAGGCAATACAATGGCACTAAATTCCTATCTTTCAATAGTTACCCTGAACGTAAATGGGCTAAATGTCCCAATCAAAAGACACACGCTAACAGACTGGATTAAAAAACAAGACCCATCGATATGCTGTCTGCAAGAGACTCATTTTAGAACCAAAGACACCCCCAGATTGAAAGTGAGGGGGTGGAAAACCATTTACCATGCTAATGGACACCAAAAGAAAGCTGGGGTGGCAATCCTTATATCAGACAAATTAGATTTTAAACCAAAGACTGTAATAAGAGATGAGGAAGGACATTATATCCTACTTAAAGGGTCTATCCAACAAGAAGATCTAACAACTGTAAATATCTATGCCCCTAACATGGAAGCAGCCAATTATATAAGGCAATTAATAACAAAAGCAAAGAAACACATCGACAATACAATAATAGTGGGGGACTTTAACACCCACCTCACTGAAATGGACAGATTGTCTAAGCAAAAGATCAACAAGGAAATAAAGACTTTAAATGACACACTGGACCAAATGGACTTCACAGACATATTCAGAACATTCCATCCCAAAGCAACGGAATACACATTCTTCTCTAGTGCCCATGGAACATTCTCCAGAATAGATCACATCCTAGGTCATAAATCAGGTCTCAAATGGTACCAAAAGATTGGGATCATTCCCTGCCTATTTTCAGACCACAATGCTTTGAAACTAGAACTCAATCACAAGAGGGAAGTCGGAAAGAACTCAAATACATGGAGGCTAAAGAGCATCCTACTGAAGAATGAATGGGTCAACCAGGAAATTAAAGAAGAATTAAAAAAATACATGGAAACCAATGAAAATGAAAACACAACTATTCAAAATCTTTGGGATGCAGCAAAGGCAGTCCTAAGAGGAAAGTATATAGCAATACAAGCTTTCTCAAGAGACAAGAAAGGTCTCAAGTACACAACCTGACCCCACACCTAAAGGAGCTGGAGAAAGAACAGCAAATAAAGCCTAAACCCAGCAGGAGAAGAGAAATAATAAAGATCAGAGCAGAAATCAATGAAATAGAAACTAAAAGAACAGTAGAACAGATCAACGAAACTAGGAGCTGGTTCTTTGAAAGAATTAACAAGATTGATAAACCCCTGGCCAGACTTACCAAAAAGAAAAGAGAAATGACCAAAATCAACAAAATCATGAATGAAAGAGGAGAGATCACAAACAACACCAAAGAAATAAAAACAATTATAAGAACATATTATGAGCAAATCTATGCCAGCAAATTAGACAACCTGGAAGAAATGGATGCATTCCTAGAGATGTATCAACTACCAAAACTGAACCAGGAAGAAATAGAAAACCTGAACAGACCTATAACCACTAAGGAAATTGAAGCAGTCATCAAAAATCTCCCAAAAAACAAAAGCCCAGGGCCAGATGGCTTCCCAGGGGAATTCTACAAAACATTTCAAGAAGAATTAATACCTATTCTTCTGAAACTGTTCCAAAAAATAGAAATGGAAGGAAAACTTCCAAACTCATTTTATGAAGCCACCATTACCTTGATCCCAAAACCAGACAAAGACCCCATCAAAAAGGAGAATTACAGACCAATATCCCTGATGAACATGGATGCAAAAATTCTCACCAAAATACTAGCCAATAGGATCCAACAGTACATTAAAAGGATTATTCACCACGACCAAGTGGGATTTATCCCTGGGCTGCAAGGTTGGTTCAACATCCGCAAATCAATCAATGTGATAAAATACATTAACAAAAGAAAGAACAAGAATCATATGATCCTCTCAATAGATGCAGAAAAAGCATTTGACAAAGTACAGCATCCTTTCTTGATCAAAACTCTTCAGAGTATAGGCATAGAGGGTACATACCTCAATATCATAAAAGCCATCTATGAAAAACCCACAGCGATTATCTTTCTCAATGGGGAAAAACTGAGAGCTTTCCCCCTAAGGTCAAGAATGCGGCAGGGATGTCCACTATCACCACTGCTATTCAACATAGTATTGGAAGACCTAGCCACAGCAATCAGACAACAAAAAGAAATCAAAGGCATCCAAATTGGCAAAGAAGAAGTCAAACTCTCACTCTTTGCAGATGATATGATACTTTATGTGGAAAACCCCAAAGACTCCACCTCAACACTGCTAGAACTCATACAGGAATTCAGTAAAGTGGCAGGATATAAAATCAATGCACAGAAGTCAGTGGCATTCCTATACACCAACAACAAGACAGAAGAAAGAGAAATTAAGGAGTCGATCCCATTTACAATTGCACCCAAAACCATAAGATACCTAGGAATAAATCTAACCAAAGAGACAAAGGATCTGTACTCAGGAAACTATAAAATACTCTTGAAAGAAATTGAGGAAGGCACAAAGAAATGGAAAAACATTCCATGCTCTTGGATTTGAAGAACAAATATTGTGAAGATGTCAATGCTACCTAGAGCAATCTACACATTCAGTGCAATCCCCATCAAAATACCATCCACTTTTTTCAAAGAAATGGAACAAATCATCCTAAAATTTGTATGGAACGAGAAAATACCCTGCATAGCCAGAGGAATGTTGAAAAAGAAAAGCAAAGCTGGCAGCATCACAATTCCGGACTTCCAGCTCTATTACAAAGCTGTCATCATCAAGACAGTATGGTACTGGCACAAAACAGACACATAGATCAATGGAACATTATAGAGAGCCCAGAAATGGAACCTCAACTCAATGGTCAACTCATCTTTGACGAAGCAGCAAAGAATGTCCAATGGAAAAAAGATAGTCTCTTCAACAAATGGTGTTGGGAAAATTGGATAGCCACATGCAGAAGAATGAAACTGGACCATTTCCTTATACCACACACAAAAATAGACTCCAAATGGTTGAAAGACCTCAATGTGAGACAGGAGTCCATCAAAATCCTAAAGGAGAACACAGGCAGCAACCTCTTCGACCTCAGCCGCAGCAACTTCTTCCTAGAAACATCACCAAAGGCAAGGGAAGCAAGGGCAAAATGAACTATTGGGACTTCATCAAGATAAAAAGCTTTTGCAAAGCAAAGGAAACAGTCAACAAAACCAAAAGACAACCGACAGAATGGGAGAAGATATTTGCAAATGACATATCAGATAAAGGGCTAGTATCCAAAATCTATAAAGAACTCATCAAACTCAACACCCAAAGAACAAAGAATCCAATCAAGAAATGGGCAGAAGACACGAACAGACACTTTTCCCAAGAAGACATCCAAATGGCCAACAGACACATGAAAAAGTGCTCAATATCGCTCGGCATCAGGGAAATCCAAATCAAAACCTCAATGAGATACCACCTCACACCAGTCAGAATGGCTAAAATTAACAAGTCAGGAAACGACAGATGTTGGCGGGGATGCGGAGAAAGGGGAACCCTCCTACACTGTTGGTGGGAATGCAAGCTGGTGCAGCCACTCTGGAAATCAGTATGGAGGTTCCTCAAAAAGTTGAAAATAGAGCTCCCATATGATCCAGCAATTGCACTATTGGGTATTTACCCCAAAGATACAAAAGTAGGGATCCGAAGGGGTACGTGCACCCCGATGTCTATAGCAGCAATGTCCACAATAGCCAAACTGTGGAAAGAGCCAAGATGTCCATCGACAGATGAATGGATAAAGAAGATGTGTTATATATACACAATGGAATATTATGCAGCCATCAAAAGGAATGTGATCTTGCCATTTGCAATGACTTGGATGGAACTGGAGGGTATTGTTTTGAGCGAAATAAGTCAAACAGAGAAAGACATGTATCATATGACCTCACTGATATGAGGAATTCTTAATCACAGGAAACAAACTGAGGGTTGCTGGAGTGGGGGGTGGGGTGGGAGGGATGGGGTGACTGGGTGATAAACACTGGGGAGGGTATGTGCTCTGGTAAGCACTGTGAATTGTGCAAGACTTTGAATCTCAGATCTGTACCTCTGAAACAAATAATGCAATATATGTTAAGAAAGAAAAAAAAAAAGAAGAAGAAGAAGAAGGTAGCAGGAGGGGAAGAATGAAGGGGGGGAAATCGGAGGGGTGTACGAGCCATGAGAGACAATGGACTCTGAAAAACAAACTGAAGGTTCTAGAGGGGAGGGGTTGGGAGGATGGGTTAGCCTGGTGATGGGTATTGAGGAGGGCACGTTCTGCATGGAGCACTGGGTGTTATGCAGAAACAATGAATCATGGAACACTACATCTAAAACTAATGATGTAATGTATGGGGATTAACATAAGAATAAAAAAATAAAATAAATAAAATAAAAAATTATAATTTGATAAAGAACTCAATGTAGGTAAAGGAAATACTTGAGACAAGTACATTTTAAAAGTGGGGAAGTGAAAAGGACCTAAAAAGATATTGGGTTTCCACATGTCATTAGGTGTAGTAAAATGTCAATTTGTATACTTTGGTAAGTGGCATTTGTGTATTGTAATACCTAGAAAAACCACCAAGATAATTATTCAAAGTGATAGATGAAAACTACTGTGAAAAAATCAAGATTAAACCTGGAACAATGCTCCAGTAACACACAGGAAGACAAGAAAAACAGAAAGTGAGGAATGAGAAAGAGGAGAAACAAACAGAAAATAAATAATAAAATGGCAGACTTAAGTCCTAACTCATGACTAGTTATCTGTAGATGATCTAAATACATTAATTAAAAGAAAGGTGTTGGCAGTGTTTAAAAAACATGGCCCATCTTTATGCTGTCTGTAAGAAATTCAGTATAAAATGGAATGGCACCAGTAATTTGGAAGTAAAAGGAGGATGTGCAACGATGAAACAAAGTAAACCAAATCACGGCAGGTGTGGCTTTTTTTAATATCAGTTAAAGAAGACTTCAGAGAGAAGTACCAGAGGTATCTTACATAATGATAAAAGGATCAGTACACTAGAAAGCCAGAACTGTCCTAAATGTGTGTGCTCCAAATATCAGAGCCTTAAAATATGTGAAGAAAAAACTGAGAGAGCTGAACTGAGAAAAGAGCAGAAAGGAGAAACAGACATATCCACAATTATGGTTGAGGATCATGTCATATTCAGCAAGATTAAAATGAAGCAACCAACATGATCTACTCCGCATACATAGGCACTCCACTAAAAAGAAATGCAAAATTCACACATTTTTTAAAGGCCTATGGAACATATATCAAGATAGACTGCATTCTAGGCCATAACACACATAGCAACAGATTTAAAAGAATTTAAACCTTACAGGATATATTCTCTGACCATAGGGAATAAAACTACAAATCAATAACATAAAAACAAGCAGAAGATTTTCAAACACTTGGGAATGATATTACATGCTTCTAAATAATCCTTGGGTTCAAGATGAAGCCTTGAAGGAAGGAAATTTGTAAAAATACATAGGACTGAATGAAAATGAAAATACAACATGGCAAAGTATGTCTGATACAACATAATACTAGACATTCTAGACAGCAAAATAAAGCAAGGAAAATAAAGAGAATACAGAATAGAAAGGAAAAAATAAAACTGTCCCTGTTTGCAGGTGACATATGTTTTACAGACTTTCCTAGAACCAAAAAGTGAGTTGGCCAACACCAAAAGGAACAAAATGAACACACAGCAAGCAATCGTAATTCTACATAATAAACACGTGGAAAGTAAAATTTAAAGCACAGTGTAATTTACAATTATTCCACAGAAAATTAAATATTCAGGTAATAATCTAACAAAACATGCACAGAATCTGTACCTGAAATTACAAAAGGCTAATTTTAAAAAGTCAAACAAGTACTGAATAAGTGGAAAGATACACTGTGTTCATGATTAGAAGAGTCAACATAGGAAAGATTTCAAATCTCTCCTAAGTGACCTTAGGCTTAATCCAGTTGCTTTCAAAATCCCCGCAAGGTTTTTGGTTTTAATTTTGGCTTTGGTTTTGTTTTTTTTGTTGTTGTTATTAGAGACAAGTTTATCCTAATGTTTATATGGAAGGGCACAGGAGAGAATGTCAAGCCATTTTGAAAAGAGAAAAAAGTGGAGGAATCAGGCTATCTGATGGGCAGGCTCACTATATAGCTACAGTAATCAAGTCTGTGTGGTATTGCTCTAGGGATAGATTTATAGATCAATGGACAAAAAAATAGAACTCAGATACAGACCCACACAAATATGCTCAACTGAATTTTAACAAAGGTACAAAAGCAAGTCAATGAAGGAAAGATAGCCATTCCAAAAAATGGTGCTGGAGCCCTTCGAAATGCATAGTTTAAAAAATAAAACTTCACATAAATCTTGCACTTTATATGAAAATTAACTCAAAATGAATCACAGACTTAAATGTAAAACTATAAAACTTTTTTATAAAGTAGAAAATATAAAGTAGATTTTTAAATAAGTATCAAGATCTTGTGATAAGAATGAGCTTGGGATAATTTAGAAACAGCCTAGTGTGCCTAGGTCACAATAAGCAGGGGGAGGGGCCGAGGGGGCAAAGTGATAGATCCGTTTTAAAACAAAGACAGGAGTCTGATTATACATTTTCCTGGAGACCAGAGGAAGATTTTATTTGATTCCAAGTGAACTGAAGAAGTCATTGATGTATTTTCCCAGAAAGTGGCAAAATCTCTGAGTTGATGTCAATGTGGTACATTTAAGGAGAGTAAACATTTCCTATTCAATAGGCTCAGTAATGGTACTAAGAGTGCAGGGTGACCCAAGCTGAAGATGTTGAGTGAAATAGGAAAGTAAATGTCTCACTGGGGACATAGGCAGAATCATGCATAACAAGGGAAGGGACCTCTCTGATGTGTTAGCACTACATAATGAGAATTTTTGCAACCCAAGGATACAGACCTCCTTCTCCCTTCCCCCTGATTATTGATTGGGATGGAATTTTTCATCATTCCAGACAAAGAGTTTCCTATAATAATAAAGTTTCTTTAAAAAAATAAAGATATGGATCTTTCCTTTATATTTGAGTTTGTGGGTAGAGATTCAGGCTCATAATAACATTCCTAGTCATATTGAGTCTAGCTACTCTATGCTATTAAACATTAAAAAGATTGGATTTTTTTACTATAAACCCAAGAAAAGAAAGACATCCAACAGGGCCACAGTGAAAGCTAATTTCAGTGAGCTTGCTCTGAAATCACCAAAGGATATAAGCTAATCCCTGATAACATAACATTTCATATTAACTACTATGTGGGGACCAATGGACAAAGCCCAGGGTCCATGAAAGGTTGGAAGGACCATGAAAAATCTGTTAAACAAAAAAGCTAGAGCATTGGAGGAATACGTGATTGATTATTTAATTGTTGAACTAGGAAACAAAATATTTGTACAAATACAAAAATAATTTTGTATTTGAAATTTGCCTTTGTTGGTGGAAGATAAATATATTTTCTGATATTCTGCAAGACTTCAAACTGAAATGAAATTGTTTAAAGTTTAAAAAGACCCCATATAATAAATATTTTAAAGTAATTTTAATAAGAGAAAAAAGAAAAGGATACATGTGTTCAGTAGAGATATATTTTCAGCCCAGGCCTCAGAGCATCTACACAGCTCAAGTTTCAGCAAACATAATAAGCTTACAATCAGAAATCACAGAACATGAGCAAATACAACAATAAATGAAGGCTCTCTGAAAAAAAAAACAAAACAATAAATTCAGACTCTAGAAGATGGTGTAGGCTCGATTTTTGGATACGTGACATTGTGATTTGCATTTGGATTGGTGGAGCATAAAAACACTGAGTATGGGAGCAAATCAGATCCAATATGTCCTTAGAGGGTGCCTGGGTGGCTTTGTTGTTAAGCGTCTGCCTTCGGCTCAGGTCATGATCCCAGGGTCCTGGGATCGAGCCCCACATTGGGCTCCCTTCTCGACAGAAAGCCTGCTTTTCCCTCTCCCACTCCCCCTACTCGTGTTAGCTCTCTCACTGTCTCTCTCCATCAAATAAATAAATAAAAATATTTTTTAAAAAAATGTCCTTAGAGAAGCAGCTTCAAGGCTGTTGTGTAGGGGTAACATTGTCAGCCCCAGTACCCAGCTGGTACGCACAGGCAGGCCTGGGTTTCTGGTGGTGAAGTGGGGTAAGCAGCTCTGGAGAATGAAAGATTAAAAAAAAAAAAGAGTGATATGAGGAGTAACGGAAAAGGCCATATCTTACAGGATTGAGGATAGACATTTTACTAGGCAAGGGTCTCACACATGTCATAAGCTTGGGTGTAAATTGACAGTGCAAGCTAACCATTCTGATGATTCCGTGCTGATTCCCAAGACCCTGGCCTTGCCATGTATTTATTTTTGCTGAAATCAAGGATGGCCCAATTTTTATTCTTGTTTGTTTTGCCATTTTTTCCTTATTTTGAGTGTTTTGGTAACATACTATTTTATAATTTAGTTTTGCCTATATGTCTCTTAGGTTAACAAATCAATTCTGGATCAATATATCTGTATAAACTTCAGTGATATTTGAGAATTTTTTTAAAGCTTTTATTTATTTATTTGAGAGTGAGGGAGAAAGAGAGTACAAGCAGGGGGAGCAGCAAGTTCCCCACTGAGCAGTGAGCCTGATGCGGGGTTCCATCCCAGGACTCTGAGATCTGACCTGAGCCGAAGGCAGACACTTAATGACTGAGCCACTCAGGCGCTCCCCCCCCCACTATTAATTAAAAATATATTAACACTCACTGTTATTATTATTTTGCTTGACACATACCCAAGATGAAACAATTTCTAATTTGTAATTGTTTTTAGCTATTTAAAAAAAAAAACAACTTGAAATTTTAAAGCATGGTTACATCATTGTTTCTATTAGCAGTGTATCATACTACCATATTAAGTCTTTGTTAAGATTTTTAATAACTTGCTACAAATAATTTACAGCACATTGTTATAACTGATTTCTATCTTATAATAGATCAGTTCCTTAGTATATTTTAAAAACCATTAAAATATGTTAAGACCCTATATAGAAAATACATGTTTCCCTATAATAAAGAAAATGTTAGTCATGTACTGGAATCTTGAATATTCTGCTAAGTGTGATGACCTCATTTTAGTGATAAATTGTTGAGATTAGCTCTCTAATTCATTACAGTCAATTCTTTTGAAAAAAGGTAATAGATATTTCAGTGAATTAGAGAATTAATGTAACATTCTGCCAAACAAGTTAACCTGATAGTTTGAAGCTTTCCTAAGTATAATGTAATTTTAAACTAAGAGAGATCATATCCATGAGCAACAAATTGAGATACTCTATGTAACTTAATTTTGAATGGTAATTATATTAATGAAATAAGATTTTAAAAGCATTTCAAATCCATACATTCCTATAAAGAATTGTTTAATCAACCCCCTAAAGCAGGAGCTGGTTTAATTTTCTACATTTCATAAAATACTTGTCTTTAATAAATACTTATCAGTGACAAAGTGATCAGTCCTTCCTAATCTACTTTTTTAAAGCTTCTTTTTTGTGTGCACCATCTGGGCAAGAGTGCACAGGTGTATATATCTTATTAGTGGAGTGTGTCTTATAAATAATCAGGAGAATTTGCTAAAGTTGATTTAGAGAATGTAAATGACAGCGGCAGTGTCAAGTATTGGGGTTATATTTATTAAATTCAACATGACACACATGTCAACAACATGACAATTGGTTCTGTTTCGACAAAAGGCACCACACAGTTTCTGAGTCAAAGAAGCAGATTGGACATATATTCAGCATATAAAATACAACACAGACATAAATGCATGTTAGAAATGACTATGGGGCTCAGGTCATGATCCTGGAGTCCCGGGATCGAGTCCCACATCGGGATCCCTGCTGGGCAGGGGGTCTGCTTCTCCCTCTGACCCTCCTCCCTCTCATGCTCTCTTGTTTCTCATTCTCTCTCTCGCAAATAAATAAAATCTTAAAAAAAAAAAAGAAATGACTATGGATAGTATGTGTGAAGAAGTATCTTCTTTAAAGTGCGGTTACGCGGGCTAGGTGAATAAATGTGTGCGTGTCTGAGTGTGTCTATGTAGGGGAGGGTGTGTGTGTTGGGGTGTTAGAACTGAAACAGAGAATAATTCCAAATTTCTAAATTTTGTGCAGTTTTCACATTATACTAATGCCTCTACCAAAACTTCGTTAGTTGACATTAGGCTACAATATTAGTTCTATACCCATGTGAGGGGCACTAAAGACAAAATTCCACCTTGTATTTGGGAACAGGCTTATGTTAGGGCCTGCACAGTTTGGGCCTCTAAGACTCTTTCTTCCCTGAGCTGGAACAGTACTTGGTCCATTGTGTCTGAATCCAACAACCTCTCTTGCTTCCCTATGCAGTAACATTCCGCCATTCTCCTGACTTCCTGCTTGGGATTAGCAAGATAACTCACAGATTAGAGCTGAGGGTTGGTTCCCTATAACTGAGTAAGAATCATCATAGGGAGTCTTGTGTGGGAAGAATTAGTGGGAAAGATTTATGCCATAGTCTAAAAAGAAGACCTAAAATCATGACTAGAGAAACCAGATCTGAAAGCCAAGACAATAATATGTAAAATAATTATAATATTTATTAAGTGCTTACTTTATTCTAGGCACTGTTTTTTTTTTTTTACATTATTAACTCATTTAACCTCATAATAACCTTATTAAGAATCATTGTTGGGGCGCCTGGGTGGCTCAGTCGTTAAGCGTCTGCCTTTGGCTCAGATCATGATCCCAGGGTCCTGGGATCGAGCGCCGCATCGGGCTCCCTGCTTTGCGGGGAAGCCTGCTTCTCCCTCTCCCACTGCCCCTGCTTGTGTTTCTTCTCTCACTTTGTCTCTCTCTGTCAAATAAATAAAATCTTAAAAAAAAAAAAGAATCATTGTTAACACTCCTCCCCATTTTCAGATGACAAGCTACAGGCAGGCAAAGCATCTTGCCCAAAAACATACAATAAAGATGCAGCAGACCTGGGATTTATACAGGGGCAGCAGCATTAGATGTTTGGACACACTCCTTTTTAAGACGTCTCATTAATAAAATAATGTGCATGAAAAAGTAAAGTAGTGCTATCTGGCAAGCTACAGGAATTTTTGGATATTTTTGTTTGCCTGATGGCCTTGCATCTCTGGAACAAAAGGAACTTTGATGATCATCACATATTTTCCCAGGGTGGAAATAGTTGAAAAAAATCCTGAGCTGTGACAGCAAGCAGCACTGCAGAAATCACTGGGGAGAGAAACGGTACGAGCTCAAAATACATTCCATTTGGCTAGCAACTGAAATCCTTGCCAGCCTCACTAGAAAATCAGGCTCAGCAGTAGTTCAAGGCTGAACTTGACAGTTTTCCCTGCCACCACCGGGCACATCATATCTGGGCAGTGGCTGAACTGTTGCCCAGAAGGAGTTCCGCCATGTCTCTTGGAATGCCAAAGTACAGGTATAACCAATCTACCTCGAAACATGCTCACTCTGTTGACATCTATTGTGGAAATGCTTTAATGTTGCTATTTATCTCTTCTTCTTTAGAAGGGGCTCTTTCCATAGTAGTGAACAGTAGATATGTCATTAAGTGTGTCTCCCACAAACTGAATATGTTCAGTAGATTGGGGCCATTTATCTTCAGATGCCAACTTAGAAATGTTTCACAAACAACTTAATACCTATGTTGCTCTGGAAGTTAGGTCCTTATACCTCATGACAGAGCAAATCGTGCACATATTTCAAATATAGGGTCAAGATCAGCCAAAAATGTATTGAAGTATCCTCCAAGGGGGGCGGGTGCAGAGGAGATTCGATAGTTACCTGTGTCTCATATTAGGTGTGATAATGTGATGATATATGTGGTTATGATCATCACATATACGGGTTTTCTTTCAAGTTGGCACCCTAAATGTCAACAATGAGTGAGTTGCATCTAGGTAAGGAAAATGGATCTTGATGGAATATCTCTTAATTCCTTAAAATGCATGGCATTGTGCTGGTATGAGAAACTATAAATTAAAGGAGATTGCATTAATATGCATGGACATCCCTTTTTCAACAGACTGGGATGGATTTTCCCCATTCAATATTGTGTTCTTTGGAAACAGTGATTAGGGAGTGACAGTTCCTATCATAACCAGGAAGTCTCTGTGAAAAGGGTGCCAGGCAAAATATCTGGCACAGAGGTTAATTCTAAAGAGAAAATTAGAGCAGCTATATTTCACATGTTCAGAATAGGCAATTAGGCAAAGAATGTATCAGTGCAGAAAGAATATGGAAACAAAGGTCGTCTAAAATTACCAATGATGCTACTATTTTGTTAGTTCTCTTTTGGGGCTGGCAAGTATATGTTACCTGAGAATATCATACATACATTTTTAATAACAGCATCATTGAGATATATTTTATATTTTTATCTTAAATGTATTTTTAAGTCTGTAATTCAATAGCTTTTAGTATGTTCACAGAATGGTGCATTGATCATCATGATCTAATTTTAGAATAGCTCATCACATCAAAAAGAAACCCCATACCTATTGGTAGTCATTCTACATTCTCTCCTTTTCCCATCCCCCCCAGCTACTACTAATCTAGTCTCTGTCACTATGGATTTACCCGTGGTGGATATTATATATGAATGGAATCATACAATATGTGGGATCTTGTGATTGGCTTCTTTCATTTACAATAATGCTTTCAGGGTTCATTCATGTTATAGCCTGTATCAGTACTTGATGACTTTTTATTGCCAGGTAATACCCCCAATGAATGGATAGACCATGTTTTATTTTCCCATTCATAAATTGGTGGACAGCTATTATACATGATGCTACTGTAAACATTTGTATACATTTTTTGTGGACATATGTTCGTTTCTCTTTAATACATATCTAGGAGTGGGATCATTGGATCATATAGAAACTCTACATTTTAACATTTTGAGGAATTGCCAAACTGTTTCTCACATTAGCTGCATTTTACAGTCCCACCAGAAATGTACGAAGGCTCTAATTTCTCTGCATTCTCGTTAATGCTTGTTGTTGTCTGCCTTTTTAAAATTTAACTACTCTCATGGATGGGAAGTGAAATTTCATTGTGGTTTTGATTTGTATTTCCTAAGGACTAATGATATTGAGCAAATTCTCACTGTGCTTAATTGGCCACTTGTATATCCTCTTTGGAGAAATGTCTATTTAAATCTTCTGCACATTTAAAAATTGCATTGTATGTCCTTCTATTGTTGAATTTGAAGAGTTCTTTATATATTCTGGATACAAGTTCCTTATCAGATATATGATATGCAAATATTTCATCTCATTTCATGAATTGTCTTTTCACTGTCCCAGTTGGTATCCTTTGAAAAACAAAATCTTTTATTTTGATGATGTCTGATTTATCTATTTTTTTTTCTTTTATAGCTTAGAATTTTGTGTCATAGTTGAGAAACAAGAGCCTTACCTAAGTTCACTATGACTTACTCCTATAATTTCTTTTTAAACTTTGTATAGTTTTTCTCATATTTATATTTATGATCCATTCTTGCACAGATTGATGAGTAGAATTCTTCATGCCGAACCTTTTGAAAAAAGAGAAAGAGGCCACACATCAGGTGTACAAGCAGAGCCTGCTGTCTCTCAGACTGGCAATGTGCAAAGTTGAAAGAGTCAAAGTGAGTACATATACTCTACTGAATCTTGTGTGATATGACTACTGTTATCTGGCTAACAATACGCAAAGCAAAAGAAGCAAGGACCTATCTCGATTTGGCTTGGTTTAAATTCATCATGACACTCATTTCTTTTTTTTATAATTATGTTATGTTAATCACCATACATTACATCATTAGTTTTTGATGTAGTGTTCCACGATTCATTGTTTGCATATAACACCCAGTGCTCCATGCAGTACGTGCCCTCTTTAATACCCATCGCCAGGTTAACCCATCCCCCCAACCCCTCCCCTCTAAAACCCTCAGTTTATTTCTTAGAGTCCATAGTCTCTCATGGTTCATCTCCCCCTCCAATTCCCCCCCTTCATTTTTCCCTTCCTGCTATCTTCTTTTTCTTTTTAACATATAATGTATTATTTGCTTCAGAGGTACAGGTCTGTGATTCAACAGTCTTGCACAATTCACAGTGCTCACCATAGCACATACCCTCCCCAATGTCTATCACCCAGCCACCCCATCCCTCCCATCCCACCCCCCACTCCAGCAACCCTCAGTTTATTTCCTGAGATTAAGAATTCCTCATATCAATGAAATCATATGATACATGTCTTTCTCTGATTGACTTATTTCACTCAGCATAATACCCTCCAGTTCCATCTATGTCATTGCAAATGGCAAGATCTCATTCCTTTTGATGGCTGCATAATATTCCATTGTATATATACACCACATCTTCTTAATGACCCTCATTTCTTATTCCATCAATTGATACTCAAATCTGAACACGTTGGGACAGATACAGTAGATTCCCTCTTATAGCACTCATTCTAACCTTATCTGACTTTCTATGAGGGTTGGAAAGTTGAAACATGAAATTCTGCAGAGCTTTACATTCCTCTGCACATATATGTCTTCACTGGTCTTAGGTATGGAAGCCAACACCCTGATGAGCATGAGTGGGTTGATCCATAGAGTGACCAGTGTCACAGAGGCACATGGTTATTCAAGGCAACTATGGCAGATATTTTTTAGCTTCTATTCACTGGCATCAGATGTTTGGATCCTGGACAGTAATCCTAACAGTGTCATTGGTCATATGTTTCTCCTGTCTTGTCCCTAGTTCTATGTTTCTTAGTTGCATAGGACCCAGTGGTCGTTCTCTGGTTATTTAATAAACCTTTTTCTATTTAAGCTAACTCTGTGGGTTCTATTATTTGCATGTAAGAATGGTGATTAATATTCTCCCCATTGCCTAACCAACTCACATTCATGGTTTTGGCTAGCAATCTATTCTTTAGGAGCATATCATTGCATAATGTTCCATATTTTCCTCGGTCCTGACCTTATTTTATATTCCTACCTCCTCCTGAATCCCATTCTTCTGCCTTCTAGAATATTATAAACAAATTTCTCTGTATTCTTAATTTCAGAACCTAAATGTTCCTTTTCCCAGTACACAAATGGAACCGGTGCTCCATATCCCAAATCACTGATTTAAGCATTGTGTTTTCTTTCCTTCTAGCTCATCTGGCCAGCTAACCTCACCTAATATTTTTAGCCATCTTTTTTTTTTTAAGATTTTATTTATTTATTTGACAGAGAGAGACACAGCGAGAGAGGGAACACAAGCAGGGGGAGTGGGAGAGGGAGAAGCAGGCTTCCCGTGGAGCAGGGAGCCCAATGAGGGGCTCGATCCCAGGACCCTGGGATCATGACCTGAGCCGAAGGCAGACGCTTAACTGACTAAGCTACCCAAGCGCCCAATTTTTAGCCATCTTAATACTTTTATTTTCCCTTATTATTTTTCCTCTTCTGTCTTTACTCTTTAGCTTTCTGAATTCAATTATAAGGTCTATTATTTATTCTTTTTTCTTGTTCTTCTGACCTATTTTCCTTCTGGGCAGCTGAACACAGCTAAAGAAACTTATCTAACTTAGCAAGTTGGTACCACTGTGGATTCAAGATCACTCACTATAACTAGAATCTCCATATGGGATAATGTCCAATATTTATTTGATAAAATTGCATTATATTATCTACACTAAATACATCATGCATCGCCCATTTATCCAAAATCAAACACTCCTTCTGCTCCCATCACTGTCAGCAGGTGATTTCCATCCACTTATTCACAGGGAATGTGGAAACGTTCTAAAATCTATCAAAACATTTTACCCTACACCTGCAAATCTACTGGAGTTTGATTCCATCCAACTATTCTCGCTTCTACATTCTTTTTTTTTTTTTTTAAGATTTTATTTATTTATTTGACAGAGAGAGACACAGCGAGAGAGGGAACACAAGCAGGGGGAGTGGGAGAGGGAGAAGCAGGCTTCCCGCCGAGCGGGGAGCCCGATGCGGGACTTGATCCCAGGACTCTGGGATCATGACCTGAGCTGAAGGCAGACACTTAACGACTGAGCCACCCAGGCGCCCCCTCTCTTCTACATTCTTATAAAATCTTGTATTCCTACCTGGAAATGACTTGTTCAAATAATATTTCAGGAAGGAAGGAAGAAAGGAAAGGTGAAAGAAAAGTCCTTAAACATCTCTCTTTGCATATGTTATAAGATGTTCCTAACAGAGTTTTCCAGCTTCTTAATGTACAGTTCAAGCAGAGAGCACAAATTAAGTAATTCACTATTTCTGGAAGGATCACGGAACTTTTAGTTTCTGCTAATTTTCTTTCCTAGGTATTTCATTGGTCTTGAATAAGAATGACTCTTTCTTTCTCTCTCTTTCTTCCTTCCTTCCTTCCTTCCTTCCTTCCTTCCTTCCTTCCTCCTTCCATCCATCCTCCCTCCCTCCCTCCCTCCCCCTTTCTTTCTTTCTTTCTTTCTTTCTTTCTTTCTTTCTTTCTGGTAAAATTCACTAGGTATTGGCTAGATCTTTGTGGGATCCGTCCAACACTCTAAGAAGGTGGAAAAATACATTGAATCATGTTTCTTCAACAGCCCTCCCCTATTGCAGGGATGGGCAGTGCTCATGGATGAATAAGAGTGTTAGAATACCCTTTTATCTACTACTAAGGCAGAAGAATAATCTTCTAAACTCACTGCACTGCTGGGTGAGAATTGTTTAATCTAGATAATACAGAATAAAACATTCTTGGCTTTTAATTCCAAATAAAGAAGTTCTTGAAATATACAAAAAAGGAGTAAGCTTGAAAAGCAGGCTCACAAAACGATTGCGGGAAGCTTAATGAAGGAGAGTGATCTGAAAGGCCATGGACTTATATGTTCACGGATGTTTTTGTGTTTTCCTCACTTTTAAGCTGGAAATAAAACTCCACATTTCCTTTAAAAAAAAAAAAAAAGAATGAAAAGGAGTCCTCTGTGCATTCTCAGCAATGGGAGTAGGCATTCACAGCGTAGGTACTATGTCTCAGTCTACTTCTTGCCTCTTCATAGCCAACCTCCCTCCTTTTAATTTTGGGGTGTCAAAGCATCTAAATCCCTTGATAGAGGTAGAACCTTCTTGGTATATATTCATTTTATGCCTTTTCATCTACTCTGGAGAATTATGACTGCTCCAAGATTTGTAAGGTACTCAGATCTTTTATATAGACCAACACTTGGAAGTTTTGAAGATGTCTTTTACTGACAGGACATCACTTTGGCAAACATTTTCCCAAGATACTGAAAAATAATTCTAACAAACACATCCTGTACTAGGCTATCATGGAAATTCCTGCCTCAAAAGGCCAGAAGACGGTTTACATTGAACTTCTGTTATTTTTATATTTAGTTCTCAGGAAGCAGATTTTCAAAAAATCATTTAGGTTACCAGGGATACCTAACTGATAGAAATCCAGAAAAAAAAAACTATTATATATTTTTAGAGGATGCTGTTCAGAAAACAGAAAAAGCCAAATTCCATTTATTTACTGTCTCTAGAGAATCACCTACTTGACCCTATTTTGGATCTTCGGCTATTCTTTAGCCATGAAGCCATTTTAGGTATGGTGGCTACACTGAAAATCCTGTACTATTAGATGCTTGACTAGGATGACCATCTTGTCTTGGTTTAAGATATTCCCAGTCTTAAAACTAAAATTCCTGTGTCATAAAAACACCTTCAGTTTTGGACAAACCAGGATGATTGGCCACCCTATGCTGGACACACTTTATTCCTAAATGCCTCGGTTCTATTTTTTTTTTCAATTATTCTGAAAAATTAGCTGTATGACATTCAACACTATCACTTCATTCTATATATTCCTAGTTCATTTAAGTCCTGTAAGGTCCTAATTAAGGTACTTCTATGCTCAACAAACCTCAATAGTACCAGCCACGTAAGGCTGGTTGCAAGAGAAATGTGTGAACAATTGATTTGAAGCATAAATAAGATGCTAAAACTCCTATCCTGCTGAATTGCTGCACTGTTCACCCAAAGAATTTCCCTATAAGCACATTTACCCAAGTATTCATTCAAAAAAAATATTACCTTTGTCTACTACCACTCTCCACCCAAGAGATATTCAAGAGATAACTTTATAATAAACCATTCCAGTCCATAGCTAAAAGATAGCTAACTTCCAGCATCTCTCCCTACCACTCCCACTATCATAATCTAAAAAAAAAAAGAAGAAGCCTATCTAAAGATGAGTGTTTTAGCTCATCATTAATAGTGACTCTACTCAAGCATATCTCCAATTCTTGGACAGCTATCCAGCTGGTAAACAAAGATTTGGCCCAGATGGAAGTTAATGAGTAAGGGATTGAGATAAGTCCAATGATGAAGACATTTAAAATCTATGGAAATAAGTGTGCTAGCCCAGAAAAGGAAGATTTCATAGATCACGAAATTAGCTCCAGAACCACACATAATAGGCTTGTTCTTGGTTTTCTCATGTCTTTTCACCTGCCAATCCAAATATATATATATTTTGCCTCTGCATTGAGCCTTTTAGGCCAATTGAATAAATATCTCCCTTCCAAACTTTGAATCAAGTCAGAGCTTGACTCCCCCTTCTAGCATGCCATCTCTATGGGTCTGTCATTGGCAAACAAGACTGAGAAAATACCCCTATCTGTGCTGTGTAAGCAGCCTCTACCAGACAAGTCTTGGAAACCATCAGGTCACATGATTTTCAAAGACTTTTAGAGCTATCCATTATTCATTAGCAACATTCTTTAATGTATCTGTTAGCCATAGTTTATATATTCCAATGTATGTAGAGAGGCAGCAATAGTCAAGAGGGTAATTTTCAAGCCAAAGAGGTTTTGAAATAATTTTATGTCAGACACCCAAATGGGCATGGGTCATAGTTTCCACACCTTGCTCCGTCCCTGTATATATTTCATTCTACAAAACAAAACAGAATGTCTGTGCTATGCTACAAATTTAAGATCATTCATTTATTAATACAGCACTTGTGAAAATTGGGCATGGAGCTAATTTCATCATCAAAGAGCAAATATTATTCTGAATGAAAACATATCTTCAGCTTTAATATTCTCCATCTCAAATAGGCAACCCATAGAACAACTGCATTTTATTTATGAAAGTTATTCTAGTTATTAACCTTAAGAAGATGTGTGTGTGGGGGGGGGCATATTTTTCTTGCCAAAAATGAAAGACGTATGGTTGCCCATAGAAGGAAATTCTCTGGACAACATGGCTTTCTTCCTGAATGTTTTAAGCATGTTCACCTTTAGAAAGTGAACAGAAAATAATGAGAATTAATGTTGCAACTAATAGGATCAGTAATGTTGCCAGACATTGTTATCAGGACTTTATATATTAATTTATTTCACCCTTTCAACAACCTTATGAAATCCATATACTATTATTATTCCTCACTTAAAGATGAGGACAGGGGGACAGAGATTTAAAAGTTACTCAAGTACACGGAATGACATAAGTTGGAGAAGCCAGGCTCAGTCTCAGGCTGGTTGGCTTGTGTCTTCACACTGGACCAGTGTGCTGTATGCATTGCCTCTCATTGCTCAGAAAGGGGTGTGCAACTTGTGTTTTGAGGGTCTAAAGGAAGTGGTTGCCAGGCGTCCACACAGATAACAAAAGAAATTAAATGACATGCTGAATTTGTGGTAAGTCAAATGAGTGTGCAAATCCTGACCCTGCATATGGATCTGACTTGCCTTCTGGAAAGTGACAGAATCGGGTCAGAGAAAGTGAACATTAGGCTAGTCCTATGGTGGCCACTCCTAGATTCCCAATCTATCCAGGGTTAATGGTGTTCTTTTTGGTACCTGCTGGAGAAAAAGCATTTAACTTCCCCTGCTCCATAGGTGTGTAGAAACATCCCTAACTGAGAGATGTTTCTGTGTGTACAATTTTGCATGGCTCAGGGATGAAGCTCTTAGGGGCTCGCAGGGAGAATTAGGCCATGCCACCTCTAATTTGCTTCTAGCAGACCAGCCCCTTTCAAAAAATGTTTAGTAATTTGTTCTTGCAATTGTCACAAATATTCACTAACATTAAAAAAGGAGGCCCAGTCATATAGCCCTTGAGTTGTTGGGGTCCAGAATCCCTGTGAAAGGAAATTCATATACAATCCATAGCAATCATTTGCTATAAACAGATTTCCCTGTGTGATAAGAATAACAGCAGAGTCCTTATTGGAGGAAAAGATAAGGTGTGTCCAAAAAACAAATAATCATAACTGAAGAAAAGACTTGAGAGTAATATAAATGAGGTTTGAAAATCCAAGTCCTTGACTGCCCTAGCCCCATTTCAAGTGCTCAGTAGCTCCTTCTGGCTAGTAGCTATCACATTGCAGCCCAGGTAATAGAACATTTTCAGAATTGCCAAATATGGTATTGTACAGAGCTACTTAATGAATGATAACTTGTTCACTACATGAAGGGAGAAGACAGAACTGGAGGTCACAGGGAAGAGCAAACGCATTCAATGAAACCAAGGAGAGTAGCAAATGCAGGAGAAGGAGGCTTGCCGAGCAGCATGATTTATTTTATGGGGCATGGAACCTGCTGACCAAGTGGGCAGTGGCTCCACGGTATGTCAGAGGGAACTGCTGTGATAACCACCCTTTTAAGCAGAAAGACAGCCACATAGTTGCAGATGGAAAATTACCTATGCATGAAGCTCTCTGAATGTGACAAATCATAGGGGTGGGGTATTGCAATGATTGACTTATTCTGAGTCATGAATTTACATACTATACATGGGTGACACATTTTCCTTATTCAATAAAAAATGTTTCCTTGTTTCTTTCTGATTATATAAATAATTCATGCTTATTGTAAATACTTCAAGCAGTATAGCAAAATGTAAGAGGAAAGTCAATATCACTTGAAATTTTCAATTATCAGAGATGATCAGCAATAACTTTTCACAAGATAGATGAAGAAAAAATATACACACACACATATACACACATATATACTATTTTGACCTAAATATGATTATTTATTTTAGACTGAATTACTGCTTTCTGTTGTAGTATTTTTATTGTAGTTGGTGTGTTGTCTTTTTTTTTTAAATTATCCTTTGTTTTTTGGCTTTTGCTTGCTCTCTCCACTAATCCACATGCTCTCATTGTTCACTCACAAATAGAAATTTTATATCGGTATTTTCCTTGTCTGTTTATGAAATTGGACTCATGTCATATACATGTTACTGCACCCTGATTTTCTGACTTAAAATTATATTGTAAAATCTCCTCAAGGCAAATGGTATACATTGAAGTCCTTGCAACTGCTTCAGATTTTGCATGGTATGGATGTCCCATAATTTTACCAGCTATAATTTTATCTACTACTGCTTTAGTTCAATTGCAAATTTGCCCTCATTATGATGAGATTTATCATAGCATTCATTTTAGAGATACCCTCCCTCAAATTTTTACTGTACAAATGAATAATTGTACGTAAATCTGTAGATTTCCTGGAGTCTTATTATTGGTCATAGGAGTATTTGATAAATGATCATTGCTAGATTTAAAAAAAGGCTATATAAATTTACATTTATACAAGTTATGCATCCTTGTATGCATTTAACTGTTATCCCTATGGTTGTCAACACTAATATTAATATTTTATCTTTTATAATTTGTGTAGAGTTATCCATTATTCTTTTAATGTATAATTAAAATTTGCAATTTCTACTAGTGAGGCTTACCATATATTTATGTTTTTAATGACTGTTTTGTTGTCTCTTCTGTAAGTTGTCTATTGAAGACACTGTGCAAACCTTTCTACTAGGTTTTTTTTTTTTTACATAAGAACAGGTAGGGACAAACTGATGGTTGCTGGAGGGGAGGTGGGTGGAGGGATGGGGAAATTGGGTGATGGGCATTAAGGAGGGCACTTGATGGAATGAGCACTGGGTGTTACTTGCAACTGACTGAATCACTAAATTCTACCCCTGAAACTAATAATCCACTATATGTTAACTAACTTGAATTTAAATAAAATCTAAAAAATTAAAAAAAAAAAAGAGCAGGTAGGAAATCTTTCTGATGACTGCCGTAACGAATGACTCCTGGGAGCCTAACCATGCTTCCATTCACCTTATAATCTCCAGGGGTTTATAGAAACCACAATGCCATTTATACACACTGTGATCTTGAAGTAGGGTAGCCCTAATAAATATGAGAGATAACAAATATATTATAAGGTATGCAAATTGCATGCATTTCAAATACCTTTCCCAATCTGTACGTTGTCTTTTGGTTATAGTGTATCTTGTCCTATAATTTTATGTTTCGTATAACAAATATTTCTAAATATTTTTTGTAGTCAGTAATTTTCCTGTCATGCTTTAAAGAATTCCCTGATTTCTAGGTTACTTCTTTGGTCTCCTCTAAGATCTTGCAACTTTTTAAATTTTATTTTTACACTGTAATCTTTAATTAATTTGAAATCTGTTTTGTGTATAATGTGAGGTGGAGTTCTATACAAATTTTTTTTTAAAGATTTTATTTATTTATTTGACAGAGAGAGACACAGCGAGAGAGGGAACACAAGCAGGGGGAGGGGGAGAGGGAGAAGCAGGCTCCCTGCAGAGCAGGGAGCCCGATGTGGGACTCGATCCCCGGACTCCAGGATCATGACCTGAGCCGAAGGCAGTCGCTTAACCGACTGAGCCACCCAGGCGCCCTCTATACAAATTTTTTTAAACAATCCTTTTTGCCAGTCATAGGTTTTAAATTAGACAGTATTTTCCTGTTGAATTTAAATATCTTCCTTTTCATATATCAAAAATTTGTATATTCTGGAACTATTTCTGGACTCTATTCTTCCACTTACCTTTTCTTAAGTCTATGCTAATACTGACTTGATTATTTTGTTTTTAATGTGTCGTAAGGTAGATCTCTGCTCACCAGTCTTCCATTTGCATAAATTACATTGTTAATACTAAGTATTTATTCTTCCCCATAAACTCAAAAGTTTATTTTGTCAAATTACAACAGACTCTGGTGAGAATGTAATTAGGATTTTAAAGTGTATATTAATTTTTCTTAGGTTTTCATTTTCTTTCTAGTAAAATCTCGAATTTTCTTCCTTTTTTCTGTTACATTAATTCAATTTTTACTCAGTTATAAGCTACTTACATACAAATCATGAGAGTAAACTCAGTGAAATTTAATATAATAAACAGAGAGAACTTCCTTAAGATTAAGGCTCTCTGCTCATTGAAAGAAATTTTTAAGAGAATTGAAAGCTTAGTTGCACTGTAGAAGAAGGTATTTTCAATATATATGTATTTAAAAGACCACCATGCAAAAAATAAAAAGAACATCTACAAATCAAACAGAAATAACCAAATTTACAAAGACAGCAGGAAAATTCAAATACAAAATCCAAAATTTAGAATTCTTCCAGTGCTCCTGAGGGCTCATTTGTGCTCACTACAAGTCAATGCCCTTAAAGAAATCATATTTTTACTTCTATCACCATGGATTATTCTTCTTATTTGTGAGCTTCATATAAATAGAACCATACCGTTTGTAATTTTTTGTCTCTGAACTGTTTCTCTTAACACTGAATTTCTGCTGAGTACATGACTGTGGAAATATTGAGGCTGCTTGATCTTTGTTCTTCTGTATAACATGTATTTGTTTTCTCTGAGTACCTTCAACATTTTCATTTAAATTTTGGTGTTTCTAAGAGTATGTGTATGCACGCATTACACATACTGTTCCTTATTTTCCTTCGGATTCTCTGAGTCTTTTGAATCTGTGATTTGCTATCTTTTGTTACTTTGGGGACAGTTTCTGTCATTTTCCTTTTTAATATTTCTTCTACCCTACCCTCTTTCCACTCCTTATGGGACTTACATGTATACCAGACCATTTGATATTGTTTCATAGCTCTTGGTTGTTCTGTTCATTTTTTCCCCATTCTTTTTTCTTTTCTTTGTCCATTACTTTCAATGACTACAGTTGACTCATCTTCAGTGTTGCTGATATTTTTTGAAGGCATTCTTAATTTCTGATATTATGATTTTCATTTCTAGGATTTTTCACTTGACATTTGCTTATATTTTCCATTTTTCTGCTTATAATCCTCATCTCTTCATGCAAGGTGTGGACATCTACTAAATCTTTTAACATATTACAGTTACTGTAAAGCCTCTCTTTGGATTTCAGGTTACCTATTTGCCTTGCAACCTAGGCTCTCTTATATGCTATGAAAAGTTGTAGTCTTGCAGACTATTGAGCTCTTTCTCTTTCATTACTTGGGTGTGAACATCATTGTTTGCAGCTTTCTATCCTCTAACTGGTAGCAGTAGTATACTATATACTTATTTTTAATGGATATTGGCAAAGGTTTTCCAAAATCATTAGACAAATTTAACTCCCAACAGTATTGTAAAGATCTCAAGTTTCTCCAATCTTCATTTATTCCATGTGGGTTCAGTGCTCCTGATTATAACTTTTCTGGTAGAAATGAAGTGCTATCCATTGTGATTGTAATTTACTTTGCCTTAATTAGTATTGATGATATAATTTTTAAAAACAACCAATGTTTGACATTTTTGATGTTTCTCTATTATATGTTTGCTTTTTTTTAGCCATAGAATTTTTTAAGACCTTACTGTTTAGAACAGTATTAGATTTGCTGAAAAATCAGATTTGTAGAAAAGAATGCCTTATTATTGACCTATTTCAGTAGTATGGCACAATTATTACAGTTGAAGAGCCAATATTGATACCTTGTTTACCAAATCCATAGTTCATTCAAATGTCCTTAGTGCCTGTCTAATGTTCCAGTATCCCAAATCAGATGCCACCTCACATTTACTCATCATATCTCTTGGTTTCTACACTGAATTTTATATAATTGATTACTGGTTTTATCATTATTTTTTTTTGATACTTTGACTTTCATTTTCTGTTATTCTTTCTTTTTTTAATAATTTTGTTTCATTTTATTTCATTTTGAGAGAGATAGAGTGCACACATGAGTCGGGGGGGGAGCAGAGGGGAGGGAAAGATAGAATCTTAAGCAGACCCCATGCCCAGTGTGGACCCCGATGCAGGGCTCCATCTCTAGACCCTGAGATCATGACCTGAGCTGAAATCAAGAGTCAGAGGTTTAACTCACTGAGCCACCCAGGTGCCCCTATTATTCTAACTTCTCTAACTGGTGGCTTTATTTGTTTCTATTGTTTGTATACAAAGCTGTAAAATTTTTTACACATCTTTAGCTGTATGGCACAATTTTGATATACTGTGTTTTCATTATCATTAGTTCAAAATATTTTCTAAGAGTTCACTTTGTATTTTCTTCTTTTAACCATGTTTATGATGAAATGTGTTGTTTAATTTTTAAATGTGGTTGCTTTCTAGTTATCTCTCTGTTACTAATTTACAGTTTAATTCTATTAGTTTTTAATGTATATCTTGTGTGATTTAATCAATTGAACTTTTGGAGAATTTGCTTCATAGCATGATAGTATCTTCTTTAATGAATAGTCTATGTGCACTTGTGAAGAATGCATATTCTGCAGCTTTTGGAAGTAATGTCCTTTGAATATCAATTGTTGAATATCAATTGGGTCAGTTGGTTAATTGTGTTGTTCAAACCCTCTATATATTATTGAACTTTATTTGATCTGCTGCTTCTATTACTTAGAAAGAGGTGTTAAGATCTCTAACATAATCATGCATTTTCTTTTTTTAATCTCAGTTTTTTGGAATTTATTGAGGGAAATCAAACTAGTGATGAAAACCCTGAGCAATGCATCTACTGATCTATTTTGCTTGGTTGGAAAAAATGGCTCATGATATAGATCTACACTAATTTATGAGCAGTGGCTCATATATTTGTCAGATGACAAAGACTTGAAAAGAACATGATTTTTTTGCACTGGGGACAATTAAATGTTCACCAAAGGGTCCATTGAAGAGGAGGCTCTTAATAATCAGGGGGAAAAGATGACCCATTCTTTGAAGTGTGTCAGCCACTTCCCTCAGCCATCCCAGAGTCATGTGCAAAGTGGCCATTGTAGAAGGGATGAAACAACATGAACTACCCCTGGTCCATCTATTCTAGCTATCACTACTGCTGAATGCCTAAGCTGCCAAGAGGAGATGTCAGTGTTGAGTTTCTTATATGAACCTTTGCCCAGTGGAGGTGAGGGGTCTAGAAAATCACTTTTGTTCCCTTCCCATCATTGGGAAGACAGCAGGTCATCCTCATCGAAATAGATATTCGTCTTTATAAGCATTTCTCTTTTCTGCTGGAAATTTCTATGTCAGCACTCTCATATTCATACTGATATAATGCCTTACTCACATTCCTGGTGTGCTGTGAGATAACATTTTTGACCAGAGAATTCATTTTATAGAAATTAAAATTAATTATCCTCACAGAATTTCCTGGATTCACCTCACACCACTTCACTCAAAGCTGCCAGCATTATGGAATTTTGGAGTGGCATATGGAAGATAATTATCATAGCACCCACCAGAAGACAACATCGTCTGGAGTGAGCAGTTCTGATGGGTGGGGCATATGTCCTGAACCAAAGTCCAAAATAAGATGTAGTTTCTCCACAATCAAGAACATGTATCAACTGCTAAAAGTGGGGATAATTCCTTTCAAAAACTTTTGCTTCTCTCTTAGCAACTTTGTGCTCTCCTAGTTCCCAAGGGAAGAGTCTTTTGTGTGTAGACACAACAATGGTAGTGTTGTATTGTAAGTTTGTCATTTGGCCATGAGCACCGTGTGTTGTTAGTATCACTGAAACACCAGGTATAGGAAGGTGTTACTGTACCGAGTGGGGTGATGGATCCTGACTTACCATGGGGAAGTATGTCTGCTGTTATACAATCAGCAGAGAAGACCATTATGGAACCCAAGAGAGTTTCTAGAATTCTTCCAGTAGTAAAAGTTAATGGAAGACAATAATCCATTGTAGCAGGACCACTGGCAGCTGAGACCCTTCAGAATGATGTTTGGTTCACCATAGTGAATAAACAACTCCTTAATGAGCATATAATCAATCTGAGGAAATGACTCTCTCACATATTTAACAAATAAGATTTTATCTTAAGAAGCATTATAAAATTCTGGAGCAAAACTAATTTATAGTAGATGAGAAATAGACAAATTAATATGCACTATTCTGGAAGATGTAGAATTAGTTACATTTACATTTATGAGTTTTCCATTAGTCTTTATTTATTATTAATAGAAAATAACACTAAAAATATTTTTTCTTTATTTTATCAAGTTTAAACTGATACACTTGATAATGAAATAATTAATATCTATTAATAATAAATTAATAATAAACAATAAATTAATAATAGATAATAAATTAATATCTTTAGTAACATTTTCATTCTTCTGGGAGGGCATTTATCTAAGCAGATTACAAACTTCCACACATGTTCTTGAAGTAGTCCATCAAGATTAACTGTTTGATTTTTATAATTCTGCTCTGCAAATATAGCCAAAATAATTTATCATATACAATATGTTTTTTTTTTTTAAAGAATCAGTGGTTTGAGTTTGGTAATTATCTTGAAGAAGATTCATGTCTGCATCATGGAAACTCTATGTAAATCTATGCATTTTCTCATACAGAAGAGGATTTACTGAATAATCAGTGTCAGTTACCAAATGAATGAAAAATAGATGTCTAAATGATCAATTTCCATTCTCAAATTTTATCACTAATATATCACTTACTGCCCTTATAGGACAAGAGAATAAAAAGGTAAGGAAGTATAATTTTAAATTACCCACTATACATATTAACTCTCTTTGAATGCTCATGTTTTATTTCAAAGGATCTTACAGATTTTACATTCTCCTCAGTAATGCAGTTGCATTTATTTTAATATAAAATACTTTAAATTGCATGCTACACAATAAAATAAGCTACCCAGAATTTTATGCCATGTTTATTCTATAATTTTGTGTATTTCTAGGAATATAGCCATCTACCACACTAGTACTTTTAGAAACTTTTTAATTGTGGCAAAGTAGTAACATACATTGTGCTCATGATATAAGGAATTTTATGACCAGGAAATAAAGATCTTGCAAACACAGTGTCCTAGTGAACTCATTTCAGGTAAGGTGGCAACATGCTATCAGTTTTATGCCTTGAATTTGGATAAGTATATCACATGTAACACATTTAAATCAAAGGAAATGATCATCCTAGAATGTAAGAAGAAAGACTGGACTCACTTTAATGAAAATATCACAATCTATATTGCTGAGTAGAACACAAATTCTAAACAATTGCTGGGACCTAAAAGTATGTTTTGAGGGGCGCCTGGGTGGCTCAGTCGGTTAAGCGTCTGCCTTTGGCTCAGGTCATGGTCTCAGGGTCCTGGGATCAAGCCCTGCACCGGGTTCTCTGCTCAGCGGGGAGTCTGCTTCTCCCTCTGTATGTGCTTTCTCTCTCTCTCTCTCAAATAAATAGATAAAATCTTTAAAAAAAATCTTGCTAAAAAAAAAAGTATGTTTTGAAATTAAGAAGAAATTCTGTTCATGAACTCACTTCTCTGTTTCCATGAGCTATATCTTAACTATGACAATTCCTCAGATGTGCCTCATTCTATTGCATGCTTGTCTTGTAACTTGATCTCCTTCCTTTGTTGGTAAAGTTCTACTCATGTTCAGACCTTACTTGGAAATAACACTTCCTGAGAAAGACCTATTCTGACTCTTTCTTTACCCTCCCTGACTGACACTTTGTATCAACCTGTAGTTTGAAATTTTTCCAGCCAGATTGTAAATTCCATGGGGAAGGAAGAATGTCTTTTGTTACTATTTGTGTCATTATCTCTGATAGCACCTGTCACTTGGTAGGTGTTCAATAAATATTTTAAATGAATGAATGATCATTGAATATTGATACAACTTGAATCACAGTGACACCAGGCATAAGAGCATTGTATTATAACAGTACAAGGAAAACAAAAGTGAAAATATAGAATTCTGCTTTGAACACCATCTTTTTTCAGTTGAAATCCTAAACTGAAATGAAAGCTGTATTACAGAAAGCCAAGTAGGGATTCTACTGATCTACTCTACCGATGTTGATACATAAAAAATGAGAGCCTCTATGTTGTCCGTAGCAGTTACAAGGAAATTCGCAAAAAATATATTCAAATAAAGCAGAATCCTTAAGAGCGAGTAATTATGTAGATTTGGCTGCAATTTACAAACTACATTCATTTTTGGATGCTTTGCTTAAATGAGACAACCTAGTCTCTGATTTCTTTTTCTGGTTTAACATGTCTCTGCTATCCTATCCTATAATGCACAATTTTAAGTAGAATTTTAGCTATGCATATAACATTGTTTCTCTCCCGCCTACTGAGAGTTGCCCGGTTCTTCCTTCTTGTCATGAAGAAAGTGAAGCTTCAATGCTAGAATGCTTTCTTTATCCATTCCAAAATATTTATCAAATGCCTACCATGTGTTAGAAAAATTCCAAGAAGCTTCTTAGGAATTTATTGGTGGACCATGTCTCGTGCTTTTTTATTTACACTGTAGCTCATGTATAATGCTGATATAATTTTTTTTGTAATGTGACTATAATAAGGTTGATGTTAAGCTTAAAGACAGGTAGACGACTAGGTCCCAGCACTACTCTGTAGCTGTTGGATGTGATATTTAGCAGAAAACTTTGTTGAAGTCACACTGTGCGCCTTCTGAGAGGATACACTGCCTTCTTCAGTCTGTATTACTTGATGAGATTTTCCTAGACGTTGGAATCAGTCAGGGCAGAATGTTGTGTTTATTGTAACAATTAGTTTCACTCTGTTAGGAATGACCATTCTGTGCAGAGAAAATACACCCATATGCAGTACATCCCATTTTTTATTGTGGCATAATTGATATACAGTAAACTGCACAAATTCAAAGTGTACAATTTGGTTCATTCAATGCAATTTGACTAGTCAACACCTGTGAGACCAATCATCACTGCAATCAGATGGTGAATATATCCATCACCTCGGGAAGTTTTCTGAGCCCCTTTATAGTCCCCACCTCACAGCCCTCCCCCATTGTGTCCTGTCCAGGCAACCACTCATTTCCTTTCCGTGACTACAGAATAGCTTACATTTTTTAGAATTTCATAAAATGGAGTTACACAATATGTAGTCTTTTTGGTCTTGCTCCTTTCACTTACCAGTATTATTTTGATAATAAAACATGTTTTTCCATATATTACTAGTTCATTCCTTTTTATTGCTGAGTTGTGTTCACGGCACAGGTAGATACACCATAGTTCATGCGTTCACCTGTTTATGGACATTTACTTCGTGTCTACTTCGAGTTGCTTACAAATAAATATCTTCTAGATGGTTTCTAGTTTTAACTTTTACATTTGTGTCTATGACCCATTGTGAGTTAATTTTGTTTGTAGTGTAAAGTGTGGATGAAAGTTCCTTTTTTTGCACGTGGTCATCTAATTGTTCCAGTACCATGTGTTGAAAAGCTTTTTCAACTTATTTGACTTTGCGCCTTTGTCAAAAATCAGCTGCATCAGGCGCCTGGGTGGCTCAGTTGGTTAAGTGACTGCCTTCAGCTCAGGTCATGATCCTGGAGTCCCAGGATCAAGTCCCTCATTGGGAATCCCTGCTCAGCAGGGAGTCTGCTTCTCCCTCTGACCCTCCCCCCTCTCGGGCTCTCTCTCTGAAATAAATAAATAAATAAATAAATAAATAAATAAATAATAAACTTAATTTTTTTTTAAATCCGCTGCATGTTCTATTAACCAATTTGCTTATCTTTATACCATATCACACCACCTTGATTACTGTAGCTTTATAATGAATCTTGAAGACACGTATAGTAGTCCACTGGGGCTGCCATAACAAAATACCATAGATTGGGTGGCTGAAACTACAGAAATTGATTTTCTCACAGTTCTGGAGGCTGGACAAGGTGTCCACAGGGGGCTTCTTGTGAGGGATCTTTCCTTGGCTTGCATGTGTTTGCCTTCTTGCTGCCTCTTCTCATGGCCTTTTCTCTGTGGGCTCTTATCCTTGGTGTCTCTCCCTCTTCTAAGACTGTCAATTCTATTGGCTTACAGCCCTCTTGTATAACCTTATTTCACCTTAATTATTTCCTTAAAGGCTGGATCTCCTAAAACAGCCACACTGGAGAGAGGTTCAGCATGAATTTTGCGGGAATGGAGTTCAGAATTTGGTCCACAACACCTTCAATTCTTTTTCTCTTTTCTTACTTTTAGTTTTCCAAAGTTTCCTTTTCTTTCTTTTTTTTTAAAAAATTCTTTCAAGCCCTTGGCATTTCCATTTGAATCATTGATTAGCTTACCAACTTGTACAAAAAAAAAAAATCCTGCTGGTATTTTGATTGTAATTATGTTGAATCTATAGATCAATTTGGTGATAATTTACATGTTAAAAATATTGAGTCTTCCAACCCAGTATTTGGTGTTATAGAATCTGATAACCTGTACCTTTTAATTGTGGCATTTAGACAATTTACATGTAACGTTACATGTAATCATGTAAGTCTGTCATGGTTTTTCTACCTAAGTCTGTCATGGTTTTTCTGTATGTCTCTTTTGTGCTTTGCCCCACCCCCCTTCATTTTTTTTCAACCTTCTTTTGGAGTATTTTTTTTTATTATTCCATTTCCTCTCCTCTGTTGGCTTCTTTCATTGATTTTATATATGTAATTTCAGTGGTTGCTTTGTTGTTTTAGTTGTTGCTTTGGGATTTATAGTATAAAGCTTGAGCTTTACAGTATACTTTCAAGTGAAAGCCCACCAGTATATATATAGCATGTAAACCTGAAAATAGTATTCTGTTTTCTTCCTTGACTTTTATGCTATTGTTTTATATTTCACTTATATATGTTGTAAAGCGCACAATGTATTATTATTGTTTTAAAAGTGATTGTCTTTTAAATAGTTTTAAATAATACTAATTATATTATACATTTAGCCACACAATTATCATTTCTACTGCTTTTTGTACTTTTATATGTGTCCTTATTTCCAACCTGCCTGAAGAACTTTCTTAAACATATCTTTCTTGCAAGTCGTCTGGTAGAGCTTTTTTTGTTCGTTTGTTTGATGTATCAAATGCCTTGAATGGCATTTTAGCTTGGTATAGAATTTACACTTGATATTTAGATTTTTTTCTTTTCCTATTATAAAGATATTATTCCATTGTCATCTTGTCTACATTGTTTTCTCAAGAAATCTACTGTAATCTTGATCTGTGTACTTTTGTGCCTAATGAGACTTTTTTCTAGCTGTTTTAAAGATGATTTTTCTACCAATCACAAACTTTGAGCAATGTGATTCTGATGTACCTAGATATAGTTTTCTTAATTTTTTGTGCATATTAAACCTACACATTTACAGTTCTAATCACATTTGGAAAATTTGGGGCCATTATTTATTCAAACATTTTTTTCTGCCATACCTTTTCCTTCCTTTCCTATGGAGACACCAATTCTGTGCACATTGCATATTTACTAGACCATATAAAGTTGTCCCGTATCTCTCTAATGCTCCTTTCATTTATTTTGTGATTCTTTTTACTCTCTGTATTTCCTTTTGGATAGTTTCTATTGCTATGCCTTTAAGTTCATGAATCTTTCCTTCTGCAATACCTAATCAGCTGTTAATTCAATGTAGGGTATTTTTCATCTCAGATAGTATAGTTTCTACATCTAGAATTGTGGTCTAGGTCTTTTTTAAGTAATATTTTCTATGCCTGTACCTTTTAAACATATGGAATAAAGTTATAATAACTATTTCATGTTTTTTTCTGCTAATCCTAACATCTGTGTCAGTTTGATTTGATTTTGATTTATTCATTTTTTTTTCTTCAGTATAGATCATATGGTCTCATTTCTTTCACATATTGGAAACCTTTAGTTAGGTGCCAGGCATTGTGAATCTTATCTTGATGAGTGCTAAATATTTTATATTTCTATTACTCGCCTTAAGCTTTGTTCTGGGATGTAGTTATGTTACTTGGGAAAAAGTTTAATCATTTTAAGTCTTGCTTTTAAAGTTTATTACATAGGATCAAATCAGCATTTTTTCTAGGGTCAATGTTTACCCTCTTCTGAGGTAAGACTCATTTGAGAATTCTACCTAATGCACTGTAAGTTAGGTTCTCTAGTCAGGTTGGTGGGAACTGGCACTGTTTCCAGCCCTGTTTGAGCATCTGATACTGTTCCCTTGCAGTTTTTCCTTTGGTTCTTTTTCCAGGCTTAGGTAGTTTCCTCACATGCCTGTACTCAGTACTAAGCTTGAGGGGGACCCTCTGCAGATCCCCAGAGTTTTCTGTGAAGTGCTCTTCTCACTGGTACTCTGTCTTGCATACTCTGTCTGTCTCCCTGGATTCTCAGCTTCATCTTCTCAACTCACAGAATCCAGCTGGCTCTGCCTGGGTTCTCCCTTATTGTCACATGGTCTGGAAAGTTTCCCCAAAAAGTAAGCTTGGGGTAATTGCAAGGATCACGTCATCTGTTTTCTGTTTCCTGGCGATCCCTGTCCTTCATTTCCTCATATTAGTGTCTTTAACACATTTTTTCATATACTTTGCTTGTTTGTTGGATGTTTCAGGTGGTAGGGTAAATCCAGTCTCTGGAGTTACCAGAGATTTGTTTTTCCAACCTCACCAGAGTACAAGTCTCCACATAAAGTTGTAAATAAGAATTAAAAATGTATTAGGCAGCAAGAATTATCTGCTATGTTATGTGATATCAACAATTCAATACTATTATGAAATCAAATTAATGAGAGCTTTTCATTAGCTAAAAACTAAATAAAGTTTCAAAATGCAAACTTTAACTTCACCTGAGTTTTGAAGGATAAAAGTGAAAGTCAAGAATATAGGAAAAAATTCTAGGAAGAGAGATTTTGAAGAAAATGTGGACAGATTTTGTGCTTTGATTTTTGTTCACAGACAAATCAACACACTTTTCATTGGGCAACTAGTAATTGCTATTCTTACCCTATGTTTTACTTCATGTTTGAGTAATTTTGAACATTTTATTAAAATTGCATTCTTAAATTTAGAATGTTCTCTTTGTATTTCTAACCATCTTTGTTTAATGAATTATGTAGTTATCTCTTCTGTTGTTTGGTATGTTCATATTTACAATCCCTTCATCCTTACGTTGCCATTGTCCTTAAAATGTTCAGTGTTATTCTGTTAAGTACATACAACATTAAATTCTTCTGTGTTTCATTTGACTGGTGTCGCCTGGATTGCCCCTTTATTTCCAGTTTTTTCATTCATCCCATCAACAAGTATTCATTGGGGATGTACCATGTGTCACTACACTCTTCTATAGGATCCATCCCTGGGGCTAAATAAGTCTGTAGCCACATGTCTCCCATGTGAAGTGTACATTTAAGGAAATGATACCAGCTGACCAGCATTTCATGACCTCACTCTACCAAGTTGCATTAGCATTAAAGAACCATGTTGAGCAAGATAGCCAAAGGAGACATATCCCCTGTTCATATCCTCTCTGAACAACAATAATTTGGAATATATCCACAGACAAAAATGTCTTTGTGAGAACTTTGAGATTCATGGAAGAGACTACGAAATCCAGAGATGGTCCAAGACAGAAGAGTCATTTTGAGCAGGGGGGATCACACCCTGGCAGCTGACTTGCCAACCGGGGTCCTGGGTACTGAAACAAAAACAGCTCTGTACCCTTAAAGACTTTGCTACAGTCTCATTTGGCTATGGGTCTGTCACAAGGAACCTGGGAGGTTCCTTGCATCAGGTAATGGACATGCAACCTGTGCATCAGGTAATGGACAGAGAGAGCACAGTCCTGGCAGTGAACTCTGAAGGAGCCCCTGACCCAGCTTCAGCCCCTCTGGGTTGTGATATGGGAGACCTTGAAGGTAAGCCTGCCAAATTCCAAACTCAGACTGTTGACTCTAAAAGGGCCCTGTGTAACTGGGCAGCAGCACATCCCAGCCATAGTCCACAGTCTTGCTGTCACAGGGCTCAATCTGCATCCCCCGAGACCCTAAAAGGCCCTGTACATAGCTCCACCTTCTTCACAGCCATTGTCTGCCAGCAGTCCTGGGTCCTCTCAGTATCCCCCAAAGATGCTGAAAGGGTCCTACACTCGACTCCGGGCCTTCCAGCTGAGGATCCAACTGTGGACGCTGAAGTTGGTGCCTGTCCCATCACCACCCTACTGAACAAAGGGCTGGAGAGGCAGTCACATCAACACAGGGATATGTGAGGACCCATGCTTACCCAAGGCTCTTGTAAGACACCCTCCAACAGTGGACCCAGTGTGGAAACCAGAAAGAGCCTTGTAACTGGCTATAACCCAGCATGACTATGATTCAGGAGGAAGTCCAATCAGCCCAGCGAACAGGCAAGAGAGTCTTTACCTACTGAAATCAGTCTGTAAAGACTGGAAGAGGTGCTTGCTCCTTCAAATACATAGACACCAATGTGAATCCACACAGTTCATGAAGTATCAAGTAAATATGACACCACCAAAGGAAACTATTAAGGCTCCAGTAACCAATCCCTGAGAAATACATATATATGATAAATAATTCAAAATAATCACCTTAAGGAAACCCGATGAAATCCAAGAGAATGCAAATAGACATTGAAAGAAAGTCAGGAAACCAATGTATAAGCAATTATTATTATTATTTATTTTTTGCTGATCTAGACTATTAAATTTATTTCATTCATTGTGGTTACTTTTCAATTGCTTGGACTTACTTTCAATCACCTTATTGTTCACAGAATGCACAGAATTCATCAACAAACTAGTATTTTACATACAGGGTTTTTGGTATTATAACATTACAGAAAAGAGTCCCACAAGATACTTGTGTGTGGAACTTGAGTCTGATTACTTGGACAGATGTCTAGGTCATTATTGTTTTATTAGTCCTATTTTTCAAGAATAATGAATTATTTCCAGAAACTCTACCCTGCCAGGTGTTTATACTACGACTGTTCAGGGTTCACTTAAAACATACCTGACACAAACCATAAACTACAAAAAAAAAAAAAAATGTAATTATGTGATGTGATGTATGTGTTAACTAAGCTAGTTGTGGTAATCATTTTACTATATATACATGTAGCAAATCATTACATGGTACACTGTAAACACACAATGATATCTTAATAAAGTAGAGAGGGGAAGACCTTTTACAACTCAACAATAAAAATAAAAGGGCAAAGGATTTGGAGAGATATGTCTCTAAAGACATAGTAATGGCCAATAAGCCTATGACAAGATGATCAACAACCTTAGTCATTATGGACGTGCAAATCAAAACCAAAATGAGATACAACTCCATGCCCATTAGGAAAGCTAAAATGAAAAAAAAAATGAACAAGAAAAACTGTGGATGAGGATGTGAAGAAATTACAACCCTCACATTTTGCTAGTGGAATTGAAAAATGGTGCAGCCACCTTGAAAACAATTTGGCAAGATGTTAAACATAGAATTACCCTATGACTTAGAAAATCCCATTCCTAGGTACATAGGAATTGGAAGTGGACATTTACACAAAAACCTGTACAGAAATGTTCATAACAGTATTATTCAGCCAAACAGTAGAAACAACCCAAATGTCCATCAACTGATTGATGGATGGATAACAAAATATGGCGTGCCATATACTGGAATATGATTCATCTATAAAAAAGGAATGATGTAATGATCCATGCTACCACATGGCTGAATCTTGAAAATATGCAAATTGAATAAGCCAGTCACAAAAGGCCACATGTTATATGATTCCATTTATAAGAAATATGAAGAATAGGCAAATGCATGGAAGCAGAAAGTAGATTAGTGGTTGCCACAGGCTTAAGGTAGGTGGGGGAGAATAAGGAGTGACTCCTATTCAGTACACGTTTCTTTTGGGGTGGTGAAATATTCTCACAGTAGATAGTGAGGATGGCTTCATGATTCTGTGAATATACTAAAAACCACTGAATTTTATACTTTAATAGTGTGAATTTTATGGTATGTGAATTATATGTCAATAAGGCTGTTGAGAGAGAGAGAGGCAGAGAGGGAGGGAGAGGGAGACAGAGAGAAATGGGGGGGAGGGGCAGAGGTGGGAAAGGGGGCATGCATTAGAAGACCATGACAGTAAGGGCACCCAGGTGGCTCAGTCAGTTGAGCATAAGACTCTTGGTTTCAGCTCAGGTCATGGCCTCAGGATCATGAGATCCAGCCCCAAGTCTGGCTCCCCGCTCAGCATGGAGTCTGTTTGAGAGTCTCTCTCACTCACCCCCTCTGCCCCTCCTGCTTGCTCTCTCTCTCTCTCTCAAACATATAAATCTTAAAAAAAAAAAAAGAGAGAGAGACTAGGACAGTAGACGGTATTCTACACAAGAGATGAAGGTGGTAGGACCATAGAGGCTTGGGAGTGGTGAGAAATAGTCCGGTATCAGTAGCAGTAAAGATAGTCAAGAGGACTACGAAACAAGTGTTTCACAGTGTATAGTTGTGTGTTGGGGAGCAGATTATTAGAAGTTGAGTTTTGAATATGGTGAGTTTGGGGTATCTTTTAAATATCCAAGTGGGGTAATAAGTAGGTAGTTGAAAATAATGTGTATAGTTGGAGGGAAAGTTCCAGGCCATAGAAAATTACTTTGGGAATAATTAGCACACAAGTAGTATTTGGAGCCTTGAGTTTAGTTTACCTCATTAAAGTAGTGATATGGATGGAGAACAGAAGTGATCAAGGGGTCGAGACGTAGGGATCCCCAACAATGCGAGATTGAGGCCAGTGAGCTAATTTCATCTATCACTTTCCTAATGTTTGCCAGTTTGATACAGAAAGTTTTACTTTTCTATTCCATTATCACTTTCTTTTTCTCTGTGGGTTAAAACCCATATGATTCAGCATATTTGAAAACAAGATGCTGTCTATTTCTTCTGCCAAGAGTCTGTATTTTGTGGATACATACACCTGCCCCAATACATAGAGCTTCCTGATCACTCTTACTTCTGCACTCCTATACACACTTCTGCCAGATGACAACTGTGAAGGCCATTTACCTTTCTCTCCGTCTCCCCCTCTTCCCAGACTCCTGAGTTTTGCTGGGTTATGTGCTACTTAGAATTTCATCAAGAGTATGTCCCTTCTGTTAGAAAAGCCCTTATTCCACAATTGTGTGATGTATTCCTGGGCAGTCACTCATTATCCACTAGATTAGTTTTCGGTTATGCACATATGTCCATAGCAACATACAATGAGATGCTCTTCACACATTTCTTTGCTTTCTTGTTCCCCTCCTCTTGAGGTTTCTGCCTCAGATCAATTCTTTATGGTGTTAAGAGTCTTTTCTCAAGTACTTTCTTCATACAGGGCACATGAATGATATGCTCTAATGAATTCCTGTATGGTCTTCAAGTATTTCCTTCTTTCTGATACATGAGTACTATCCTGACCAGACACGTGAGCTCGTGGTGGCAGAGTTTTATGTGTTTGTAGATGTTCTTGTGCTCTTGCTCTCGGTGCTGCCCAGACAACCCCACACACTAGTTTGTTTTCCTTTCATAAAGAATCTGTACTTTTCACCCTGTGCTTGTGTTATTTTTATCATTATGATTATTATTTTGTCCTCATCATTCAGGATGTTTACAGGATATACCAAGTGTGTGTCCTCTCTCATCAGTACAGTCTGGAATGCAGCGAGCCCTCTCAGTCTAGAGATGCAGGTTTTTGTTCATCACAGATGAATTATCTCCTATTATTTAATTATCACCTTTCTTCCATCTGTTCCATTTTATCTTTCTGAATGCCTTTCATTTTTATTATGGGTTTCCTGGATCTGCCCTACAGTCTCTTTATTATCCTTCAGGATTTCCATCATCTTATGTTTTTGCCCTTTATCTTTCACGATCTGAATTTGGTCTCAAGGCTGATAGTCTTTTCTTGCAATCGCCTACTTAATTGTTTAATTGGAGAGATGTCTTGTGGGCACCGACCATGTGCGGGTGTGTGCATACTACTTCTCCTGAGTTTCCTCAAGTGCTCCTATTTTTCTTTTAGGTTTTCATCTCACTCCTGTAGGAGCTATATTTCAATGAGAATCGTGTGACTGATCTGCGCTATTGGCCTGTTGTACCCTGTCGTAAGCTGAGTAATTACCCCCAAAGATGTCCACACCTTGATCTCCGGAATTTATGGATACGTTTCTCTACATGGCAAAAGGGACTTTGCCGGGACGCCTGGGTGGCTCAGTCGGTTAAGCGTCTGACTTCGGCTCAGGTCATGATCCCAGGTTACTGGGATCGAGTCCCACATCGGGCTCCCTGCTACACGGGAAGCCTGCTTCTCCCTCTGCCTCTGTCTCTCTCTCTGTCTCTCATGAATAAATAAAATCTTAAAAAAAAAAGGGACTTTGCCTATGTGATTAAGTTAAGGATCTTGAGATAAGGAGATTATCTTGGATTAGCTGTCTGGGCAGCTAACTCCTCATGATTAACAATGGCTCTTTTAAGAGGGATGCTGAAGAAGTTAGTTAGAGAAAGCCATGTGACAACAGGAGCCGAGGGAGAGAATGCAATGGCAGGATCCAGAAGTAGTAGAGGTGGGGTGGGGACTGAGATTTGAAGATGTTAAGTGGCTGGCTTTGAAACTGGAGGAAGAGGCCATGAGTCAAGGAATACAGGTGACCTCCTGAAGCTGGAAAGAGCAAAGAAACAGACCCTACCCTGGAGCTTCCAGAAGGAAGACAGCTCTACAGACACCTTGATTTTAGCCCTATAAGACCCATTTCAGACTTCTGACTTTCAGAACTATAAATTAGGAAGTTTGGGTTGTTTTAAGTCATTAAATTGATGATAATTTGCTATAGTAGCAATAGTGATAGAAATGATAATTTCTATAGTAGCAATAGTACACTAATACAGACCCTCTCAGACGTGTGGCTATTTTGCTTTCCAGGGCACTGGGGTTCAGGTGTGGATTTGAGTTTACATTTAGGGTCACCAGTCACAAAGGTGACAGAATGTGGTGTAGTGGGCCAGGCACCTGTCCATGTTTGGGACAACTGGAAGAAGCTGCTTTGTATCTGGCTTCTGTACACGTTCAGCTGCAAGACAAAGGAGTGATCACTCCATAGGTTCCACTCTAACTCTTTTAATAATAAGACAAATTCAACATACTATCAAGGGGGCCAATACTGGTCTTCCTCAGGGGATTTTGAAAGTTTCTGCTTTATAAGCAATTCCAAGAATGTACCAATTACCAGGCTCTACCCTAGATGTCTGATTTAGTCCCTCATGTGGTTTCTCAATCCTCAGGGAATGAAGACACACACCAGTTTTCTCTTGGGATCCAAAAAATACCCTAGACCTGATTTCATTTAGTGGTGCATTACTTCTAGCAGCTCAGGAGAAATGAACCACTTGGAATTAGGATTGGAGGAGAAGTAGTATTTGTTTCAGATTGTAAAATAAATTTACAATATTATGTAATGACAAAAGAATTAAAGCTGGGGAGTAATGAATATGAATAGAAATTCAGATTTTATTTGTTTATTTGAGAGAGAGAGAGAGAGAGAGAATGCACGTGAGAGAGAGAGAGAGCACAAGCAGAGGGAGCGGCAGAGGCTAGACATGGGGTACAAGCAGGGAGCCTGACATGGGTCTCCATCCCAGGACCCCAGGACCCGAGGATCATGACCTGAGCTGAAGGCAGACACTTCACTGCCTCAGCCACCCAGGCATCCCTCATTGTTGTATTTCTAATGTTCAAACCATTCTCCAACAAAAGACAAAATCAATTTATCCCTAAAAAAAAATGAATAAGCTTGGCTAAAAATCATATTGCTGAGAATGCGTATTTATTGACTAAGGGTGGAACTATTCTAATACATTTATATGAAATTAATAAATAATTGAAAGGACAGCTATGCCAATTAAAACTCTCAGTCAAAAGTGTAATTAATTGTACCAGCTCTTCTGAAGCATTCTAGCTAAGCAAGACATTACCATACCTATCCTTTTGTCTTTGAGAAATAACAGATCACCTCAATGCCAAATACATTTTTTGTATTGTTCATTATTTTGACTTAAAGAGATTTTTTTCTTAAGTGTAGAGATTTTCTTCTTTTTTTTTTTTGAAGATTTTTATTTATTTATTTGACAGGGAGAGACACAGCGAGAGAGGGAACACAAGCAGGGGGAGTGGGAGAGGGAGAAGCAGGCTTCCCGTAGAGCAGGGAGCCCGATGCGGGGCTCCATCCCAGGACCCTGGGATCATGACCTGAGCCGAAGGCAGACGCTTAACGACTGAGCCACCCAGGTGCCCCTAGAGATTTTCTTCTAATAGCAATGATCAGCAATGTACCACAACTAAGAAGTCAGACTGCACACTATTTAGAAATTTATTGACAACACTGATTATGTACTTACTTGAAGAAAATCTTCTCTTTTCATGATCATCATTGAAATTCTGATAAATTGCACCAGTAAATTATATCTAAAATTCACAAATATTAAAACTTTCTATATCTTGATATGTCTGTATAACAGAGTTTGTGTTTATATTGCTGTACATTAATATGTATATGTCTTGTAACATAAATTTTTTTTTAAAGATTTTATTTATTTATTTGACAGAGAGAGAGACAGCAAGAGAGGGAACACAAGCAGGGGGAGCGGGAGAGGGAGAAGCAGGCTTCCTGCTGAGCAAGGAGCCCAATGCGGGACTCAATCCCAGGACCCTGGGATCATGACCTGAGCCGGAGGCAGATGCTTAACGACTGAGCCACCCAGGCGCCCCCATAACATATTTTTTTGAGATGAGCTTATATAAAATAATTAATTAAGAACTTAGATTCTTGCCCATACGGGAATGAATTTTATATATATAAAATACATATATATATAATACATATATGTATTATATGTATTAAATGTATTGTATATATAAAAAAGATATCTAATTTTCATACAGTTTTCTCTGCTGTGGACATTAGTCTCAGTTAAATCTGTGAATGTATTTTACATAAATACAATATGCTCAGATTGTGGATATCTTTAATTTTAGTATACATATAAAATATCCTTGTGATGTAAAGTCCAGTCTTGGATTATTTAAAAGTATATACATTTCTCTCTCAAGATTATTGGGATAATCTTCAGATAGAATTAAAAATCAGTTAAAAAATAATAGACTATATTTTTTTCTCTCTCTCTCTCGTAATTCACTGAAAGTAAACATAACCATAGTGACATGAAGGTATATATTGTATGGTAGATATGCTCCTGGTTAGAAAAGAGAGTGAGAGAATATCTGGTATATTATGATCTCTTTCCAAATATGCTGGCAATAACAGAAAATGAATGAAAGAGTCTATTGTGTTAACACATATTCATTCGATAGGCAAACACTTGCATTAAATGCAAAACACTTCTGCCATTGATATGCTTACCATTTTCTCCTAAATGACCTTGAAGCTTAATGAAATTCACATGAAAGGTTTTACTGTGCGTGTTAAAAGGAAGCAGTTAAAAAGATTCTGATAGCTTTATAAAATTGAGTTTCATTTTGTTAAACAAAAAAGGCCTCTGTCTTATCTGTTGAGAAAGTAAACTGCTCCAACTCAAAGTAGTTTACAAGGAACTTTCATGGTCTTTGTTGTTACATGGCAGTGTTTGCTAGATTGATTGACAAGTGATGCAGTGGTCTTTGAAGATTGATTTCTAAGGATGTGAAGAGCATGAACGTCATTTTTCTTAAATACCTTCTTAAATACAAGTTTCAAAACAAAGTCAACCATTGATCTAATCATTTAAAAAAGAAGGTCTCAGGGTTTGACAATGAAAAACACTAAAAAGAAGAAAACTTACATTAATCTAGTTTATTGTTTTCATTTGACAAAAGTAGAGGTACAGAGTTGTAGAACAATGAGAAATGTGTATGCTCTGTTCAGCAAGGTAAGTCTACATATAGTCACTAGTGGTTCAGATAAAAGGTATCTTTAGAGTGCCATATGCTGACATTTAGAAAGAAATCTATTAAATCTATTAATATCTCAAACTTTCCATGAGCTTTCAGAACATTTGCAGACTCTTGATTTGTGACTTCCCTACATAACGTGAAAACATGATTTCTTTGGGTTAGAAAAAGCTTTAGGCACAACAGCATACACAAAATAGTTTTTTACAGACTTTGCTGTCTGCCCCCTGGGGCATCTCCTCCTGGGGCAACTCCCCTGGGATACTGTTTCCAGTTGTGATTCCCATCAAAAAAGAAGACCATTTTCTAACTGATAACAATAGTCACATTTGTACAGAAAAAGAAAGAAAGAAAAAAAAGGAAAGAAAGAAAGCTGGAAATGTAGACCTGGATTTTATATCTTATCCTATTCTGAGAATATAGAAGACCCAAATAAAGAGGATTGTGAATTAACATTAATCTGGTACTATGTATTTCACAATGCAGAAGTCTTCCTATAGGACCTTTCTTACATGATTTATTTACTTGTGTTAAGAGAGGTGTTTGAACCCATAAGACTTTCTACGTTTCATAGTGCATAGTGTAGAAAATGCAGAGTAATACTGTGCAGAGCCATACTGGAGCTTCAGGCAAAGAAATATTAGTGATACTGACCTGTCTATATTTTAAATTTGTGCATTTTGTTCATTGTGGTTTTGAATTAGTTATCATTTAAAAAAATATATATATATATATATATATATATATACAGTATTTAAAAGAAAAAATAGATAAATTGGACTACATCAAAATCAAAACTTTTGTGCATCTAAGGACACTGAGTGAAAAGACAACCCACAGAATGGGAGAAAATTTTGCAATTTACATTTGCAAATTTGCAAATATATAAAGAACTTCTACAACAAAAGAAAAGGAAACGAACAACCCCATTTTTAAAATGGGCAAAGGCATTTCTTCAAAGAAGAGAAACAAATGATCAATAAGCACATGAGACGATGCTCAACATCAATAATCTTTAGGGAAATGCAAATCAAAATCACAATGATATAAGATTTCACAACTGTTAGGATGCTATTATAAAAAAAAGAAAGGAAAGAAGGAAGGAAGGAAAGAAGGAAAACAAAATGTGTTGAACAGGATGTGGATAAATTGGAACTCATGCACCACTAGTGGGAATGCAAAATGGCTTAGCTGCTGTGGAAAATAGGATGACATGTCCTCAAAAAAATTAAACATAGAATTACTATAAGTAATTCCATCTCTGGGTCTATACCCCTAAAAATCGAAAGCAGGGAGTTGAACTGATATTTGTACATCCGTGTCCATAGCAGCCTTATTCACAAAGGCCAAAAGCTGGAAGCAACCCAGTGTCCATTGAAGGATGACTGGATAAAGAAAATGTGATCTATACATACTACAGAGTATCATTCAGCCTTAAAAAGGAAGGAAGTTCAAACACATGCTACAACATGGGTGAACAATGAAGACATTCTGCTAAGAGAAATAAGCCCATCATGGAAGGGGAAATAATGTATGATTCCACATATGTGAGTTTTCTAGAGTAGTCACATTCATAGGGACAGAGTGCAGTCATGGTTGCCAAGGACCGAGGAGGGAGGGGATAGAGAGTCATTGTTTAATCGGTACAGAGTTTCAGATTCGAGAGATTAAAAAAGTTCTGGAGATGGATGGTGGTGATGGTTGCACAACGATGTGAATGTACCTAATGCCACTGAATAGTACACTTAAAATCATTTCAATGATGTATCTTTTGTTATGTATATTTTACTACAACTTTCTCTTCTCACTGGGGGAGTCTTTTCATAGATCCTTTATACACGTTTGAAACTGGATCTTTTGCATCATAACCTCATCCTAACTGCTGTTTCTATTGTCCTCTCTCAAAATTTCTAATCTTAACAGGTACTCTTCATATGCTATCACGTTCAAAGACCCTTCTGAAAACAAATCTTTTTTAAATAAGTGCTGTGGTAATATAATTGTTATCTCATAATAAATCCTTATATTTTACAAATTTCATTTAAATTAGCTTATTAGCCTTACTCATATACTCTGTATTAACAGTAAAATAAAATTTCCCCAAGCCATTTCCAGCATTGCACACAATACACTAAGACTGACTTAGAATATAGTTGAACATTTTTATTAATATGAAAAAAAAAAAAACAAAAACAAAGCATAAACAGGGAAAATATCTCACAAGATTGACCAAGAATAAGAATCAATTCATTTGGAATGTCAAAATGCTACAAATTTTATCTTCTTTCTTTACGATTCTCTATTTCATGTTTGTTAATTCTTTTCAAAACTGGACTCCCCTCAAAGTAAAGCTTCAATGAAATGAAGTATCTTATTTTTGAAGATATGGTAGGATTTTTGAAAAAATATCAGGGTTTTCCATAATAATGATGTAAACAGAATTAAAAGAAGTCCTTTGTCTTTTTTTCTCCTCCCAGTCCCAACTGCACAGCCCTCCACTGCCCAGACTAAGGCCTTCCTGAATCGCATCTATTTTTATTTCATGTATTCACTTAATACATATGTACTTGGTGGTGACTGGCACCATGCTTAGAGTTGAAGATAAATTCCTCTCCTGGAGTATACAGCCCAGAGCTAGAGAAAATGTGTCCATTAAATATCTCAAATGTATGAACTGCCAAGTTGTCCTGTGTACTCTGCTAAAGAAGGAGAGGGACTCAGAACAAATAAAGGAGGTCCAGAATCATTTGAGGAAGTGTTTGTCATCCTTAGCATATGTTTTTGTGTGGAACTGAACGATGAGTAAGAATTATCTTAGGTGGGTAGTTGGAGAAAATGGGTGTGCTCCAAGCAGAGGGAACAGCATTGGCAAGGGTCCTGGGGAGGAAGGAAGAAACTCAGTAAGAAGAATCAAATGAGGCTACCTTGTAAGATAGAAGAAAGGAAGGAAGAGATTAGTGAGGATGAGGCCAGTGTCTGGACATCTTGACCTTAGAGATGACTATATTCAGAAGCTCATATCCACAGGATTAAGTACAATCACACTTGGCACATGGATAAAGAGAAATGGTGCTGGCCTCTCTGACAAATGAAGTTCTCAATGCCCAGAATTTGTATAACCTTAAATTTGCTAACAGCTAATCCACTGCTCTTCTTTTTCCCCACATGAGATATAACTGAAGAACTTGTCCAAAGACTCCCTGATCTTTGCCCCAAAGTCATCCTGAACATAGGGATTAAAGATGCCAGAAGTAGGAAAAATGGCTGAGATTAGAGGGGTTGGTGGGAACTTGGGGAAGGGAATACTTCCTTTTCAACTTTGACAAGTGAGGGGAGCATAGAAAACATAAGCCTGGAGAGTTGGATAGAGAATCTTCTTTGTAATGTGCAAATAGGTATCAAAGATGAGTGTATTATTTTAGACTTTAAGATTAACAATAAGTGAAAATTTTTGAAGATATGGTAGGATTTCTACTTTACATTTTATTTTTTAAATGGTGAAGCAATAAATGCTGGAGAATTTGAAAAGTGAGAGGTGCAGCATGCTAAATATTAGGAATGCATTCTTAAGTGAGTTTTGGTAGTCAATTGAAACATGCAAATAGTTTAGTACCAGCCTTGAGTACTCAAAAATCACAATGTTTATGTATTTTTTACCACAAAATAATCTTTTTTATACTTGAGCCTCAGATTGTATATCTGTAACCTAGGTGATCACATATTACAGTGAGTCAGGCTAGATGTTGATAATGTGTATGCATACATATACACATGTTGACATATACACACACACACATAGATTATTGGTTGCAACTTATAAGTAGGGATTCTGGAAAAGGGGTGGTGGTTTGACCTGCCAATGCACATTCACAAATTAAAAAAAGAACAAATTGGACCAGAATTTTTTCATCAAATAATGTTATGACTCAGTTTACCTTTTATGAAAAAAGGAGAAAAGTGAGTATCTTGATTGTGGAAGTGGGTTATTGGTCTATTTTCACTCCCTTGTTTGATGTAATATTATCAATGATGACAAGCAACCCATGGTCTAAGCAAACCTCCATAAACTCAGGGTCTTCAGCAGAAATGTAAGAACAAGGTTTCTGAGGATTGCTGTTGATATTCCGCCGAGAAATGAAAGGGTTGTGATCCTTTTCACCTGCTTCTTCCCAAGCCACCCTCAACCACCTCACTAGCTTCCTTCCCTCTTTGTTGGGTCTTCTATCTCCTTTCTCCCTTTCCATACTTTCCTTTTTTTTTTTTTTCCTTTCCCTTGCCTACAATAAGGAATTGAAGAATATTTTAAAAGAAATTTAACCAATCCAATACAGTTATATATTTTTTATATTCAATATATAACAATGGATTTTTTTAGTATTTCTCAAAACATTTTATTTAATCTCTATGTAACATTTACTATTATATTCCCTCTGATTCAGTGATCCTTAACAAATAAAAAGGTTACCCACTCCTTCTATGTTTTTGTAATTTTAATTCACCCCACATATATTTTTTAAATTCTATGAATCACGCCTTATGCTCTCGGTACAAACATAAACACAACCTTTGAAATAGATGAATTTCATACAAAATAAACCTTTTACAAATTCAGTAATTCACTGTGATGATTAATATCGATTCCTGGTTTAAATCTTTGCCCCATCCAATATCTTGAACTATGACATTTGATGAATCTTGAGTCAAGATCTTTCTTGGCACCAAATGTGGGTTGTCCTAGTTAGAGTGAATGTGGTCATCGTAGTATGGACAGCGCCTCACACTGAACATTTGTACTTTTGGACATCAGAGAGAAGCATATTGGGGGCAAGTATATGTGGAAAGGGTAAGGGCAGGGGGTACCTGGGAACAGTTGTACTTCCTGGACAAATTTTGAAAAAGAATGCCATTCTAATTGTTGTTCAGACAGTGGTAAAAAAAGATATATATCCAGAAGTTGTATGCAAAGCTCAACTGAAGTATCAATGTCAGATTAGCGTTCCCTATATCTGAAGCTGGCTACCTCTGGAGCAGGGGAGAATTCTGGATAAATACCAATGCTTGCAAAGTCCTGGATTTAAAATTATATGTGGTCCTTTTAGGATCTGAGTAAAAATCTTAACTACCTTACTGGCACAGATGCCATGAGAAACCCACACACCCTCATGACCACCACTCAGCTGACCAATGAGCCACTTTCCTGCTTTGGGGGGGATTATCTCAAGATTCTTCCATTCAATAGGAGGGTCTTAAATTCATCTACGGGTGGCCCCTTTTCTCAGTAGTAGGATGGTGTTTCCTGAACAAGGGAGTTAGATACATATATATTGATACTTGTCTTTTATACTCTTTTATACTCTTTGAAATGACAAGTGTACATTACAGATGGAGCAGGAGAACAACATCATGCTGAAAAGATGAGAGGTTTGTTTTCTTTTTCTTTTTCCAGTTTTTCCCATTTCAGGACCTCACCTGTGCCTTGTCCCCTGGGGGGCTTTCATGCCAATGAAAATGTAAAGTAGGTATGTAAAATGTCATCTCTTTAAGGAGTACTTGTACACCTAAGAGGGGATTTCTGAGAAAAGATCTAAAACATTAAGGGATGGATATCTAATATAGACATTTCAGAGAAATTGGAAGTTATTCTTGGCCAGAAAAAAAAGGAAAAAAAAAAAAAAAAAAGGTAAGTTCATACCATAAGAGATAATGGTAGCACCCTAGTGTCCCAGTGTTTCTATACCTGGAGTCCCAGTAAAAAAATAGCTCAAGACTCTTAGGACTTTGGAGGACACATCGCTAAAGAGAGGGACCTTGTTTCCAAATCCAAGTGGTGAGATTTGCATTCTAGCCTTAGGGATAAAGCTTAATTTACAGGCTGTGTTTATTTATCTAGCTCTATTCAAGAATTATTTTCTTTTGATTTTTCCCCTTTTTCATGACTGAAATCATGAACCCTTAAAAAATAAAAAAATAATAATAAAAATAAAACAAACAAAAAGGTTTACCTAATTGGAAGCTTGGAAAGGGTTTGCGTTGGAGAAGCTTCTCCGAAGTGGGGTCGGGAAGATGTCAGTGGCAGAGCGATTTCATTGACTCAGAAATGGGCTCTTTCCAGCCCAGCTTTCAGGTTGAATGGGGTGAGAGAGGGCGGCCGGCTTTAAGGTCATCTCTCCTGCAGGTTTGGGAACCAGGGAGACTGTCACTGAAAGACGGCGGCACCGGCGGTCGGTTGACGCTTGAGAGCTCATTTTGGGGCGAACGGTAGCAGCAAAGACACTGGCGCTCCGGAGCTTGTAGGTGGATTTGGAGCATAACGTAGTCTCCCCCCCAACCGCGCCTCGAGGCTGTGGTCTGGAGACACCTACTCCATTTCCTAGAAGGGTTAAGCTCGCCCAGTCGCGGCGCTCAGTGCTGCAGCAGAGGTGGACTGCACCTTTCCAGAGCGTCGGGGGAGAAGAAGGGTGGGGAGTGGGGTAGCCTAACTGCGTAGCACTTCAACCACCATTTAATAAAGAAAAAGAAAAAAAAAAGCAAAAGCAAACTCGCGTCTTCCCTGGCTAAACGGTGGCGGTGCGCATCTGAGCGTCCCCGAGGGGCTAGGGCAGTCATCAGGGAGGGCAGGGGAGGGTAGTGAGGAGCGGCCTCAGCCTTCTGGCCTGTGGGGCGCAGGAGGTAGCCGGGGCAGGGAGCGCAGAGGCAGCCGCCCGGCGCACAGTCCCTCGGCCGCGCGGGGAGGTCGCCGCGCAGGATTCGCCCGCTTCTGCCTCGCTGCAGCCCGCCGGCTGCGCGCCGCACGGTCCCGGGGGCCGGAGCGTCCAGTCCTCGCCTCCAGTGACTCTCGTTCCCACCTGCCACCCCCACCCCAAGCCCTGCAGGCTACCCTGGCGTCCTGTCCCGCCCGACCCCGCCCGGCTCCTCGGTCCCTCCGCCGAGGTCCCCGCGCCCCCGCGGGGCGCGCACGCACCCGGGCCCGCCGCAGCCTCCGCCAGCCGCGCGCAGCCCCGCCACGCTGCAGCTGGAGCGACCGCGGCCGGCCACGTAGATTGGGGGAGGAGAAGGAGGAGGGGAGGGCAGGAGGCGCGGGGAGGAGGACGAAGCGAGGAGGAGGAAATAAATAAATAAAACAATAACCTCCGCGCCAATAAGAGCGAGGGAGAGAGAAAGACGCGGTCAGAGAGCCACCGGTGCCTGTTCGCTCGCCTCTGAGAGGTTCTCCTTGCGCGCGCGTGTGTGTGCGTGAGTGTGTATTTGCTGGGACTGGAGCTGGAAAGTTCAAACTAAACGTGTTGCTCTCGCCGGCGGACGAGGCTGCCCAACTTCTCTGGGCCAAGTGACTGGCGTTGCCCAGCGCCCTTGGCGCGGCGGCGGCCGCTCGGCCCTGCGCCCGGGCGCGGCGGCGGCGGCTCCGCTCACCCCGGGAGGGAGCCGGCGGCCAGGGCTGGACTCTCGCCCCGCCACCTCCAGCGACGCGCTCTCCTCAGCCTCCGCGCCTGGCGCCCGCAGAAAGGTACGTGGCACTTTCATGCACGGCTTCCACCCTAACACACCCCGCGTGTATTTTTGGCTGCCTGGCTTCTTCCCTTTCCAGGAGTGGTCATCATTTGTCAAACTTTACCTCCACCACGCACTTGCCGGTGGCGGCTGCAGCCGCCCTCGCAGGCAGCGTGGGCACCGCTTGCAGGAGGGAACCGGGGATGGGGTGGAGGGGCGGATCCGCTGCAAGCGGTGTTTCCCGTCTGGCTTAAGCTCGCGTTTCCGAGTAAGTCGCAGGTCTTACCTTCCGGGGGTGCCCTCTATTATGATGTTCCCTGTGATGCTTGTAATGGCTTTCCTCGGCCCTTCTGCACGGAAGGACGTACAAGTTTGCAGAAAAAGGTAGATGTAAAGCAGGGGAAGTTTGCACCACTAGACTCCGAGAGAGGAGTAATCCTTTCTTTTTGCAGTAGCAGCCCCGGTGTGGAAGCGGCGGCGGCGGCGGCGGGGACAAGCGGCCTGGCCGGGGGCGGCCGCTGCATATTGTCCCGTTTGTGACTAGGAACCGGAGGGAAAGTGCGGCAGCCTCGTCCGAGAGCTGCCTGCAAAGATGCTGCGGAGGAAGAAGCTAAGGGCTCCTAATCGCTTGGTAAACACGTCTGGAGAGACATTATTTTCGTTTGTGCTATTTATATGCTTAACTGGTAGACGTGCTTTAAAAATCCTCTTAAAACTTTCGTGCGTAGAATTTTCGGATGTAGTTTGGGTGAACGGCTATAGGACCTCTAGGATTATAAGCGTCAAAAGCCATAGGGTTGGAGCAGTGCACGGACCTGCCGCGAAGAGCCTGGTGTCTTCTTGTTTGTATTCTGTCAACTACTGTGAAGCGTATCTTCTCTGCCTTTGTATTTTAGTGACGATTGTGCATTCTCATTAGTTTATTGTTGTTGTAATAATCATCATTATTATTTTACAGTGAAGTGAGAACCCTAAGTGAAACAAGAATTAAAAAGTCACAGTAAGTTTCTCAAGCAATGTGCTTTTTGAAGCCACCTGCTGAATTAGTTCATATTACTTTTTAGAGGTTACCACTTGGTGCAGGAGATGTAGGCATATCCAGCAGATGGAGCAGTGGAAAACTGTACTAGAACCTATCTAGCACTCATTTATCCCGATTCAATCACGATGATACCCATAATAAAAGTCCAATTATTGTGTTGGAATTTAAAATATTACATAAACTTGTGTTTGTGTTTAAAAGTGAGTAAGCATTATTAATTTGAATACTTTTTAGTAGTTTGAATGAAACTGGGTTTTACAAAGAAGATCGGGAGATACAGATATTTCTTGGAGTAATTTACTGTAACTGAAATCAAATGGGAAAAGTTGATAAAACTTTTTAGTAATTCTGATGAATTGCTCATTGTCCTTCCCAATAATGAAGGGGTGAATTTTGGAACTGCTATTATCTGAGCACATTAGGCATACATTCAGGTAGAAAGGTACAAATCTTCAGAAGCTATGTGTATCTGTACGTCGGTAATTACGGCAACAATAGTAATGTGGAGAGATAATCTGTCTTTTCACAGAAAGTTAAAAACTTTACAGTCATTAATCTGACAATGTAACTTTTAAAGCAAACAGAGATAAATAGGCTGCCCATTTTACAGACAGACAAGCAAAGGCTTACCTAAATTCAGTTTTTAGTTGCACTGTTTCAGAAAAGAGCTGGTTCTTGAATTTATTCTGCCCATCTTCAGTCTCTGCTCTTTCATTGTGATTTGCTGTAGATTTTACTGTGGCGTAGAACTATGCTTAACTAGTCTGGAAGTATCCAATTAGGTCTTATTTTGATATCATTATTTAGCAATTTAAAATTATAACTATATATCAAACATTTTAAGGAACTTTGAGACAGATAGGATGCTTTTGGAAAGGGTAGTACCAGGAATCATTCTAACAAAACATGTTTATAACATATATGTGATTATTGTCTCAATCATCAGGTCATGTCTTTAGAAAAGCACTTAATTGTGCGTTCTAAATCTGCATTTCCTTTACATTCACATAATATTAAGGAAGGCTTGGAACGCCCCATGTTGTCAAATAATATAATTACTTTTGTGAAGGAACTGATTTTATCCTGCTCTTGCCACACAGATTTTGTGCGTAGAATTTATCACATTCCATACCCCTTTACACATGCAAAAACTAAAGGATTTCAATGTAAAATGCTGAAAGTTTTAGATCATGCTTAAATGTTCAAAAATACAAGAACCAGACATTTAGTAATTCCCCCTTATTGATAAACATATTAAATTTCTCGTGCATATAACTCTTACTGATAATTTAAAGTCAGCTTGGAACAGCAATGTTAATTTAGTAAAATAGGTTAGAAGTGAATATAGTAAGATCACTGGTTACGTGATGTATACATTCCCAAAGAAAACCAAGTGTATTTGTTTTTTCCTGTAAACTCAGTCTCTCTGTATATTCATTTCTGTATACTCATGTAGATAGATCCTTATATTCATATATAGATAAATTGTATTTTGGAACTTTAAAAACGTACTCAAGACTCTCTTCATGCATTAGTGAGCTTCCTCAGTTAAGTTTACTGGGCAGCTGGATTATGTAACACACTAGCGAAGCTGAGTTCAAGGTGGAAAGCATTGGCTAGATAGATAGCACTCGGACTCTTGGTAAGGACAGTGCTGGTGTACTGTATTGCTGCATTTGGGGAGATACGTTAATCATTAACTTTTTAATTCTTACTTTAAAAGGTACAGGATCAAAATTAGGTTCTTTAAGAGAATCTACTAAATAGTGTGTCTATTTTTAACCTAAGCTTTAGGGTCATAGTTGAAGGTTGGCAATCACCAAATGTTTGTACTGGTTGTTACAGTATTTTAATCCATGTTTTGTATTGTTCATACATTTCTTCATTCCATTTCTTCAGGACTTCATTTTGTTGTAGCTATACGAGGTAGTGTTCTTCCAACAGTATAAAATATAGCAATTAGGCTTCGCCTTAAATACAGTTTAACTAAATTAAGCTTTCAAAAACATATAGAGGGATTGAGAGTTTATGAAGAAGCTATGAGTATTGGGTTTTTTCCCCATTAAATTATCTCCTAAGAGATAAAATAGGTTTATCAGTCGTTGAAGATCAAATGTGAGATGAAACCTTTTTATCCTTTAATTTCTATCTTGTCACCAGCCTATTTGACTTCACCTGTAATGTAAAGTATGGTTGAATATGACTTTCACTTTAATTTCTAGAAAATGCATATACATTTGAAGCAGGGTTTTATGGGGGGCACCATTAGTTCTAAGAAGAGTTTTATGCAAGACTGCCTAAGAAAACAATTCCAATATAAGAAAAAAGAATGACTCTGAATAAGCACAGAAGTTACAAATTTATCTTGAAATATAAGTCTGAGCAGAAATGATGAGGATCTCAAAATATATTTCGAGTGATATTTCCATCTTTGACTATTACTCTAATTTAATGGCATTAATGATGTATTGGGTGCATATACCTTTATATTTAAGGAGCTCTTTATTTCAATCAACACTTGCTCTTCTAACATGAGTATAATATTTCTCTTTTAATGTTGATATTTGGGGATAGATTTTATTTCGTTGGTTATCCAAAAGTCTTTTTTACTTTAGATGATTTCATCTATGTGATTGCATAGGGCATTACTAGTTCTCCCATATGGCTTTAGAGATATTTGATCATAGAAATATGTTTGGGTAAGCCATCCTACTCTTCACTCAACTACCATAATACTTGAGATTAATCTCTTAAGTATACCATATTATGTAGATTATTTATAATGTTATTTAAAGGTTAAAACTGTTGGATAAGACAAATGCAGGTATTTCTTTGTAATGGTAGAAAATAATCTCCCACATTTTTATAGGACCTGTATTTAGAAGTTTTACTGAAACAGATGGATGAATCAAAATTGGTACCAAATCAGTGAAAAATTAAGGATTTAGCACAGTCATTTATAAATTATTACAGTAAGCATATCTTTCTAGTTATTTTTTTCAAGAGGTAGGAGATTTGAAAGGGATGGAGAGAGGCATAATTAGAAGATAAAGAGCATAATCATGAAAGAATTCACTATCTGATATTATTAGAAGAAACAGTTGTCTAGTATTTATATTGCGATAGAATATATGTCATGATAACTTTATGATTTTGATTGTTTTATAGTGTCCCTGTGCTCAAAATAATTTTTTTCTGTTTTCTAATATGAATATTGTAAAGGTTTTGAAATATTTGATCAATTCCAGAACTTTGTCCAAAACTAAAGGCAGCTCTAATATACTTTTGGCAAATTCAAAGCCTGAATAACAGTGTTAAAAAACAACAACAACAAAACAACCCTTCAAATTGATATTAGTTTATACATACCTCAAAAATCTGCATTATCATTACTTTGCTAGTAACTTCAGTAAGAATATAAATCATGTTACACTTATGTTTAACTCTCTATATTTAGTAACATACAGGATGTTTAGGAATCTGCTGGTCTTTTACTGGACTTTTATAATAAATATTGATTATCATTATTGTATGACAGTGATCTTTGATGCTAACTTCAGATTTAGAACAGTCTCATGCAAAATAAACAATCTGAAAAAATGTGCTGAGGCTATAGAATTCACTTAACTGGTCCCCCCGCCCCCCCGCCCCGCCAGCAAGTGGGCAAGGAAGAAGGGAAAACATGCATTCCCCAGCCACGGTTACATGAGGGTGGGAGCAAGGTGAATAAGGACACCTGCTTACAACCATAGCTGTTTGCTCTCCAGTCTCCAGAACAAGTTTGTTAAATAAACTTGATTTTTACATTTTTTAAACCTAGATATATTTAATGAGAACTAATTATGGTTACAAATATCAATTCATCAGTAGATTGCATCAATATTTAATTTTTTTACGTTATAGTCCAATCAGTTATTCATTAAATGTTAATTAAAGCAAAATTTATTCACATTACCTTTTAAAAATGAAAAGTATTTTGGCAGTTACATGTAATATCAGCATGGACTGGTTTTGGATAGTTTTATAGTGAAACGAAGTAGAAGTTGTTAATGCAGTTTTCGGGAATTAGTTCTGTTATTTGGAAGATAAATATTTCTAAGTTTAAGCTGTGATTATATACAAAATTTAACAGCAGCATAAACAAGCACTCCCATATTTCAGCAAATATGACAACTAGAAATGATAAATGGGCCTCTGTGTATGTGTGTGTATGTGTTTTAATTTCCTGTGTTAATTAGTATGTACTATCAGTAGAATAGGATATCCTGAAAGGATAATGGTATCCTATTGAACATAGATTTTAAAAGTTAAGTGGTTATATTATTGAAAAATAAATATGTCAATTTACTTGCTATCCCTTAGCTTTTTTCCTGAAGAGTATTTACCTAAATTTAGAGAGTATCCGTAAGCTTGATAAAAAGTATTTAAAGGATAAGTATCAAATTAAATGCTTTATAAATATTAGTCTCCTCCTATCTTTGATCTGTTCTATCATCAAATTAAAAATAAAACAGAACAGTACATATATATATATATATATATTCATTTAAATAGATACACGACAATCCAAGAGCTTAACAACTGGATAATATTTGTTTTGTGATAGGATGTATCATAATTTCTTTTCTCCTTGTCTTATACATTTATTATTTTATTTTAATATCATGTGATATATAGAGATTTCTTATGCAAAATAAGTTTGTTCTATGATCAAATTACATACAATAAAATACCTTGCAGTTTTATGTGTGATACATGTAGATATTGAGTTCCAAAAATACTAAAATTACATTTTGTTTGTATCATTATTTATACTGAAGGTCTTCGCTAAAAGACAGATCTAAGAACTGTTTATCATTGTGAAGTTCTTTATTCATATATTTCACAACACTTTTACATACAACTTAGTGTTTTGCTTATTAAATTGAAAGCATAGTTGATAATATTTTAGCTATTGCCTACTTCATTTTACTTTGACTCAAAAATACATTAAAATCATTGAAAGTATTAACAGCCTTAAAATACATTTTTCCTAAATTTAATTGTATAAATCTAATTTGCTACTCATTTCTTCAAAATTGTATTGTAATTATGAGATCAAACTGTAAGTATATTAATTTTAATATAATTATAGGCCAGTGATATTTCTTTTCTGCCTATAGTCTACATCTTTTAGAAATCTAGTAATAATGTTTTAAATAATATAGTGTCCCTTATTAATAAACTTGTGGGGCATATTATTCTTTTTAAGATTTTGCTTTTGAAACAGCTAACAATAACCGATTTGAATAAAAATAAAATAAATTTTTAATGGTTGGTTTAATACTTAAAAATAAATTTCAGTTAAACGAAAAGTTTGTGTGACAGCCTAGATCAAAATGATACAAAAAATAGAAATCTCAGTACTTGGAAATCCCACAAATTTCAAAGGAAAATAACCTTCAAATAATTCAGTGTAGAAACAACATTAATAACAGTCTTGAGTTTTCAAATTCTTGGTACTGGTTTTGGTAAGATTTGCATCCATATTGGCATGCTAATAATATTTACATACGGTCATTTATAACTTTATTTTTCCTAAAGTGCATTTAAACCAATATTGAATTTTGTAATATCAATAATTTCCAAATTTGCTTTAAAATTTGAAGTTGTCGTACTTAACAAAAACCCTCTTTTATTGATACATTTAAATAAAAGTGTGTAAGTGCCAGCAGTCCAAAAAACACAAGTTATTATAATGATCATTTTTTTCAGAGAAAAACAAACAGGAATATGACATTACAAAGGATCTTCGAAACACACTTTACCCCCAAATCAGCTTTGCTATTAATTGTATATAAATAAGGTTATCTGCCTAATGCTCTATTTAATATTTAAATGTTGGACAAAGTGATTTGTGTAAAGTCTAGATTGAAAATGTGATGACCTGAGGATACAGTTCTTTGCTTTTCCCTGTTTCTGGAGCTTGGTCATTTGAGTTTAGTTCATTTTATTTGGAATCACCTTGTTATTAACAGCTCTAGAATACAACTGCTAAATTTTTGCAACACTTGTTATTTCTCTAGGATAGTCTTTCACAACCCCAGTGAAATTATGGAAAGGCAATTTTTAAATATGTAACAAATCCAAAGGTAACAACATTGAAGGACGGTGGTTTTGCTTATGTAATGTCATGTAAAAATTATAAATGATGTATCTGCTTAAAAAATTATTTCTGATTTTCTAGCCGGTCATATGTTAACAGTTTCTGCCATTAAATATCTTTCAACCACAACATCATTTTAGTAGTGGCATATTATTTCATTGTTTGGAATTAATGGAATTTATTCAGCAGTCTCTTAGAGTTGGATATTTTTTTTTTGCATTTTCATAATGCAAAAAAAAGCAAAATGAACAGTTTTATTGTTTGTGTCTTTGTTGACATTTATTTGAGATAAATTCTCAAAACTGAAATTATTACATTAGAGGGTATGCCTGGATGTCTTTTATTTTAAATATAATTAATATTTAGCTATAGCTTTCATAAAAGCATGTTCTTAAATATTTGGAACCACCATAGTGTTGTGGTTGACTCTTAAGTAAATTAGTACTTGAAAAGTACTAATTTTGATATTTTTTGATCATAGACACAACGCTGAATGCTGCCAGAATCTGAGATTTGATTTTCATTCAAATCTGTGTGATCTTGGGTCAGTTCTTTCATACGTCTTAGCTCCAATTACCTTTTCTATAAAGCAGGGAGTTTGTAATTATGCTTAATAGAACATGGCCACCATGACAGTTTATTATTCTAAGCCTACTTCTGATTTTGGGAAAAAAGAGTGTAGGAATAAAAAGAAGTCTGTATTTCCATGATTTATTGGCATTAACTAACTTATTGCGAGCTTCAAGATTGCAAGATATTTTTTGTCAGTTATCTTACAGTAATATTTAATAATAGAGCCAATTATTTGGACTGAAGCTTAAATTAGCCTGCAAGTTAACATTCTTTTTGCTTTCCTCACGTAAATAATTTCATAGCTGACTGCATAATATTTTGGAATATAGGCAAATAGTGGGATATATACCAACAATTAACTTCCCATGTTACTTCATTTTATGTGTATGTGAGTGTGTGCATGTATATTCCCATACGTATGGTAATTCTTGCACAGACTTACACAAATTCTGTTAATGTATATTATAGGCCAATATTCACATGCACTTTCGACTTACATAAATAGGTTTTGAAATATGTAAATATTTGGCACCATTTTGTCACTTAAATTTTTTAAAATATTTGTTCACAGTCACTAAGTTTTATAATAAAAATAAGTAAAATAAAAAATGCTTTTATTATGTTTGGATATTTCGCTAGATTAAGTAAACTTTAAAAGTACTTGCTATGTGCTATTCAATGAATTTATGCATTAGATTTGCCCTTATTCATTGCCTTAAGTCCAGTTTTTTTGGTGCCCGATCTGAATCTGATCATCCAGGGCCATATTCTCAAAAAAATCTGTTTCCTCTTTCAGTGCTTGTCTTTCTTTTGGTCTATAAACATGCTCTCTCTCCAGAGGTTTTTGTTTTTGAAAAGGTATATACAAATATTTAGTAAATGTAATTTGCAAATATATTTGGGGCTGTATGAGGGTAATATTTTCTTATGTTTGTAAAAGATACTCTAGTGTTTCCCAGGTCCTGCTATTCTTCACTTGGGTCTTCTAAACCAGAGTACATGCGTGTGCGTGTATGCGTGTGTGTGTGTGTGTACTGGAGTGTATGTAAGTGCAGGTAAGCACTCAAACAACAGACACTTATACAAACCACACAGTTTTTACCGGTTACCATACCAAGTCTCCCATTTTACCTCCGAGCACACCATACCAACAGTAATCTTAATGATAAAGGTTGTTGTTCTCTGTCATCATGAGTTTGATCCCATGTAGCAGAGCTTCTGGGGTATATCCTAATGCTAGATCAGATTGTATGTAAAATACGGAACAGGAAAAAAAAAATGAGTGTATTCTCATGAACTGCAATCAAACAGCATTTTATTTATTTGTTTATTTTTAAAGATTTTATTTATTTGAGAGAGAGAAACAGAGATAGCACAAGTGGGGAAGAGCTACCCAGGTGCCCCTCAAACAGCATTTTAGAAAGTGTATACTTTATATCAGTTGCATAAAGAACTTTGTGTAGATAGAAATTAGATAGAAACTCTCAGCCGCAATTTTTTTTAAGATTTTATTTATTTATTTGGCAGAGAGATAGAGCATAAGTGGGCAGAGTGGCATGCAGAGGGAGAGGGAGAAGCAGACTCCCCGCTGAGCAGGGAGCAGACGCGGGACTCGATCCCAGGACCCTGGGATCATGACCTGAGCCGAAGGCAGACGCTTAACCGACTGAGCCACCCAGGTGCCCCTCAGCCGCAAATTTCTAATCAATCTTGGTCTATTAACTCTGATGTTCTGCTGTTTTCTTATAAAGCCAGGAAGCAGTGAAAAGTTTCCCAAGGGTGTGGCTGAAGTTTTCGGTAAGAGTGGAGGGGTAGAATAGGGAGAATCCTGGTTTCCTACGAAGTTCTCCGTTAGTCTTTAGTCATTGTTGCTGCTGTGCTTTTGTAGTAGTTTCCAGTTTTTTTTTTTTTTCTTTACCTGAATTCTTGGTCTTTCTTAACTAGAGAGCCCTAAAGGCTGTGGGATCACATAAATTCCAATTAGGCCAAAGTGATCATAAGGGCCATTCCCTTTGAGTCCGCTGCCTTGTACAGACTATTTCATTTCAAGAAAAATAAACACCGATGATCGCAGGTTACTTTGTAAGTTAACTGATCAAGGCTTGAATGCCTTCCAATCATTTTCTTCTAAACAGCCTCAAATGTTTTATGTGTTCTCCCCAGAAAATGCTGCAGAAACCTGGTTCTGCAAAATTATAAATAAATAGATTTCTTTCTTTTAACCCCTCTGCCTCCCTTTTCTGGAAGTGGATGCATTTTTATTTCTTGTCCCACTAGAATTAAACCATGTGATACTGTTACAATTAATTATACTTAAATATCCGTAGACTTTGGGCAATTTGTTCTTTTGTCTATTGAGGCCTTTTTACAGAGGAGAAGTTTTGTCTCTGGGCCATCAGCTGCATTGTCTCTAAACACCTAGCTGACCCAAACAGTTCCTCTTCTTGCAGAAGATCGATCCCTTTGTCCCTTCCTGTTCTTTTAATCCCTCCACCCTCTCCTACACTTAAGCAGAAATACCGAAGTCTCTCCACCCTTCTCCCTTGTTCAAGATTTCATTTCCATCCCCACACATAACCCACAGCATTCCGTTCTGATCATCCATATTATCATTATTAGTAAGCACCTAACTGAATATGATCTTGAAAATTAAAAAAAAAAATACTTCTCAGCATTAGAACTTAGGAAGAAACCAAATACAGTTCACAGAATTAGGGGATTGGGGCAAATTGAAAGATGTCTATGAGAGTTTCTCTATATGATTTAAAGAATGTAATGGCTATTTAAATTCAAGGCATGGAATGTTGTAAAAATTAGTTTTGCAGATGCTAGGAAATACAAGATAAGAGTATCAATAAGATCAATAAGAAAACGTAAATTTTTATATTTTGTGTCTTTTTTCTCATCATCATGCAGCATAATAATTTATTTGCATATCATTAAGTGTATGTCATATTAAATGAACCACTCTTTTATTTGTCAGTAACATGAAGCTTCTTTCACTTCTCTAGCATTGTTTGATCAACAGTACGTTTTCACACATCTTGTCATTGAGTCTCTTTAGACTTATCTTGCCTCAGAGCCAGTTCAAAACTTTAAAAAAGGAAACAGCTTGCTCTAGATCCAGCCAGTCAACCAAATTTTAAAAGGCAGAGTTATTTTCCTGAAGCCTAACATTCATGTGGTTTTGACATTTTTCTTCAGGTGTTCACCCAGATTTCGCTACCCTTGTTTTAGTTAATTGGGAAGTCAGTCCCAAGAAATTCTTGATTGCATCCTTGGGAGATGAAGAAGGGAGCCCTACCCGCTTTGAAGGGGATCAAAGCGCTGAAAGAAATGCTGACAGGGAGGGTGGCCTTATTAGTTTCCTAAGGCTGTCGTAACAAATTGCCACAAACCCGTGGCTTCAAACAACAGAAGTTTGTTTGCTCACAGGTCTGGAGGCCAGAAATGTGAACCCAGGCTCTTGGCAGTGTTGGCTATGGAGGCTTTGAGGGAGAGTCAGTTCATGACTCTGTCCCCGCTTCTGGCGTGGCCAGAAACCCTTGAGGGTCTTTGCTTTGTAGCTGAGACGCTGCCTTCTCTGCCTCCAACTTCATTTTTTTTTTTTAAAGATTTTATTTATTTATTTGACAGAGAGAGCACAAGCAGGGGGAACAGCAGGGGGAGAGGGAGAAGCAGGCTTCCCTGGGAGCAGGGAGCCCGATGCAGGACTTGATCCCAGGACCCTGGGATCATGACCTGAGCCAAAGGCAGACGTTTAACCAGCTGAGCCACCCAGGTGCCCCTGCCTTCAACTTCATATCACCTTCCCCCTGGGTTTGTTTTCTTCTCGGCGTCTGCGCGTGCCAACCACCCCTCTCCTTGCTCTTATGAGGATACCAGGCTTTGGAGTTGGTGCTGGTCCTCAATCTAGATCCTTAACTTCATTGCATCAGCAAAATCCCCCCCCCCCTTTTTTTCCAAATAAGGTCATGTTCATAGGTTCTGCAGATTAGGAATTAGGCATCTTCGGGGGCACTACTTAACCTACAACAGAAAACCAGCGACTTTGGTAGAATTTAAATGGTTAAATTTGGATAGGTCGTTTAGACTGTGTCACCTACAAAAATGGTCTCTAAAGGTGGTATAAAACAAATATAGTGGTTGGCAGTGTTGCGAAATCTTTGCCAGACAAAGGAGGTATAATGTAGAAATCTGAGACACGAAACGAATTGAAGAACAGAACACACGTACCGGTAAGGCCCTCTAACACGATTCAGGGAATCTAGCATTAGACACAGAATCTAGCAAGGAGGAGGATACATGTTCCTGGGAGAAGTTCTGTCAGTGGCACCGCTGGTGAGAATTCTGACCTTGAACTGCTTGGGTCAGGGGCTTCCCATGGCCATTTCTAATGTTAAGGGTTTCGTTTCTCCAATCAGTTCTACATAGTAAGTGGAAAAAGCAGAGGCTCAGTAACTAAACAGAACCAAGGTAAAGTCTGGCTCGTCAGTTACTAATATCCTGGACATGAATGCTATTTATTTTATTTGAACATCAGTTATCCTATCTGAAAATGAAAATAATAGGAATTATTTTTCATTATTGTTGGGAAGAAAAGCATCTGTCCTCAATGCTGTCCAAAAGAACTTTCTGTGATGATGGGAATATTGTCCACCTGTGCTGTCCAAAACGGTAGTCACTAGCCACAAGGTGAGATCTAGGAATGTATTTAAGTTTAATTAATTTGAATTTAAATATCTGCTTACAGGCTATCATACAGAACAGCTCTGGCACAGTTGCTGGCATATGGAAAAAATGCCTCTCTGTTTTCATTCTCTTTTCCTTCTCTCTCTTTCTCTCTAAACAGGTGGAGTTATTTAAAGTTTAAGGGGCCAGAAGCTGGTATGTATGTCTTGAATTTAGTGAATTTTAAATATCCTCTATTAGCATAGTAGTTTTTATACTTTGCAGACCAATGTTAGAAACATAACTCATATAACCTTTGAAATCATAGCACTATAAAAAAAGAAAATTAAATATAAATAATTTCTTAGACTCATTTCATGATTTAAATGACTATCAGGAAGACCTGAAGGAGGGGTTATGCCCTAGTAGATACTAAGATTCATTATAAAGTTATGCAATTCAAAATAGTATGGTAATGGAAAGAATAGAGTATGTGTATATGTACATATACATATGTCCAGAAATAAATATATCATGTATATATGGAATGTTAATATGTGATAACAAAAGGCATTTAACATCTGTGGAAAAATTGTATTAACAACCCAAGGTAAATATCTTCATAGACAAATATTTATTGAACTTCAGAAAAGAAATATAAAGATGAGTAAAAATATACTTCACTATGAACTGAAGAAATCCAAATAAAATATAAATTTGGTATTTCTGTTTTGAAGTGTCCTTAAAAAAATAGAACACTACCATTTCCATACTTCTGATTATTAGGCAATGCCTGTATTCCATAGCTTCCTTGACCCCAACGTTAACCACAAAGGTGGTGTGTGGATTTGCGGAAAGATATGGGTCAGGGACGGAGAGAGGGTCAAGGATGATGAAAGCAACAGAGAGATTTTTGCATTGTCACTTGTAATAAAAAGGTTAATAGAACACTGATTTGACAGTTAACACAGCAGTGTCAAAGGCTCCATGCTTTGCTTCTCGCCAATTGTTAAATACTAAAAATATTACGAAAATGCAGTCTTGGCCAGAGTGTAGAGAAGTAGCCTTGTATACACCTGCCAGCCAGAGTATAAAGGTAAACAGCCTTTCTGTGGAGCACTCTTACAATACTAATCAAAACATAAAAACTGATATGCTGTGCTACAGAAATTCTCTTTATAAAAATGTAATTCAATGAGATAATCAACTAACTGTGCATTACATATATGTAATAATATATTAAATTTTGTATATGTACATACACACACACACACACATATATATATATTTATATATATATGTAAAAGTTCTTCTTGGCATTGTTTGTAATAGCCAGAGTAAGGGGGGCTAAAGGAAAGTAACCTAGATGTTTAGGAGTCAAGGATTGTTTAGATGAATCATCTAATATTCAACAATGAAGCATTGTAGTTGTTTATTTACTGAAATGAAAAAATCTGCAGATGATATTGCAAAGTGTCAACAATATTTATATACTTACAGATATCTGTATATGTATATGTGTATATTTCCTCAGAGAGAGCTGCCTTACAGGACCATTCAGAAAAATGTTAATAGGGAAAACATCGCCCCTATGGCGCCCCTTGGGTGATTTAATTATTTCTTTTTAATATGCTTCTTTGTGAAGCTTGAAGAGCATGTGTTATAATTTTACTTAATGGCTGATATCTCGCCTAATATTTTTAATCAATTCTGTCAGACGCTTGATGTGTTCAGAATCACATCACTGTGATGTGAGTAGCTCTTAGGCAGTAGAAATTTTGATTAAGATCCAAGGGAAGAAATGTCGCTCTTCAAACTGGGGATACCTATGGGGAGGGAGACTTTACACAGCCTGTTGACTCTGTGCCCCTTGACCAGACCAGGAAGAGTGCACAGATGCTGGAGGTAAAGGACAAGAACGACAAATGTGCGGTCTCCCCAGGATCTAGTAGCAGTAGCTGTGGTATATCACACCTTTTGGTTTGCCAAACTCCTTCCATCCTGTCTGAGCCCCACTTCTGGGACCCAGGTTAGTCTTTTCCATTTAAGTGGAGACAGCACATCCAAGTTCTGTCTCTCCTTGCCTGTGATGTGAAGTGAAAGGGATCTTGATGAATGAATCCAGCACTTTTTGATTATTCCTCTTGTGCCATGCTCAGTGCCAGACCCTGGAAACTCAGGCTCTGGAAGTCTGGTCAGAAAGGCAAATGTCTAAGGAAATAGTTGGAAACATTGTAGCTGGCGTTTGTATGAAATGTGTAGAATCCGTGCCACAGAAAACAAATGAGCGAGTGCCAAGGGCAGGGCGGGGGCAGAGGGTAGTGGGATGTGGAGTCATTGCTGATGTGTGTGGTATTTCTTTCTGGGGTGGTAAAAATCTTTTAAACTTAGGTTGTACGTCACTTTAAATGGGTGAATTTTACGGTATGTGAATTATTTTAAAATCAAGATGCTAATGAAAAACTCAGATGAATAAGCATTTTCCCTGACTGTGCAGATAAGGTTTGGGCACTGTTAGGAAAGGAGGTGGTGGAGGGTATCTTCTGGGCTTGAGATGAATCCGAATCTAGGCTGGTGAAGGGATCAGGCAAGTGTGGGCCAGGCATATGCACCCTAAATGTGCCGCACGTATGGTTTGGCGTCACTGGTCTGTATTGAGTTGAGGGCTGGGGTAGGTTGTAGAGGAAGGAGATTCTATCACAAAGGACCTTGGTCCTATCCTGAGAAGTTTTAACCAAGTTTCACTTAGGTAATGTTCCTGAGGTTAACATCCACTTCTGGATTAATGAATTCTGGTGTATTTTTTCTATAGCGACATTTCAACTTTGCGTTTGTAAGATTTACCCAAGCAGCTTGCTTAAAATACAGACATCTGAGATCCATACCCAGAGATTCCGATCCAGGGGGTTTTAAGTGGGGGGCAAAATGTCAACCTTTTAAATAAACATTTGATGCAGGTGGTCTATGCACCAGATTTGGAGAGATACTATTTAGAATATATTTATTCTTTCATATCCCATATGCTAAATGCCTTACATAGTACATAGTTGTGAGCATTTAGGTGCTCAGGATATTAGATCGTGAGCCAGTTCTCTGCCCCTCACATTCAAATTAAATTGAAATTACACGTTTTAAGAGAAAATAAAGTTCTTATTATATATCGTCCAGAGAGCTTATGATCTTTTTTTATGATATATGATGTATACAGAAATAAAGGTGGATGTCATTTGTAAATGTGGAATAGGTCAATGAAATGTTACCCACAAAATGAAACTCTTACAATCTGCAAGTTGTGTAAAATTATTAACGTATAATTTTAGGGGACCACAATGTGGTAAGATGTCTTAAGGCTGGGGAGAATTTAGCATAGGATTCAAATTTTGCGCTTTTCTTCCTTGATGAGGACTTACAGGAACCTATTTTTTAAAGTACATTAAGCATTATGCTTAATGAACATGCTTTGAAACAATGTACTGCACTTCATTTTAGCCATGATCACATGCATTGTATTTCTTTTAAGAGGAAGATAAATATCAAGACTGTAATTGCAAAGCTTTTTTCTTCCCCAGACAGTGTTTGCTGTGAACTTCTATTGATCCGCAGTGATTGTGCAGAAGGATATACTGTTGTCCATAGGAAATTAAGTCATGATACCTTGTTTTCGAGATACGTGCCTATTCTACCTCAGGTTTCTTCCCTCTCCAATGAGCTCTACATTTTTCTTTTCTCCAAGACTCTTCAAGACTCTACTTTGGGGAAATAATATCTCTTGATTGTGGCCTCAGTTAGCCAGTGAATCTACCTCATTTTCGTTAAATGTTATTTTCTTGTTATGATCATTATTCTTAATTAATTTTAATTTTTCCCCTTGACTGTGCTTTCCAAGAGGTATACATTATCAAAAAGATGCCTAATTACTGGAAGGATTTGTTAGACATAGGAACTCCAGGCAACAGGACTCTTAATAGTCCCAGGAAAAGTAAGTGACATGAAAGATTTAGAGAAGTTTACCTTGTGAAAAAACAGCAGTCACCCATGTCGATGTTTATTACTTAAAATTTCACCATTAGAAAGAGACTCAGTCTGAAAGCAGTGAGCCGGGTTAGAAGAAAATATCCTTGAGAGGGACAGTGCTCATTCAGTTAAAAAATACCTTTTTTGTATCCCTACTATGGGTCAGCTGCAGAGACTTCCATATACAGTTTTTATGATCTTTTAACCCTACCACACTATCCTTTTACTATAACCTGCATCATTTTAGATGGTAAAAATTCACACACAAAGAGCATAAGGGTATAATCCAGGAGCCACATTTCGTAAGCAGCCAAGGCATGATTTAAACAAAGATCTTTTTAATTCTTAAACCCAAGCTGTTTCTGTACCATGATATGTGCATCTTAGAAGCAAGATATTGATCATTTCAAACAAACTAATAGGCTCGGAGACTTGGTTGAGCAGGTGAAACGTGGAAGACAGTGGACATTGGTTTAGGGAGTATGAGCGGCTGAGAAGAGAGGAATCAAAAGACCTAGGGCTTATTCAGATTCTCCTGATTCTCGGTAAATTTTCAGAACTGCATGGGACTTGGGGGCCATGTAGTCCAGTCCTCTTTATTTTCTAAATGAGAACTGAGGTTCTCAATTTCAGAAGGTCAGAGGTGTCATTTATGGTTTCTGTTCTCGGAGATAACTGAGAAGATGGAGATTGGAGGAAGATCCCAAATCCCAAATCCCTTAGAACGCAAGTGAGGTCTCCTCGGGAGACAATAAGAATCAGACTGTAAATCCTGCTACAGAGAAAACACTTTTCAGGATAGGCTGAGTGCCATTTAGTAAAGAAAATGTAACAAACAGAGAGCCTGCCAGTTTTGTCTACTCTTAAAATTATAGTATAATTTACGTTTTTTAACTGAATAATTTAGGTTTCTCTGTGAAGAAGAAATCTTGAAGTTATTAGTTTTACTGTCTTGTACAAGTATTTCACTACATACACTTTAAAATATATTACAAAACATTGTCCTTAAGGGGTGGGGAGATGGGTTAAATAAGTGATAGGGATTCAGGAGGGCACTTGTTGTGATGAGCCCTGGATGATGTATGGAAATGCTGAATCATTAAATTGTACACCTGAAACTAATATAACATTGTATGTTAACCAGCTGGAATTAAAATAAAAACATAAAAAAATCCTTTGTGATAATAAATAAACAATGAGATCACTAATTTAAATAATAAAAGCATAATTTTGAGTAAATATTAGTAGCATAAAACCTGTAGCTTATTAATCCATTTGTTTTCAAAAGACAAGTTTTAATTTAATCAGTGCTTGGGTGAATGACCCATCATACATGCAGAGGAAAAAAAGGTCACAAAGTATGTTTAGCCCCATGATTGTTTCAAATACCAGTTTATACTTAACATGAAGCATAGCACAAGGCATAAAGACTCAATAATTAACAAGGCAATTAATAAATAAGAACAGTAGGGGCTCAGTCGGTTAAGGGTCCGACTCTTGATTTCGGCTCAGGTCATGATCTCAGGGTCCTGAAATCCAGCCCTGTGTGTGGCTCAGGGCTGGGTGTGGAGCCTGCTTAAGATTTTCTCTCTCCCTCTGCCCCTCCCCCTACTCACATGTGTGCTTGCTCTCTCAAAAACAAACAATAAATAAGAAGTGATTTATAAAAACAAACAAAAAGCCCCAAAACATTGTCCTTAAACATTTATAGTATGAAAAAAAATAAATGTTGTTCCTTGATAATACATTTAATACAGAATGAATTTCAGCATTTTGAGAGGAAACCTTTTTAGCTTGCAATTTTTGATAGTTTCAAAATAGTTTATATAAGAAATTTGGTTATTTTCTCCTAATTCTATTTGACAGAACTCTGTGTATGTGTATACATGCATTTAAAAAAATTAAAGAAAAGCATTTCAAATTCGTTTTGAGAAAAATGAAACAGTTTTGTTTGCTCACTTATTACAGTATATGCACGCATTGTCTTTTTTTTTTTTTTTTTTCCCCTCACCATTATTTAAAGAACCAAACATAACCTCTCTCTGTAGCTCTGGAGGCCTGTTACCCAAAGTCATTTTCTACTGAATTGAAAGCTTCTCATAGTCAGTAATCACTTCATCTATCTTACCTAGCAGTTCAATTATCACATTAAGGTGCTTTATTGTGGGCCATTCTCTTTGATACTTTCTCTCGCTGGTTGAAATCCAACAAGGCCATGAATCACTTACTTATTCCTCACTTAGACACAGGCAGACCCAGGGTGGGTAAGGCAGGTGACCTTAGAGCTGGGCAGTCTTATCGGTTCACTTAGAGAATAGGGATTGATGTAAACATTGACATCTCTTATTGGATTTCTTAGATAGTTTGGCAAAATTATTCTATTACCCCAAATTCTACAATTCTCTTTTTTAAAAAATGTGCAACTCAGAAAGCTAAAGCATGTGATTGGTACTTCAGTATTGACTCTGTTTCACCTCTTAATTGTTTAGATCAGAGGACTCTAGCTCTTTCAATAGCTGGAGGGCATCTACTTAGTGTTTAATTATCTATGGGGGAGCTGGGAGTAGAAGCTATGGCATATGTCCGTGTTTTTTAGTACTTACATTTAAGTTAGTGCTTTAAATGGATTTTCCTTGGGATTTTTTATTCTTTTCTGCTCGCCCTTTTTTCTCTGACACTTAAATTCAGACAGAGTATGGGGGACAATCCTACTACGCTTTATATCTTTGAAGGATTATTGATTTGGGACACAGTAGTAGGATGGTTTATTTCTAGTAAGGATTATCAGCAATAATAAATGTTATGTGACTTTTAAACGCCTTCTTTGGGGCAAGTGAAATAGCCTGATGGCATTAAGTGGACTGAAAGACTGTGTGATAAGGAATTTGAGGCATTATTTTAATAACGCTAGTCTATATTAAAAAGTTAATAAAGGAATAAAGCGTGTAATTATGAGGTGTAACTAAGGGTCCAGCAAATATGGAAGGTCCCATCAATGTACAAATACAAGTAGGAGTTTGTAGCTTAACCAATTGAATTTTGAATTGGCAACACTTCCCCTTAAGAAATCTTTGCATATTTGCTTGGTAAAATGTGTAAATATACTATTATATATACACTTATATATTCATATAATCATATATAATATTTCACCCTGTAGTCTCCAAATTTTTTGTCATTCAAAACCATTTTATCATAGCCGGTGTTTGCTCTTGATGCTGATAGTCTAAAAATTTCCCAAATCATTCACTCATCTTTCATTCACCTCTTGCTTGTGACTTCCAATATCTACCTCATCCCGTATCAGTGTAGTGTTTCCAATGAAGATAGAGGAAAGCAAAGTCTTAAAGGGGTTCATTCATAACCCTACTTTATCGGCCTGATGTATTGTCTTCCTAAGATAAAAGTGCTGTACATGGAGACTTGTATGTATTTTAATCAGACTAGATAATATTTTTGAAGATAAAATATTTAGCAATGGATTATTTTAACTTAAAATCAGAGTACAATGATTTTTTTCTGGTTACGTACCAAAAGTAATATTTTCCTATGTGACTGACAATTTCTGTTATGTTCAAAAAACTTCCAAGATTTAGAAAGAATTAGGAGTTCAGTAACTTGTATTTGAATTAACTATGGAATAATCATAGTAATGCAGATTAAGTTCATATAAAATTTCAGATTTTATCCAGTTTTCATTATTATCTCTCATTACATTTTATTTGTATTTCTAAGAAGATGCAAAACTACCAATTTGGATTTCATCTTTTTATAGCTTTAGAACACCACCTGGTACAGTTTTCATCACAACTGAAGTAGCTCAGAGTTAACTATTCAGTAATAAATATTAGAAGGTCTGTGATTCCCAGAAGAAAAAATAAGCATCCCAAATCATTAGTTTGGTTATAAATATACTCACATAAGATTTCAATAAATTAGAGGTTGACAGGAGGAAAACCCTTCTAAAGATTTTCCTTTACCAGAAAATATAATTCACTTCAGAACAATGCAAATAAATCACAAGTTATAATATTTAAGGTTTTTTTTTTTTAAAGTTAGCCTCCTTTTGAATAAAGCATCCATCTACAAAGTCCATAGTCCCTAAAAAGGTATTATTCATTGGTTCTTTAATTCAGTGATACCGTAATTCTTCATTCAGTGTTTTCTCTGTGCCTGTACATTTTTAGGCACGTGGCACTAAACCAGAGAGAGATTTATCCTATCAATGTTACCTCTGGTTGTGGAGACTCTTTATACAAATGTGTAAAAAAGGAGACTATCCCTAGTAACAAGCACTGCAAAGGGTCTTGAATTAGGGCAAAGTTCACAGGTGACTGGCTGGTAATTTTGCATTGGTTCATCAGAAAAGCACCTGCTAAGGAGATAATATGATGCAGCGACTGGAAATATGAAAACTTGCCACTTAGGCAGATTGAAAAGAAAGGAATCCAGGAAGAGCTTTTAATGGGCCCTGTGGTGGTTATCGGGGGTGGGGATGAATTACAAATTACTTTCAGTTTAGGTCTGACATTAATGAGGATAAAAATAGTCAGAAATCAGATAAGTGAGTATGTAGACCTGGACGGTAAATTGTTGAAACAGTTAACACCATTTCCCACTGTTTCCCTATTGAAGACATTGCTCATCAATCATAGAACTACTCTGTTGCAAGGTCTGATGCATCTTCTGAATCTTTCTCAACAGCACAACATTCAAAGAATCAGAACTGGCTCATCAGAAGAAGCAAATACCTCAGTCTTGTTCTTTTGCTCTAAGTAAAGTTGTGGCTCAAAGCTTTTTTTTTTTTGTAAGCCCACCTTCCACAATCTTTCTGTGAATCTCTAGAATCTCTAGAATATAAATTTACTTACCCGTTCAATGTTAGTGTATAATGGTTCTTCACAATTTTTGGTTTATAGTAGAAACATCCAGGGAGTTTTTTTTTAAAGCTTCTGTGTCCCAGTTTGGACCATTTAAATCAGAATCTGTAGGTGCAGAGCTCAGGCGTGGGTATTCCAAAAGTTTCCAAGATGAATTTTAACATGTAGCCAGGAATGAGAACTAGTACCCTGTTCTTCTGTCTTATGCTGTTTCCTATTGCCTGGGTGGCTCAGTTGGGTAAGCGGTTAAGTAGCTGCCTTTGGCTCAGGTCATGATCTCTAGATCCCAGGATCAAGCCCCACACTGGCTCCCTGCTCAGCAGGGAGTCTGCTTCTCCTTCTCCCTCTGCCCCTCCCTGCTGCTCATGCTTGCTCTCTCTCTCTCAAATAAATAAAATCTTAAAAAATAAAATAAAATAACAAAAAGCAAACAAACAAACAAAAAAACAAAAGCCTTCAAATGGCTGTAGCATGACCAAACACAAATGTTTGTTTATTGTTTTTTTGGTAGTATTCTAAAGTGCTTATGCTGGCCTAATGCCCCGTTTCTCTCTAAACTCTTACCAACTTTTCAAATTTATATGTAGACTAGCCCTTTCCAATGGAAATATAATGTGAGCCACATATGTAATTTGAGATTTTCTAGTAAGCACATTAAAAAAGTGTTAAGAAAAAGATTACATTAATTTAATAATTTATTCAATCCATACCTACAAAATATTATCATTTCAATATAATAAGTGGGATGTTTTACAGACTTTTTTTTTTCCACACTCTGTCTTCAAAATCTGGTGCATATCCTACATTTCCCATCTTTGCTGCATTTTCAAGTACTCAATAACCACATCTGGCTGGTGGCTACCAGATTGGAGAGTGCAGTGTAGACTGTTTGTTAATCTTGTATTTTGATCTCGATCTCTGCTAATGTGTCACTGGAACATATTAAAATATGAGTGATTTGAAGTCATTCTAGAATTGATTTACTCCACAATAACTTATTTCTGTAATGGTAGGAATTCTGTCTGATTTGGGAACATATCTTGTTCAGACAGGTTTTTGAGCCAGTACACAAAATCATGTCACAGAGATCACCGGTTCTTACAAGCAGTTCTGTGAAAATAAGACACACACACACATTTGTTAGTTGCAAATCAATACAATACTCAGATTTACAGATAGAGAAAACCAACTCAAGCAAACCTCAGAGATCTCAATCAACTCAGGGTGTAATTCTCAAAGGATTGAAAAATTGATTCCCTCCTGATTTTTTAAAGACTTTGGCCAACTGGGTGTTCTCTGAAACTGTAGCATCTTACTGCACCCTTTGGAAACTCTCAGTGCACTCTGAATATATTCTTGCCAAAGAGGAAGAACCTTAATCCCTAAGGGCACTTTTAACTTCTAAGTCCTAAAACCTTATAAGGACTAGTTACGGTCAAATATAAAATAAGAAAACCAAGGAAGTCCCTTTATCCTTTGACATTACTGAGTATTTGAATAAAGCAAGAAAAAGTGTTCAATTTTATGAGGCAGTTCGTATGTTAGGCTCTGTAATTTTTTCATTTCTTCACATAGTATGAAAGTTGTGGCTATAGTATAAATATGTATAATATGTAATTTTAGATAAAACAGAGCTGATGAGTTATAAATTAATAGGAAAATGGCTTATGTATACACGAACTTAATTTGTTTCTATTTCCAGATAATTAGACAATTTCTTCCTCAGTGCTTTCTTTTAACTCTAAATATTTTAAGAATCACTTGGCATATAAAACTTTTTTTTTAAAGATTTTATTTATTTATTCGACAGAGAGAGAGAGAGCACAAGTAGGCAGAGTGGCAGGCAGAGGGAGAGGAAGAAGCAGGCTCTCCGCTGAGCAGGGAGCCGGACGTGGGGCTCGATCCCAGGACCCCAGGATCATGACTTGAGCCGAGGGCAGCCGCTTAACCGACTGAGCCATCCAGGTGCCCCAGCATATAAAACTTTTGAGATTTAATACTAATAGCAAAGGGGCGCCTGGGTGGCTCAGTTGGTTAAGCGACTGCCTTCGGCTCAGGTCATGATCCCGGAGTCCTGGGATCGAGTCCCGCATCGGGCTCCCGGCTCGGCGGGGAGCCTGCTTCTCCCTCTGACCCTCCCCCCCCTCATGCTCTCTCTCTCTCATTCTCGCTCTCAAATAAATAAATAAAATCTTAAAAAAAAAAAAAGTAAATACTAATAGCAAAGATTTTTAATACAAATAGCAAAGGGCACATCTAAATTTAGTAGAAACAAAATATCTGTGTGCTTGTTGGTTTACTTCTTCACATTTGTTTAGCTACTAGAAAACAATTCTATTTCCTTTGCCCAAGTAAATAATATATAGTAATTGATGGTGAGGCACTGCTTTTGGAGGTAACAGGTCAATGTGGTAGACTTTTCTAAGAGACTGAGTTAAGTCTAAGTGGAAATAAATAAAATAGATAAGGAAAAAAAAAACCCATCAGTTTGTTCTCTATATTGCACTGTAAGTTAACTAACTAGAATTTAAATAAGAACTTAAAAAAATAAATTTATAAATCACCTAGAAAAAAAAGGACAAGAAAAAAACCCTGATCATTCCAGATTCAAGATTTGCAATATCCAGCCACCTACAGAACAAAATAAAAGTATTATGATCCATGCAACTATATATATATTCCCTGGAAATAGACTACAGATATATAAAACTTTCTGTTTGAGGGGCGCCTGGGTGGCTCAGTTGGTTAAGCGACTGCCTTCGGCTCAGGTCATGATCCTGGAGTCCCGGGATCGAGTCCCACATCGGGCTCCCTGCTCGGCAGGGAGTCTGCTTCTCCCTCTGACCCTCCTCCCTCTCATGCTCTCTGTCTCTCATTCTCTCTCTCTCAAATAAATAAATAAAAAAATCTTTAATATTAAATTAGAAAAAATCAAAAAAAAAAACTTTCTGTTTGAAAAAAAAGTACATGTAGACTCACCCAAGTAACTGTTTCAGAGCCTAGATTTTTATTATCTTTGAAACTGTAATAGTAAAATGCTTGTAATACTAGACATTTTAAAGAGAAATTAATTGTTACTGATTTTTTCTAATTTAATATTTTATCATAAAATTTGAAATACCACACTTGGCCTCAGAAATGCTTGGGGGACTATGCTTTTAAGAACAGAAATGGAAAAGCTTTATTCCTTTTACCTGCATTTTTATAGAGGGAAATCATTGTTACGCTGGTAACTGCTCAGAAAGGCAAAAAAGAACACTTTAAGAATAAACAGGTACTTTTGAAAATTCTAAAACAATGTAATTTGTTGAAACAAACACAAAGAGACAGCAAATACTAATTATGATCCAGATAAATTTAATATTCAGTTTGATCAATAGTACACCAAATAGTCGCAAATAGATTCTATCTTGTCTCTTTAGAATTTTAGAAGAAGAAGGTGTCCTGTCTGTTTTTCAGAGCTTTGTTCTTCTGCCTTTGGGACTAAATCATAAAGTTCAACCAGCACAGCTTTGTTTCCCAAAGGACACAGCAAGCCTTGATAGTATACTCCAGCTGTAATTCCATAGTGACTCCAGATTGGCGACTGACGGAAATCTGTTGGGTGAAAGTGACAAAGCTATAGTATTTTCACAATGGACTGACTGATGTCTTTGGAAGGTCTGTCTGATTTCAAAGGACATTTTATATTTTTCTGTGAAGATGAAAGTGTATTAGACTTTTCTGATGAAAACCATCTGACTGCATACTAAGCATTGCAATAAATAAAATTATAGCGTTTCTTTCCTGAACTAGATATCGCTTGAAGCTGATTAAGAATATTTTATTTCAAAGTGTAGATCAAGTGCTATTTATTCTTAGTACAAAGTGGATATGAGGTTATCTTTATTTCTATCTGATTAATAGAGAATAAATTATTTAGAGAATAGAATGTGTTGCCCATTCCTGTGAGGAGTGAAGTGTATGTATTTTTATGAGAAGATAGATTTATTATTTATGGTTAAAATAATAAATATTTAAGTAGATTATCACATAAAGTATTTTGTTTATATCCAGGTTAGAAACAAAGCATGTAACATCATTTTAATTTTTTTTCTGCTGAGCTCCGTTAGTTTTACTTTTCCGTGGAGGATAGCCTGAATTTTTGAAAGTAGTAAACTAGGCAGTTGTGCCAAGACCTACATTAATCTAATCGACATTGATCTAGTTAAATTTTTAAATTTTTGAAAATTCGAAGCTCCAATTATATACTTTAGTTTCTTTCTGTGGTACTTACTTTCAGTAAGATATGAGTAATTTTTAAACTATCACATTCATACTTGTTTATATGATATGTATTTTAAGAAGAAAAGAAAACAGAAAACCCCACAATTTTCACTCCAGAATTCTTGGTTCAAATTTTTAACTCGGTAGCTAATGATCCATGTGTTATTTGAAAACTGAGTTGCTTATTAGAGCTTGCTTAAAGTTTCACTACTTGAAAAAAATATACAAATCATATTAACATGAGTTCTGTTTAAATTTGAAGTGTGTATATTGTAGATAGTTTAATATTTAAAAAAAATACTGGTTGCAGCGCTTTGAAATAGCAAAGTATGATTCTTTGCTTAAATTAATTGGTAGATTAAATAAATCTTTTATTTCTCTATTTCCTATACAAAATTAAGATTCAACACAAATTCAAAATTGTCTGGGCTTTTAATGATCAAATTCATCATGCGATGTTTAATTTAGTTTTAAATAGTGTTCATATTTTTTTAGCATCAGAAATTTCTCTCTCCTTCCTTTGGGTCTCCACTGGATTCCCTCCTAGCGATGGCTTCCTAATGTCTGTCCTGATAAATGAATTGGTATTGTCCACAGAGTTAAAAATAAAATTGCTTATCCCACAGATTTCACTGAAAGATGTAAACAGTATAGTGTGAAATGGGTTTGACTCAGCAATTTCATTTATGATAGGAAATGAGGCCTACACATGTGTCAAAGGTGACTTTTAAAGGTTCGTCAAAAGATTTGAATTTATGCATTAGAATCTAGTTATGTCATTGCCAGTTTTTATTAAAAATAAGTGTTCATTAATGCAGAGGTTCTCAGCAGAGGCTAGTCCTGCATAACCTGGCAGGCACCTGGAAACTTGGGAGGGTATTTTCAGTTGTAGCAATAACCAGGAATCGCTCCTGACATTAGACTAAAGGGGTGAGGAAGCTGGTCATCCTACGGTGCTCATGACAACCCCGTACTGTATCTGTTTCCCATTGCCGCTGTAACAAATTACCACAAGTTTAGTGGCTTCCAACAACACAAGTCTGGTATTCTGCAGTTATGTGGAAGTCCAGAAGCAGCCTGACCAGTCTAAAATTAGAGTCTTGGCAGGGCTACAGTCCTTTCTAGAGACTCCAGGGGAGAATCTACTTTCCTTGCTTTTTCCAGCTTCCAGAAGAAATCCACCTTCCTTGCTAGAGGCCCCCATCCTCCGTTTTCAAAGCTGGTCATGTTGTATCTCTCTGACCAAGACCCTTTTCTTTTAAGGACCCTTGTGATCAGAAACTGCCCACCTGGATAGTCCAGGTTCATTTCTCTATCTCAAGATCCTTCAGCAGCGTCACATTTGCAAAGTCTGTTTTGCCATGTGAGGTAACATATTCACAGGTTTCAGGGATTATTAGGACTTTTTGGCAAGGGTTGGGGATGAGGAGTGGAAGTTTGGAGTCTTCTTTCTATTACATGTACCGAGAAGAGTTTTTCTTATTCAGGAGGTTTGCCCATTGAGGGACACTGCATCGGAGAGCAGTACATGGGGGGCCCCTCAAAAAGAAGCTGACCACCTTCAATTTTTTGTCGTTGCCATTTGATGCCATTTAAATAATCCTCAGGGGGGCGCCTGGGTGGCTCAGTTGGTTAAGCGACTGCCTTTGGCTCAGGTCATGATCCTGGAGTCCCGGGATCGAGTCCCACATCGGGCTCCCTGCTCGGCAGGGAGTCTGCTTCTCCCTCTGACCCTCCCCCCCTCTCATGTGCTCTCTCTCTCTCTCTCTCTCAAATAAATAAATAAAAATCTTTAAAAAAATAGTTAAATAATCCTCAGGGTTTGCCGCCTCTGATTTCATATACGTATTTGGTAGCTTCTGCCTAAAAGAAGCTCAGGTGCTATCATTGAATGAGAAATCAGGATGACATCAACAATAGCTCTGAGAGTCAGGGCTGAGATCTAGATCTGCATATCTATATTTATGGATTTCTTTAAGTCTTAAATCCCCACGGGGCGCCTGGGTGGCTCAGTCATTAAGCATCTGCCTTCGGCTTAGGTCGTGGTCCCAGGGTCCTGGGATGGAGCCCAGCATCAGGCTCCCTGCTCAGCGGGAAGCCTGCTTCTCCCTCTCCCACTCCCCCTGCTTGTGTTCCCTCTCTCGCTGTGTCTCTCTCTGTCAAATAAATAAGTAAAATCTTAAAAAACAAAACAAAACAAAAAAAAACCTCTTAAATCCCTGAAAAGATCCACTGTGGCCATCCCCTGTCTTCCACAGATGCCCTCCTTCTCCTCTCCTTTGAAGCTCCTGTTCTAGGTATGGATTCATGCTGTTTGTCTTTTAAAAGTATGGAAGGCAACTGAGTGGGGCTAAGGATAGGGAAGGGAGAGGCTACAGATTTGAGGCAGCTATCTTTTTATTTATTTATTTATTTTTATTTTTTTTAAAGATTTTATTTATCTATTTGAGACAGAGAGAATGAGAGACAGAGAGCATGAGAGGGAGGAGGGTCAGAGGGAGAAGCAGACTCCCTGCCGAGCAGGGAGCCCGATGTGGGACTCGATCCCAGGACCCTGGGATCGTGACCTGAGCCGAAGGCGGCAGACGCTTAACAACTGAGCCACCCAGGCGTCCCATCCCTATTTTTTTTTAATTAGCAAAGGATAAAGAAAAAATATTAATGAAAACACTCACTAATATTTTATTATAGTTAAATTATTTATTGTAAAGGAATGATAAAATCGTATTTATATTAACTTGTATATAATAATAATGAAATTTAATATTTAACAATTCACTATTTTCAAAGATTGTTTTTATTTTATTTTCTATTTTTTGGGGTGGAGGCTCTAAGTACTCAAAGATATTTTAAATGAGTTGTCTCCTATAAGACCTACACCACCACCATAATATAGCTATCAGTATTTCTGTTTTACAGATAAGGAAACTAAAGTTCGTAATATTCTTGTCCAATATCAACACATTTAGCTAAAAATGAGGCCAAGTTTGGGACTCTGATTTTGTGGTTCTCTTCTTAGGTAGCACTGCTAGACCATTGTGGACCACTGTGGAACTTTATTTACAAACTGTGGAGTACTCACTGGATGATATTAGTCGGCCTTGCTTAGTAATCTGAAAACAATTTTGAGTTAACTAGTTTGAATTACTATAGCTACTTATAATGGCATATTTGCTCCTTAAATAAATCCTTAGGCATTGGTGGTTTTATTTAGTGAGTGATTCAGTGGGCCAAACCTTTAGGTTTAACATTTTTTATATATAAAAATATAATCAGCTACATAACCCTGGTTCTATGGTTATATTGCTGGGGAAAATCAGACCTAACTAAATTAATCCTATGGGAATTGTATTGCATTGATCAGCTTTTAGCTGATGTCCATAAAGAAGGGGAGGGAAGAGGATTCTCCTTAGAGATTACCTGCCTATGTCCCTATATTCTCTCTTTCTCCTATTTGGATTTTTAAGCAAAAATCCACTTTCTATATTTTAGACACTTAATAGGTTATTTTAGTCCTGACTTTGTACTAATGAATTGAGAAAAAAACCACTAAATTTTACTAATGTAGTAATTGATTATTCAATATAACTAAAATATAATTGAAGCTTTGAAACCATCAAGAATTTTAAAATGCAAATACTATGAAATGGTTTGTCTTATCTGCCTATTCACTGACCATTAGCTTTCTGTCCACGGTGATTTTTAACTTGTCATTATTGGCTGAAAAATTTAGCCAGGAAAAAAATACTTCAATGAATGAAATGAAATGAAAATAATTAATTTTAAAGTTTTTCTGCTTTGGTATAACATTTTTAAAAACTTTTTTACTTCTCACTTTGATTTTTTTTTTTTTTGCCCCATCAACTTTTCCTTGTACCATCTTTCAGCATAAAACCATTGGAAAAAATATGAGAACATGACTAGTTTATAACATTATTTAAAACAGAATAAAACAAATTATATATACATTATATACTAATATAAAATGTATAAACTATATTTTGATGTTTTTCTTATTCTGCTTTGTTTCAGATGTTCATATGTATATTTTTGCTTGCTTTTGTTTGGCATATCTGAGAGCATAACCGCATGTATTTCTCTACTTATCAAAAGTGAATATTATATAAGTTTTTGAAGATCAGTATCATATTCTTTGTGTTATTTGATTTTCATTAGATTATTCTTCAAAATGTGTATTTTTAAAGATATTTATTTATTTATTTATTTATTTATTTATTTATTTATTTATTTCAGAGAGAGTGTGCATGTGCGCTTGCCCACAAGAGGGGGGAGGGGCAGTGACAGAGGGAGAAGCAGATGACTTGCTGAGCAGGTAGCCTGATGCAGGGCTCCATCCCAGGACTCTGGGATCATGACTTGGGCTGAAGGCAGACATTTAACCGACTGACCCACCCAGGTGTCCCCAAAATGTGTGTTTTTTAAAAATTATACACATACTAAAGAATGCTACAAGAAATATTTCAGTTTTTTTAATACCTCCAGTTACATTTAGAGTGATAACACTATTGACGATCATAAAGTCATGGGATAAAAGGGTAATTGTTCAAAGTTAATGAAAGACTAGGAACAAACTGTCTCCTTTTAGGCAATTTTTAATTTATGGTGCATTTCAAAATACAGGTGTTTTATATAATCCTCCATTTAATCCAAACAACATATTTATATTGTCCAGTCACCATTTTTAAAATGTTGGTGACTAGCCTTTGTCTGGTAAGAACTTGTGTGTCTGTACTCCATAGCAATGACCAAGAAAAGGAGGAAAAATGTATTTCAAATCAGTATAATATTATTGTACTTAATCAAAGGCTAATCATTAGGAAACCAAATACTTCTAGTATGTTTTTTTTTTAAAGATTTTATTTATTTATTTTTTTGATACAGAATGAGAGAGAGAGAGCACATGAGAGGGGGGAGGGTCAGAGGGAGAAGCAGACTCCCCGCCGAGCAGGGAGCCCGATGTGGGACTCGATCCCGGGACTCCAGGATCATGACCTGAGCCGAAGGCAGTCGCTTAACCAACTGAGACACCCAGGCGCCCCTTCTAGTATGTTTTGTTCAGAAAAAAAGTTGCTATTTCAGTAAGTATTTCTTAAATTTAAGATATTTACAAATAAATAGTTGCAGCGCTCTTTATGTGTATTTGTGTAATTTTTAATCCTAGAAAGTCCAATGGATTTATCATTTCTATAACCAGCTTATGAATGTAAGTGGTAACTTGGAAGATGACATTTGGAAAAATAGACTGCACTACCAGCCCCATGAGGCTCACTGGGCATGAAACGACCACAGGCACCATGATGGCCTTGTATTATCAAGTAACTGGAGTGAAGCTGATATACCAGCAGTGCCTGGACTTGGGTTCTGGCTCATAAAACAGACCTTTTCATTCTCTGCTGTGTTCTAGTTCATGACAGCTACCATATGTAGAGAACTATGTCCATAAATCTTGGAATATGATTTCTTGTAGCTTTTGGATAACTCCTTTATGAAACCCAGATCGCAAAAATGAGGGCAATGTACTTAGTATTTACAACAAGGTTATTTTCATCGTAGTCTACAATATGCGATTCAACATCATTTCAATTAGCTAATCTTTTATGTCATATGCTACATATTACAAACCAAGATTAATACTTGCATAAATACTGCTGTAAGAATATACATTAAATATACAATGCATTTTTATTTTTATGGTGACTTAAAACAAGTAGTAGACATCACTTCCTTGCCTGTTTGATGATTTATTTAGTTATCTAACAAATACTTACTGAGTGCCAAACGTGTAAAAGGCAGGGTGTTATTCATTATTTTTAATCCTATTTCCACTTGGAGTGAGCAGATAAAAGCATGGTTTGCTATTTACGTACATAAAGATTTATACCTTCTAGGGGCGCCTGGGTGGCTCAGATGGTTAAGCGTCTGCCTTCGGCTCAGGTCATGATCCCAGGGTCCTGGATCGAGTCCCACATCAGGCTCCCTGCTAGGTGGGGAGCCTGCTTCTCCCTCTGCCTCTGCCTCTCTCTCTCTCTCTCTGACTCTCATGAATAAATAAATAAAACATAATAAAAAAAGATTTATACCTTCTAAAATAAGTTTCTTTGAGGCACAATAGGAAAGGAAGGAAGAATTTATGAAAAGAATCAAAAGGAATGCATATTACTGTTTAGCCTAAATTTCAGCTTCTGAAGACTTGCCCTATGTGGGAAAAAAGTTGCAAGGAAGCCATGGATAATGTCTATTCCCATTTCAGGACTCTACTTTCTACTGACTTCCATTTTCCTCCTATTACAGGTCAAAACCTAAGGTGCTAAGTGAGCGAGAGAGGAGTGAACTGATCTTTGATCACAGGGGTGGTTACTACATTGCCCTTAAAAATCTTTCTGAGCATGTCATCCTTCATCTTTTTGCCTTTCTGGCAATAAGAGCAGAGTTAGAGACACACCAGCTCTCAGGGAGTCTCTGAGTCGCTGGGGAGTTGTCACATCCAGTGGCTTTGCGGAATCTTGTCCTTAGAATACCAATATAGACTACTAGTTTTGGACAGTGAGATATGAAAGATGAATTTGTCTTAATTGATGGTTAATGATTTTTTCAAAGTGAGCTTTTCTAAACCATTGAAAGACTTTCCCTTCTATCACAGTGACTCTCATAAAACAGTACATCTGATGGAGAGATTCAGTGTTAAACATGGATGTGGATTTTATTTCCTTACTTCAAAAAAGGACTGAGAATAGTTTATCAGACACGTTTCTTGACCTATACAATACTGTGTGCTTCCTCTAACTGAAATAATTTATTTTGCCCTTGGGCCTGAACACTTTAACATTATCCTACTGATTTCATTATCCATTATTTGGAACCACCTGGATGGTGAACACTTGTAATAATTTTATTCAGTTAATGAGGTTAATTAAGAAATCTTTAACGTGGTAGAAATATATTGTCTTTTAAAGTGTTCGTGGAAAGAATTTTTTATATATATCCTCTTCACTTACTAAAATAATCAACATGTATTATGCACTATGCTAAAATTTTTTACATATATGTATATATCTTTTTTCTAGTGCTAATTATGTTACTGTTAACTTAAATATATTCCCGTAGTTTTGTGGAGGGATTTTCCTGAAATACTGTATAATTTTTTTTCTGATTATGTAAGTAATAGTTTTCTATTTAAAAACACCTTGGAATATTCAGAAAAATTACAAATAAAAAGAAAGAAATACCAAGTATAATTCTGTCAGGGAGAGATAACATTTAATTTTTATCAAGGTAAAATTTTTATTTACTTTGCTAGCATAAATTTATAACCCAGAAGGACTGTATACTTCAATAAGTATTTTACTCAGTTTAATAACGTGTGCTCAATAAGGATGATACTCACTTCAATAAGTATTTATTAAATATGCATCATGTACCTTACACAGTGTTTAGTACTGTAAAAATAAAAACAAGGCGTCAGCTGAGACAGGGACTTCACACTCATGCACTGTGGGAGTTAAGAGACAAAAGACAAGAGATCTACAGAACAATGCAATAGTTAAGAACAATATAATTGGATCATGTATATAAAGTGGAAATCCATATAAAATAACTCCCAATTGAATGTATGTAATTTAAGATTAGTTTAATGATACTTTAAAAGCGCTTTACCAAAAATACTATTTATTCTGGTTGCCTTTAAGAACAGCGCTACATAGGCAGTCTGTCTATAGGTTCAGCCCCACTTTCTTGTCAGCAATAAACATAGCTATTGTCAGGGAAATTCAAAGGGACATTTTCTAAATTTTTCAGCGGGGGGGCGCTTATGGAAAAGGAAGAGAAAGTGTCTCCTTTAATGTCCTCTAGTCCACTTAATCATTATAGTTATAGCAGTTATAGGATCACAGCGTTAGAAGTGTTCATAATTATTCCAAACCCTCTACTTCAGAAATGAGCCAGAGGAGGCTCAGAAATGTTACCTTACTGCATCTTATCCTTTCAGAATCATGGTCCTGTAGTAATATGACTGTGATCTTTGAGATTGTAAACTCCGTGAGAACAGGGACTCTTTTGGCCGGTTCAGTGTATACTATTGGCCAAAATAGTACCCCTATGTGCTCAATGAAGTAAATGAATATAATCACACCTCTCTAAAACTATACTCATTGGTTTAATGTCTAATATCTTTATGTATTAGTGCATTAATTTGTTTGGCATATACTTTTAGAAGGTCTACTCATTGCTAAAAACCCGGTTGCTTCTGGAATGGCAAGAATAAAATACACATTCTTTGTTTATATATAACCCAGAGCCATCTGATTTGCAAAGAGTTTGGGTACAAAAGAATTTGCAAATTCCATGCATACAACAAGGCTCTAAGATGTCTCTTTCATATCTATCTTTGCTATATATTAATCCTGGGAGAATCTTTTGCCATCAACTTCATGTTATTCTTTCCCCATTAAAAATATCTATTAAAAACTATTTTAGTTACAGTATCTATCATTGGCAATATGGATCGTACATAAAAATGGAAAGCCTCCCCCACCTCACCTTTGCCAAAAGAGAAAATCCTTAACTTTTAGGTTTTGTTTTACTTCCTCATAATAGCCAAAGATGTGTCCTTTGGTATTAAGGGTGAGGAACAGAGAGAGAGAGATTCTGTCTTCTCAGACCTTCTGGCTTTCCCAAAATGTTTCAGCATTACTGATGGACGTCTACTGTGTACTGATCTCTCTGGGTAACCCAGCCATCCACAAATCATCAGAATAGTTGTGGCAATACAGAGACATTGTTCGTTCTCAAAGCCCTTAGCTTACTTTTTTTTTTTCAAATCTTCCTCAATATATTTTGTTCCTTTGTTGATTTTTCACTACAAAATGTCATTTCTGACTTTTCTGAAACAAAACAAAACAAAAAAAAAGTAGACCCTACGGTATTAGACATTAGACACTAGGTAAACCTAGTGTCTAATTCTCATGGTGGTATTCTGTAACTTGCTGATGATTCCTGTATATTGAAAGTCTTTCATTTGGTTTGATCGAAATGCTGTAGAGCACATATAGGGAATTTATACTGTATAATATAATGTAAAATGATATCTAGTATTAAATATAAGGTAGTGACAGAATGTCCCACAGGAACTGTTTAATCTGTGCATCTCACATTTACAAAGTAATTTTTGAGGAATTCCCATTTTAAGACTTTGAAAGGAGTGTCAACTGGTACCTTATGGCTTAATTCTGGGTGAACCATAAGAGTGAAAACCATTCTGTACTGTGGTCCTGGAGAGGAGTTCATCTTTGATTGCTTCATGGATGATAACGCAGCCCGTGGCTGCATCGCGAGGAACGTAGTAATCACCTGCTTAGCAGGAACTATGGCACCTGCTTACTCCCAAAGCTCTCCTCTTACATATAAAAGAAGAGGATCAAGAGTATCAAAATATTTCAAGAACCTAGTATTTTCTTTCTTTTCCCTCAGAGATGTTAAGCCCTCCAAGAGATTGCAGGACCCTTAGAAAATAGAATATGAAACCTCAAAAAGCAAATTTATGAGGAAAGTAATATTCCCAGAACTCAGCTCTGTAATGTAATTCTGAGAACCCACTAATGCTATGCCTTGTCTATGAGTAACACATTCCTGCCGTATTCCTTTCTACTCTCCTCATCTTTTTCCCTAGAGGAGTATTCTCAGCTGCCAGACTGAAAAGTAAATTCAGAGAAGAGGCTCATACTGAGATACGGATGTCTGATTACAGGACTCTTCTATTAGTATTTTCGTTTAATTAAATAATATGTAGAAAATAATTAGCGCAGCTATTTTAGGCATTGGGCACTCATTATGGTAGATTTTGGGGGGCAGAATGACCTTTTTGATCATTCCAGTACATACGGAATATGCAAAGTCATTGGAAGACCTTATCTCGTGTATTCCGTTAACTCTGGTTTTGCATAAATGTAATAACAAACATTTTCATCAGAATGCTTTGTTATACTTGATTTTTCCCTGACATTATAAATAAGATATCTACTCGTTTTCTAAGCTATTTAGGTCAGCTTTACCAGAGGCAATGGAATAGATTATCAGTTTTCAAGTACAAAAACAATTTAACAACCCAATTTCTCTCAAGTACACTGCTTTACATGGTAAAATGAAATAAATGTTTTCTCACTGTTGCCCAAATCACACATTTACTTACACTTAATTCTTTAAAAATTTTTTTTTAAGATTTTATTTATTTGACAGAGAGAGACACAGCGAGAGAGGGAACACAAGCAGAGGGACTGGTAGAGGGAGAAGCAGGCTTCCCGCGGAGCAGGGAGCCTGATGCGGGGCTCGATCCCAGGACCGTGGGATCATGACCTGAGCTGAAGGCAGATGCTTAACGACTGAGCCACCCAGGCACCCCTACTTAATTCTTATATTAGTTGACATTAATCAATTATTCCAGAAAATATCTTAAAGGTTACACTAATTGACCTTTGCAGACTTTATATATATTTTATAACATCTGACCTTAGGACTTAGTGTATTAACAGACAAAGTATTGAGTCTGGATCATATAAACTAATTTTATATGATCTATGCTTTTAAATGTGCACGAATAGGGTCAAAGCTTCTTTTTTTTTTTTCCTTCTGCTTGTCTTCCTCTTTATAGGAACAAAAAGTGCAAGGGTCTGGTATCCTAGATCCTATTGATTATGCAGATTTTTATTGATTAGTCTTTTCATCATTTATACTTTTTAAAAAAAATATTTATTTATTTATTTATTTATTAGAGAGAGAGCATGAGAGGGGGGAAGGTCAGAGGGAGAAGCAGACTCCCCGCCGAGCAGGGAGCCCGATGTGGGACTCGATCCCGGGACTCCAGGATCGTGACCTGAGCCGAAGGCAGTCGCTAACCAACTGAGCCACCCAGGAGCCCCTCATTTATACTTTTTAAATGCCTCAGCGTCCAGAAGAAAATGCCCGCTGTAGGCTTTCATATTTTGTCATACCAGTCACAGGAGGAATTTAGTAGAAATTATTTGACTAGGTATGTTTGTGACAGAAGTGAGTAAAGGTAATTCATTTTTTAAATGTGTCTCCAAATGCCAACATCTGCCCAGGAAAAAAAAAAAAAAACACATTTTCCCAATGTTTACATTATTTCTAAAAAACAAAAAGAACAAAACAAAAAAACCAAAAACTTTCTGAATGATTTTAAATTGAATATACTGGTTTCTTCCAAAAGATGCAATTTTACACACATAAAATCTAAATAACAGTAAATGTATTTATAAATGTAGCAAAGTTAATGCTATATCATTAATTACTAACAGACCCTTCATATATACCTATCACCTTGCTAAACTGAGGTAGGTCTACATTTTCAGTGCACACATTCTTTGCTAAAAGGTAAGCTATCTTTGAAAAATAAAGAAAATATCCACTTGGTTATTTTTACAAGAGGATATGACATATTTCAGTCCTGAAAACAGTTAAAATTTTAGTGTGTGCACTGTTACTTCAATCCACGTGAATTTATAAACTAATGACTGACCTGTACAGATTTTTTTTTATTTTATTTTATTTTATTTTATTTTATTTTTTTTAAGATTTTATTTATTTATTTGAGAGAGAGCACATGAGAAGGGGGAGGGTCGGAGGGAGAAGCAGACTCCCTGCAGAGCAGGGAGCCCGATGCGGGGACTCGATCCAGGGACTCCAGGATCATGACTGGAGCTGAAGGCAGTCGCTTAACCAACTGAGCCACCCAGGCGCCCGACCTGTACATATTTTTTAAGTCAAAAAATGGTTTGCCAAATTTGTAAGGATAATAATTGCTAGCATAATACATTAAATGTGAAATTCAGTTTTTGAAGCTATATTTCTTCTGTGTTCCTAGAAAAAAAATCATTATCGGGAGTACAGGTACCTTCACATTTCCTATATAACTGAACATACAGTTTTAAAATTACACATTGTAATACAAGATTTAAGTATAAATTGAATAAAATTCTTAAGTTCGTAAAAGAAAAATTAATCAATGAAATGACTACATGTATTAGTACCATTTAGTTATTTCTAGAAGCAAATTAAAAGATGATGTGAAAATTTCTACCCTTCAACATGTAGATATATGCCCTTGAAATTTATTGGACATAAGGATGAACTGGTAGAACTTCATAAAAATGTGAATTCTTATGATGCCTCACTCCTCTAAGATTCTGATTCAGTAGTATGAGAAGGGGCTCAAAGTTCTCTATTTTAAATAAACAAGGCAAATACTAAACAAACCACTCTGAGACATGCTAATATGTGAATAATTTCCTTTTTTTCTTCATATGTGAGCTTTTTTTTTAAATTTTTAAAGTCAGATGTATGTCTAATTATTGATATGACATTTATTTTAGAAATTGACCTCTATCGGTGATACTGAAGGAGGTTTTTGTTGCTGTTGTTTTGCTTTTTGATGAGCCATTGTAAGTATTTGGAAACGATTACCAGCATTTCAAGAACAACACGTATTGGGCGCCTGGGTGGCTCAGTTGGTTAAGCAACTGCCTTCGGCTCAGGTCATGATCCTGGAGTCCTGGGATCGAGTCCCGCATCGGGCTCCCTGCTCGGCAGGGAGTCTGCTTCTCCCCCTGACCCTCCCCACTCTCATGCTCTCTCTATCTCATTCTCTCTCTCAAATAAATAAATAAAAAATCTTAAAAAAAAAAAAAAAGAACAACACGTATTTCCCAAATGGCTGCTGTTTGTTTGCTACCTTGCTAACCTGTGGAAACCAAAAGCTTAAAATAAAATCTCTGACCTCTAGAGGCGTTTAATCTGGTTAGGAAGTTAAAGCACTTAGATGAAAATGTTAATGAGACTGACTAGAAGATTATAAAATTATATATTCTAAGATTATCAGGACCTCATTGATAAGTGTGATGGACATGAAAAAAAGGAATCAGAAAACATGAATTTGGTTACTCCCTGTGCCTCTTAGAAGTTCTTTGATGCGTGTCTTTAAACATTTACATTGTCCACTTAAACAGTATGAAAATAATTCCTTTTTATAAATCACTAGCTTATCGTAAGAAATGTTTATAATAATATATATTAAAATATGTTATAATTAACTCAATAAATATAAAATATGATTACTAAGAATTTTAAGTGTTAAAAGGAGGGCGTTTCCTTGTGGGCAACTGGTATGAGCAAAATATAAGATAGCAATATTTGAGTAAATAGTATGGACAGCATTCTCTTAATTAGGCATCAGAGTCCATGGCTTACCATGAAGAAAGGAGCTCATTTTCTGTGTGAGTCATTCTTTAAATACTAGGGCATTCTTTTTCTTCCCAATTCTATGTCCTTCTGATCTTTCCACTGATTCTCTAGTTCACTGCCTGTGGTTCTGTAACGAAGACATAACATAACATAAAAACGCCTCATCTTGTTGCTCCCCACCCGCCTACCTACATTGCTCCTTGTTACTTTCTGTACAGTCCCCTTATCCACCTACCACTCTGCCTTCACTGCAGTTTGACAAGCCCAACATAAAATTTCAAAAATTTCCTCCCCACCAGAGACTATCACTGTTAGCAGTTCGCTGCACTGTCTTCCCATTTGATGTAGTGTCTTCTTGTATTAAAGCTTAAAATGCTTGTTACTGTTTACTTAAAAATTTTTGAGAATTTTACTCACATAACTAACCTTTTGAAACACGATTTTATTTTATTAAGATTTTATTTATTTGAGAGAGAGGCGAGAGAGGGAGAGAGTAAGAGAGAAGCAGACTCCCTGCTGAGCAGAGAGCCCAATGCGGGGGTCGATCCCAGGACCCTGAGATCATGACCTGGACTGAAGGCAGATGCTTAAGCGACTGAGCCACCCAGGCGCCCCATGAAACAGGATTTTAATGGCTGTGTGGTATTCTGTGCTATGGATGAGGTTTCATGAACTTCATTTTCCTAATCTGCAAAATGGGGTTAATAATAACTCACAAGGTTGTTTTAAGAATACAATGAGATGACAGCTAGAAAAAGATTCTAGCACAGTTTTGTAGGCCGTCATCCTTCATTCCCTGGATTTTTATTATATGCTTAAATTTCCAATTGCTGAGCTCTGACATATGTGGAAATAGTCTATGTCTTCCTCTTAGACTTATTGCAAGATGTTTGTCTGAGGCATGCCTAGACCTTGCCAAGCTTATTTGTTCATGAATTGATGCTGTCATGTAATTCCAAATTACCATTTTTAGATGCCCCCCCCACCCACCCACATATGCCCCACGTCTTTCTTTCTGAGTAAAAATTGCCTCTTGTTAAAAGTTATTCTCCAGGCACAATACATCTAGGTATTGTGAGTATGCACATGGAAATGAATTCAGGATGACTTCATAATTTAAAGCCCAGAAGGGGACGGTGATGATGCTGATGGAAAAATAAAAAAGACATTGCAAGTAGGGCTCTTCTATTGGAAAGTAAGAAATGTACATAGTGAGAATATGAGGTTGGTTCTGGATCTGTTTTACTCGATATTCTAACAGGTCCTCAAAGTGAAAACATTAATAGTATATTTGGAAATAAACCTAGAGCTGCATGAAGAATGTGTCTAATTTAGGAATTACCTATGTTCATGCCATGGTACAAACCATGATAATGTATGATGAAGTCTCTAAAACTTGATATGAAAAATGTGATGTGTCTTTCAATATTTACATAGCCAATTATGAATAGTCTTCAGTTTGAATCCCATTTTTTTACACTTGCTGCGTGATTTGGTGTAGTACTCATTTTCCTCCTATAGGATGGAGGCAAACCTAAGCCAGTTCTCATGTTTCAAAGAAATTTTGTATAGAGGGTGTCTGTCCCAGGATGTGAGGCACAGTTCACGTGGAGTCTTCTATCAAATACAAATGAGTAAGATTCTGTGAGAACTTACCATGTACCATATACTCCTCTATTACTATATATGTATTTACTCATTTAATCTTCACAAAAACTCTGTGAGTTATGGGCTGTCATTAGCTTCATTTTACAGATGAGCACTCTAAAGCACAGGGGTGTTAATAGGTGTACCAACATCCCCACAGATAGTGGCGTGAGACCCTGGCCAGCCTGACTCTGAGCCTGAGAACTGTTACTGATGCGAACATAAGCAGTTTTATGTAGAATGTCTGTGCTAGGAAAATGGAAAAAGAAAGCAACAATTAAAGAAAAATTGGTGTCCTGGGCAATATATTGCCTTGGAAGAATAAAAGAACACTCCTAATGATATGGTCCTAAGGGGAATGATTCTGAGTCCCAAGGAGAACACTAGGCAAAAGAGAAAAATTACCAGAACATTAAGAGCCGTTTGAAAGCTGGATATAAATGAAGCTGCCTAAGGAAAGACAATTTGTTCTTTATAGAGTATCATAATAGTTCCCACTATTTGTGTTCTTATACTTCAAATCAATGAAGCAATTGACCACAAGTTTAAAAAATAGCAATAACAATAGTGTAATTATAAGTAGTATCAATAACAGTATTTAGATTTATTTATCAATAATAAATATAAGTAATATTAAATATGCTAAACGTATTTATTATATAATAGGTAATATACTAAATAACGTAGACAACTTGGTAGATTACTTGCCTGCATACCTTAAGGGTAGCAAATGTGTCTTCAACTTTTCTTTCATTTGCATGTCACACATGTTACTCATTCTATAGGAGGTGCTTACTAAACACTGTTTAATATTTGTGTAACATGGTCTTATTTCTTACTATTTTCAAGACTTATGAATAGATTATCGTTTTATTTTGCTTATTTAAGTACTTTATTTTTTAAAGATTATTTATTTATTTATTTGTCGGAGAGAGAGAACACAAGCAGGGGGAGCTGCAGAGGGAGAGGGAAAAGCAGGCTCCCCATGGAGCAGGGAGCCTGATAATGGGACTCGGTCCCAGGATCCTGAGATCATGACCTGACCGAAGGCAGACGCTTAACTGACTGAGCCACCCAGGTGTCCCTTTATAAGTACTTTAATACAATTTTTGTAAATGTTAAAACAAAAACTTTCATATGATTCATTCATTCATTCATTCATTCGTTCGTTCATTCTTCCATTCATTCCACAAATACTACCTGCACTAAATTTCATCTTCTGTCACATGCCCAAGGGTGTCAAGAAGCAATTCTCTGCTCTGTCTCATTATCCCATTTTGTTCTCCATTCTATCCTTATCACCAGCTCTTATTTCTTCCGTTCAAAATAGTATTTTCTTAGCACCACTTCCTCTACCGGCTACTGCCCCCATTTCTTTGTTTTTCTTTGCAGTAAAACCCCTTGCATGAGTTCTCTTTAGGCATGATCATCAATTACTCTGCTCTCATTTGCCCATGCAAATCAGATTTTGCCACATCTGTCCATTCACATTGCTTATGTTGGAATCATCAATAACTACCATATTGCTAAGTCTAAACGTCAGTCCTCGGTCCTCATCTTAACTGACCCATGTCCAAAAGGTGGCCCAGTTGTTTTCTTACCATCTCGTTGGTCAGTCCTGGGTTTCCTTACTTGATTTTCTCTTTTCCTGACATCTGCATGTTGGAATGGCCCAGGGCTTAGTTCTGGGCACTTTTTTCTATCTTCACTCACTGTACTGGAAATCCTACTAGTCTCGCGAGAGAAATATCTCAGTGATGTAAAAGAAATGATGTGCTGGGTCCAGCTAAGATTGAAAGCAGCAGCTATCTTGTAGGAACAATGACTTGATACCAAAGGGAGCTTTGGCCAAGAGGGAGTGGTGTGCAGACATAGTTGCCCAGAAGTTGAGAGATTTAGCAAGAGGGTAATGTGCTAATCAACCTCATACTTCAGCTTTGGCATGGAAATGAGTCTGAACTATGAATTAGGGTAAGTGTAACCAGAAGGGAGAGCCTGCTAAATTAAGTGCTCCTGTTCTTCATATTTAAGTTTTTCAAATAAATCTTAATACGGCTTTAGGTCCATAAATTCGGCAAAATCAAATTTATATGTTTATATTTAGGTATATGTAATGTGTGTGTATATATTTATATATCCATATCTATATAGAGAGAGAGGAAGAAAGAGAAGCAATCTGTAGATACAGGTATATTGAGGTAAAAAGTTTAAGTAGAATGTGGTAAGCATTTAATAAATATTTGAACAGTTACTACATGATGAGTATTTGATAAATTGGATTATTTGGTCTACACCTTATTAATTTCAGTCATTTTTGTAAGTTCTAAAGTGAACGTTTATAGAATTATCTATATAAGACTAACCTAAAGAAAGCATTGTTAGCTTCTGTTAGGGCCAAATGCAAGAATTCTGTTACTCCTTTTAGCTACCCTAAATTTTTACTTCTACTAAACACTAATTCATAGTTTAATTAGACCAGATAGACAATTTCCAATACTTGACCTCTTTGAGCTTAATTTAATAATACTCTGTACAACTTCAGGATAATGTAGAAGATGCATGAAAACAGTCATTTAACTGAAAAAGAAGAGGTTCTTTATTTTTATGTGGGAGCGGGTAGTGTTCTTTGTTACTTTCCCTTCAGAATGTTTTACCAAAGTGTTCAAAGTATATAGGACAACTTCATTAGCTTAATTTTCATTCAGATACCTTTACTAAACTACAAATAAAGACAGCTCTTGCAAAAAGTATATGCATAAGAAATCTCACCCACTGACAAAGCTATGGGTGGGGACCTGGCATCATTGGGCTAGTCCCTGTTGTTGTCTGTATTTTTTTCAGAATGAGAATATGAAGCCCTAATGGCAATAATATCATCATCACCCCATTCTCTCTTTCTCCCTGTCTCTCCTCTCTTCTGTTTTCTTTCTCTCTCCCTCCTTCTTTTCCTCCTTCTCTCTGTCCTCTTCTCTCATACCTGCTTTTATTACAGTGTTACACGGATTGCCTTGTGAGGCTGAACTTTCAGACTCAGAACCTCACCAAAAGAAAAGGGAGACTTTCCACCTTTTCCAGTTCAAAAAAAAAAAAAAATCCCAGGATGAACACTGATTGACCTGGTTGGGGAATAGGAGTACCCTGTCCTGAGCACAGTGCCCAGGTACAGGGAGTGATTGTTCCAGCCTGGAAGAGATGCTGCCCCCAGTGGCCACAAAGGTGAAGTGTTGTGCATATCAGCTACTTAAGGAGCCAGCAGTCTGAATGAGTTCTTAACAGTTCTGACTGAGCCCGCCACGTGCCCCATACCGCTCCCATTTTTACTCCGTCTTCTTAGGACTCATCATTTTTCATTGCTCCTAAATTTTATTGCTCCTTGTTTTTGTTGTTCTGTTAATGTCATACTGATGTCCTCAACTATCATTCTCTCCCTGGGATTAGATCAGCACTCTTAATATTTCGAACATTTCCACATGGATGTCCTCTTCCGTAGTTATTTGGAATTTCCAAAATTGAACGCATCATCTCTTTTTTCCCTAAAATGGAAATGTCTTCTGTTTTTCTCTTTTTTGGTCATTGGTAGCAGTATCTACATACAATTCCCAATATTATCAATTAATTTAATTTTATTTTATTTTTTTAAAGATTTTATTTATTTGTTCGACACAGAGAGAGACAGCAAGAGAGGGAACACAAGCAGGGGGAGTGGGAGAGGGAGAAGCAGGCTTCCCGCCGAGCAGGGAGCCCGATGTGGGGCTCCATCCCAGGACTCCGGGATCGTGACCTGAGCCGAAGGCAGATACTTAATGACTGAGCCACCCAGGTGCCCTGATATTATCAATTAGAATACCCAGCTAACATTTATTGAGTTCATAGTATGTACCTGACCACGTTAAGTACTTTATATGAACTATCTCAACTAATATTAATGGTCTGTAAAGCTGGTGGCACTTTATTTCCAGTTTATATTTTTGGTTACTGAATTTAAATGTGTTAAATAATGTGCCAAAGTCACTTAGGAAGGGTACCATTTGGATGTAATTGAGGACACATTTTGAACCATATGGTACTTCCTCAGAGTGGTCTTTGATTTCTCTTTAATCCTCCATTCTAAAATAGCACCTTGCATTGTTATTTTACTTCCCCAATATTTCTTGAATATGTTCTCCAAAAATCTCTTCATCCTACCAAAGTACCCTTATTTATGTGCTCATTAACACCATGTTGAAATAGTGCATCTATATCCTTACTTTCCTTAGAATTAGACTTCTCAAATACAATATTCCAGCACCCTCCAGTGATTAAAAAACACAGTAAAGAACAAGACAAAATGCACACAAATCTGAGAATGTCCTTCCCTTCTCAAAGCATTTTGATGGTTTCCACTGTTTTCTGAGATAGATTCCAAACCACTAAATATAATCTGCAAGGTCACATTGATCAAACCTCTGTGCGCACAGCAGCCTCATCTTCCACTGCTCCAGTTCCTGGTTTCCCTCTTCAATAGTAATGCAAACTGCTTGTGGTTCTTCCTACATCTGATGCTGTAACATACTCCTGGGTCTTTGCTCCTGCTGTCGTGTCCTCTTAGAAGACCTTCTCCTGGCTTGTTTCCCCTGAACTAAAATAACAACCACGGTCCCCTGCCAATCAATCAACTGTCCAATACCTGCTCCTGCTAAATGATATCTTCCGGGCTCTAGAACTCCCTCCTTGACGCCAAGAACAAAATAAATATCCATTTTTTTTTAATTTCTAGACTGACTACTGCATATTTCCATTAATGAACTTGTAAGCTTGTTTTATAATTATCTATTCCTATCTAGTCTGGGATTCTTTAAGTCAGAAACTGCATTCTTTTTGTACTCTGTTGACTGGCCCCAGAACATTGTGTCACCTGAGTGTGTTCATTAATTTCTCCTCAGGTAATAGTATGACTTCATGAAGGAGATGAACTTTGAGTGGGATCTTAAATAACTGGTTTAGAAATAAAGGAGAGGACACATATTTGAACATGTGCTTGACCATCACTGGGATTAATTTGGTTCTATCTAGCATTTGCGTTTATGCGTCCATGATATTTCACACCTTGTAGTCTACACTGTATTTTTCTTGAAACTTGTGTATATTTAGAAGGTACAGTAATGGTCTGGGTTCGGAAACAAAACTGTTTCCTAAAATCAGTTAATATTGTGATTAATTATAAAGTACTTTAAAAACAGCACTGGGTGAGATGGCATCTGTGGTTGGCAATAGACATGCTGTGGGTAATTTATTATTAAAGACCTTTAAAATTTTAAAAACCCAATTAAAAAAAAACTTATAATTGAAGGGTAGGAAAAGTACTTCTTTAAAAAGCGTCAGTAAGATTAGCAACATCACACAACCTCCAGGCAAATGCTGATCTCACATAATAATAAATTCTCACCCTATTTCTTGTGTGAGTTAAATATCATTGAAACAACTGCACTGATAACCCCTCGGGCTATCATCATGTTAGATTTCTGTAGACAATAAAGCATGGGAGACTTGCATGGAAAAAAAGGAAGAAAACAAAAACTCTGTCCTTAGAATTAGTAGTCTTTTTGGGTTTTTCTTTCTGATCTGAAAGTTGCTCTGCCCACAGTACTCTCACAAGAATTAGTATGTTTCCAAGTAGTGCAAGTCCTTGCTACCGACTTAGGACCAATTGTCACTCTTTGCAAAGCCTGCCCAGCTCTCTGTCTCCATTAGATACAAAACTTGAGGGAGCTGATGTCATCTGTATATATTTCCCATGGTTGTACATCCTCTGGCTTCTGCATGTGGGCTGTCTCTTATGAATTCCTGAGTTCAATGAGGATAGTGCCCAAATATCATATTGTTCACATGACCTTTAAAAATGACAGTTAGGGATGCCTGGGTGGCTCAGTCGGTGAAGTGTCTGCCTTCAACTCAGGTCATGATCTCAGGGTCCTGGGATCGAGCCCTGCATCCCGCTCCCTGCTCAGCTGGAAGCCTGCTTCTCCCTCTACCTGCCGATCCCCCTGCTTGTGCGCTCTCTCTCTCTGACAAATAAATAAATAAAAATCTTTAAGAAAAAATGACAGTTAAGGATTGCTCTTTCAAGTTAAGCAAAAATGGTGATGATTGTGTGTGTGTGTGTGTGTGTGTGTGTGTGTGTGACAGAGGGAGGAGGTTGAGTAAAAAATACCCTACCAAGGAAAGAATGGAAAGCAGAAATGTTTAACAATGCAGACAATCATCACCCTTTAAAGTGTTCATCTGTGTTTTTTTTGATAAAATAAGATTGTTTATGAAAATGTTATTACCTCATCAATTAAATCCTGAAATAATTACCTTGCATTTTAGTTTTTGTTATGATTCTGTTCCTGATACTTCTTATGACTTATTTAATCAAATGTTTTAAAAATTAGTTTTGTTCTCTTGATTCTCTTAGTTCGTTGATTTCTTGAGGAAATATTTTTATAATTATACACTTGCTAAAGTTGCAAAACTTTCAGATCGACTGGATTATTCTAAGATATGCATATACATCTCTAATAATCCTCCAGTAGTCTTAACCAACCTTTTAATAGACTTCTATTTTTTCAGATGCAGCATATGAGTGAAGAAATATGTTAAGGAAAAATAGTTTAAAGTCCTTTGACTGCTAGGATGAAATATGCTGTTGAATTAGGGAATGAAATGTTTCAAAGAACAACCAGATTGGAGGAGGATGTGTTGCTAATTCCAGGAAAATATTTTCCCAGCAAAAAAAAAGAATAAATAAACATAAAATTAATAGAAACTGCCCTTGGAGGCTTGACAGCTGTTGTGCAAATGGAATAAGACCTGGTTATTGAAGTAGATTTATTCGGAGGCAGAAAAAAATGATTTCCTCAACCTTAAGTATCTGTTTAAAAACAGGCTAAGAGTGAGGGGTCTTATCATGGTACCTATTCTGAAGTCTATAAAAAGGGACCTGATTTCAAAAATTAAAGGATGCCTGTCCAATCAAGTGCCACAAACTTCTCTATTACTTATCTATATTGTATGTATGTAGTTATGTATACAAATATACATATATATATTTTGTAACAGAGGGAGGCTTGTTTATGGTGGAAGTTGCTCAAATTCATAGAGGAAAAAACTGCTTTTCTGTAATTGTTAACTTTTCAATTTAAATATGTATAGGGGAATTTCAGATCTTTTGCTACTTTCCTTGTTGCTGATATGAGGTTTAATAGCAAAAATAATTGTTATGGTATATGTGTAAATATAGAAATAGATCTATATCTATTGATAGAAAACAAATCTTTTGTGTGATTTTTTCCCCCCACCAAATAGCAAATTTCCGATTACAGGTACTAGTGAGATACAGGGAAAAGAAATTTAAAAATGTGGTGGCAAAATTTAGTTAAGGATTTATAATAAAATGTTATTAATTCATATTTTTGAATATAGTATTTATAATAATTTATTAGTACTAAATGTAAGTTCACTTTTGTATTACACATAAGGAAAAACATTTGCTAACGAGGTGGAATAGAAAATATGAAATATGTATTTTAGGGAAAAAAAGCCTTTACATCACATTTGAAGCAGCAATTTCTCAGCAAAAATATGTATTAATAAAAATTTATTTATTAGAGGGGTGCCTGGGTGGCTCAGTCATTAAGCATGTGCCTTCAGCTCAGATCATGATCCCAGGGTCCTGGGATCCAGCCCCGCATCGGGCTCTCTGCTCAGCGGGAAGCCTGCTTCTTTTTCTCCCACTCCCCCTGCTTGTGTTCCTGCTCTCGCTGTGTTTCTCTGTCAAATAAATAAATAAATTCCTTAAAAAATTTTATTTATTAGAAAACCCACGGGTTTTACTAGACAATATTTCATAGTTACTATTATTTTAATAATATTTATATCTATTTAAATTTTTCCTAATTTTTCTTCCTCAGAATAATGTCTACCAGTCAGTAGAGAATTGGCTAATTTTTATCCTTATTTCTTTTAAAAAAAATTAATGAATCCTAAAAGAAGTGATACATGCATTATTTTTAATTTTACATCTTTCCTGTCTTCTTCAGTTTTGAAGAGATCAATAACCAGAAAGAAATGATCAAGCAGACAACAAGGAAAAGTGGAAATGATGATTTGAGGTATTGCTATAAAATCATTTCAAGAATAATTTGGTCTATTGCAGCTGAGGCAAGGTTTTATTGAAATCTTGTTTAAATTTGTAATCTAGGATATGCCAAATTTCTATTACAACCTCATTACTTAGAAAGAAATTAAATTTGCCTATTTCCTAGTCCTCCTACTTTTGTCCAGATGATTAAAGGATCAGCAGGAAGACTCATTAGGCATTTCTTCACATACTCTTCCTTGGAACTCCTGTGGTTTATAAGGTCTCAACTTCTGCCATTTCTTTCTTTCCTTCCTTTGATCTTGAGATTGACCAAAAAACATGTCCAGAGACAAATGCAACATCCTTCTGTAGACAAACTAACTCCACCTTCCAACCTCTTTCTTGCCACATTTGCATGCATATCGTATGGGAATGCAGCAGTGATGTGACTGATGTGGGCCCTGCTCTTGTAAGGGTCAGAGATCCGCCCCACTCACACTAGCCCTGCATTCATCCCATGAGCCCTTCCGGGCCTCCCTTCCAAACCTAGGAAAGCTTTGGCATTTCCAGCTTAGTTTCTGAAATAATTTCTCAACTGATTTCTTAGACTCTGAAGGAACCCCCACCATCCCATACTACATGACTCAAAAGCCATGAAAATTTTAATGCAAAGATAAATTATATTTCCTCATTTTCTGTCTTCCATTGGTTAGTCCATTCTGTATATCTTATTATTCCCTCTTCCTTAAAATTGTTTTTGTCAAATCAACTCAATTTATATACCACAAATGATCCCTGTTTTTAATCATTGGTTACCTGTTTCTGTTACGGTGGTCTAATTCCTCTTCACTATCTGGCCATATATCATGTAGCTCTTAAGTCCCCGTGAAACTCCAGTTATTCTTGGAAGACGTTACACCTCCAATGATCATTTACCTTCACCTTTCCTGTAGTCATGTAGTACATAAGGAGTCTTCCAAAGCCAGTCCTCGATTATTCATCTAATTTTTGTTGCTCACTGGTTTTATGTTGATAAACTCTTTAATGATTTCCCATTGTTCTCATGATAAGCTAAAATTTCAGTTATGTCTCACAAGAATCTGTAGTGTCTGACCTCTTCTTACATTTATATTAACATCTCTCAGTTATACCCCATATAGCTGTAGTCTAGTTAGGCTGGAAGATTTGCATTTCCACAAATAGTGTAGCCTTCCTCAAGCTGGTAGGGCTTTGCACACATTGATTCTTGTATGTGGAACAGTCTCTTCCCATCAAAACATACCTTCTACCTACTGCATACTTTCGATGGTCTAGACTATTATTTCCCTTCTAACATCTTTATTTATCAGGCTTACAGGGGCAAGGATATCTCCTATGCTCTTTCATGATATCTGTAGTTGTCTTGTCTTGGGGCTCACTATTCTATCATGTCTTCCCTTCCAAACGTGTAGAAGTAGGAATGTGTCAATACTACTCAGCATTTTATTCCCTACATTTAGTATATATTTGTGGAAAGCATGAAAGAATTAAAGTATAGCTAGAGTTTTTCATTTGTTTGTTTAAATTTTCCCCTCAAGTAGTTTTTAAGCTGTAAAGCTAAAGCATGTCTTTTAATTATGTTATATTTAGTAAACTTCCTAAAAACATGCCAAGTAAATATATTATCTTCTTTCACACAGGATATGGTAATAATTAAATATGAATTCTGAAAAAAAATATTTGTTAACATTCATGGTACTTGAACAAAATGCATTCTTACCTTACTTGCAGATACATTTATTTGCATTTAAAGCATTGTAAGAATATGACAAAATAAAGCTTAAGAAAACATATAAAATTTTCAACATTAGCATCTTATCAATTTTGAGGAAGTCACCTTATGAAGAGAATATACATCTGTATGTCGTTTCTCAAACCAAGCTTCCCGTAAAATAGTTTTCATCTAGTCACCTTTTAATGTTGTGTGGTTTAGAAGTAGTTCTACAAATTTTGTGTTCAGTTTGCAAGTCGTATTTCAGGTGTCTTCAGACCTAAGTATAATCATTCAGTTTTTCAGGAGCATTTAGATAATATGGTGATAATCCGGTTTTAATCTTGGTGTACTGCTGAATTCTATTTTATATTATTTATTTTATTTTATTTTAAAGATTTTATTTTATTTTAATTTTGTTTTATGTAGGCTCCACACCCAATGTGGGACTTGAACTCAGGACCTTGAATTCAAGAGTCTTGTGTTCCAATGCCCCTAAGGCTAAATTTTAATCTAGCTTCTACCCTAAGCTTCTCCTGTGCCCTTGGGATAAATTCTTTCTTTCTTTCTTTCTTTTTTTAAAAATTTTATTATGTTATGTTAGTCACCATACAATACATCATTAGTTTTTGATGTAGGGATCCATGATTCATTGTTTTCGTATAACACCCAGTGCTCCATGCAGTACGTGCCCTCCTTAATACCCATCACCGGGCTAACCAATCCCGCCTCCCCCCTCCCCTCTAAAACCCTGTTTGTTTCTCAGGTCCATAGTCTCTCATGGCTCATCTCTCCCTCCAATTCCCCCGCCCATTTTTCCCTTCCTTCTCCTAGTGTCCTCCATGCTATTCCTTATGTTTCACAAATAAGTGAAACCATATGATAATTGACTTTCTCTGCTTGACTTATTTCACTTAGCAAAATCTCCTCCAGTCCCATCCATGTTGATGTAAAAGTTGGGTATTCATCCTTTCTGATGGCTGAGTAACATTCCATTGTATATATGGACCACATCTTCTTTATCCATTCATCTGTTGAAGGGAATCTCGGCTCTTTCCACAGTTTGGCTATTGCGGACATTGCTGCTATGAACATTGAGGTGCATATGGCCCTTCTTTTCACTACATCTGTGTCTTTGGGGTAAATACCCAGTAGTGCAATTGCTGGGTCATAGGGTAGCTCTATTTTTAAATTTTTGAGGAACCTCCACACTGTTTTCCAAAGTGTCTGTACCAACTTGCATTCCCACCAACAGTGTAAGAGGGTTCCCCTTTCTCCTCAACCTCTCCAACATTTGTTGTTTCTTTCCTTGTCCATTTTTGCCATTCTAACTGGTGTAAGGTGGTATCTCAATGTGGTTTTGATTTGAATTTCCCTGAGGGCTAATGATGATGAACATTTTTTCATGTGTCTGTTAGCCATTTGTATGTCTTCTTTAGAGAAGTGTCTTTTCATATCTTCTGCCCATTTTTTGACTTGATCATTTGTTTTTTGGGTGTTGAGTTTGAGAAGTTCTTTATAGATCTTGGATACCATCCCTTTATCTGTAGTGTCATTTGCAAGTATCTTCTCCCATTCTGTGGGTTGCCTCTTTGTTTTGTTGATTGTTTCCTTTGCTGTGCAGAAGCTTTTTATCTTGATGAAGTCCCAAAAGTTCATTTTTGCTTTTGTTTCACTAGCTTTTGGAGATGTATCTTGAAAGAAGTTGCTGTGGGCGATGTCAAAGAGGTTACTGCCTATGATCTCCTCTAGGATTTTGATGGATTCCTGTCTCACATTGAGGTCTTTCATCCCACTTTGAGTTTATCTTTGTGAATGGTGTTAGAGAATGGTCGAGTTTCATTCTTCTGCATGTGGCTGTCCAATTTTCCCAGCACCATTTATTAAAGAGACTGTCTCTTTTCCATTGCATGTTTTTTCCTGCTTTGTCAAGATTATTTGACCACAGAGTTGAGGGTCCATACCTGGGTTCTCTATTCTGTTCCATTGGTCTGTATGTCTGTTTTTGTGCCAGTACCGTGCTGTCTTGGTGATCACTGCTTTGTAATATAGCTTGAAATCAGGCAACGTGATGCCCCCAGCTTTGTGTTTCTTTTTCAACATCTCCTTGGCGATTCGGGGTCTTTTCTGATTCCATACAAATTTTAGGATTGTTTGTTCCAGCACTTTGAAAAATGTCATTGGAATTTTGATCGGGATGGCATTGAAAGTATAGATTGCTCTGGGTAGCACAGACATTTTAACAATGTTTATTCTTCCGATCCATGAGCATGAAATATTTTTCCATCTTTTTGTGTCTTCTTCAATTTCTTTCATGAGTGTTCTGCAGTTCCTAGAGTATAGATCCTTTACCTTTTTGGTTAGGTTTATTCCGAGGTATCTTATGGTTTTTGGTGCTATTGTAAATGGAATCGTTTCTCTAATTTCTCTTTCTACAGTTGCGTTGTTAGTGTATAAGAAAGCAACTGATTTCTGTGCATTGATTTTGTATCCTGCCACATTACTGAATTGCTGTATGAGTTCTAGTAATTTGGGGGTGGAGTCTTTTGGGTTTTCCACATAAAGTATCATGTCATCTGCAAAAAGAGAGAGTTTGACTTCTTCTTTGCCATTTTGAATACTTTTTTTTTTCTTTTTGTTGTCTGATTGCTGTTGCTAGGACTTCTAATACTATGTTGAACAATAGTGGCGAGAGTGGGCATCCTTGACGTGTTCCTGATCTTAAGGGAAAGGCTGTCAGCTTTTCCCCATTGAGGATGATATTTGCTGTGGGTTTTTCATAGATGCATTTTATGAACTTGAGGAACATTCCCTCTATCCCTATACTCTGAAGAGTTTTAATCAGGAAAGGATGTTGTATTTTATCGAATGCTTTTTCTGCATCAGTTGAGAGGACCATATGGTTCTTCTCCCTCCTCTTATTAATGTGTTCTGTCACATTGATTGATTTGCGAATGTTGAACCACCCTTGCATCCCGGGGATAAATCCCACTTGGTTGTGGTGGGTGATCCTTTTAATGTATTGTTGGATCCTGTTAGCTAGGATTTTGGAACCCATATTCATCAGAGATATCGGTCTGAAATTCTCCTTTTTGATGGGGTCTTTGCCTGGTTTGGGGATTAAGGTAATGCTGGCCTCATAGAATGAGTTTGGAAGTTTTCTTTCTGTTTCTATTTTTTTGAAACAGCTTCAGTAGAATAGGTATTATTTCTTCTTTGAATGTTTGGTAGAATTCCCCAGGGAATCCATCGGGCCCTGGACTCTTGTTTTTGGGAGGTTTTTGATCACTGCTTCAATCTCGTTACTGGTATTGGCCTATTCAGGTTGTCAATTTCTTCCTGTTTCAGTCTTGGCAGCTTATAGGTTTCCAGGAAAGCCTCCATTTCATCCAGATTGCTCAGTTTATTAGCATATAGCTGTTGATAATAATTTCTGATAATTGTTTCTATTTCCTTGGTGTTAGTCGTGATCTCTCCCCTTTCATTCATAATTTTATTAATTTGGGTTCTTTCTCCTTTCTTCTGCAGAAGTCTGGCCAGTGGTTTATCGATCTTATTAATTCTTTCAAAGAACCAACTTCTAGTTTCGTTGATCTGATCTACTGTGTTTCTGGTTTCTAATTCATTGATCTCTGCTTTTATTTTAATTATTTCTCTTCTAATGCGTGGCTTAGGCATCATTTGGTGCTTTTTCTCTAGTTCTTTAAGGTGTAGAGTTAGTTGGTGAATTCGGGATTTTTCTATTTTTTTGAGTGAGGCTTGGATGGCTCTGTGTTTCCCCCTTAGGACTGCCTTTGCAGTATCCCATAGGTTTGGACCGATGTGTTTTCATTCTCATTGATTTCCATGAATTGTTTAAGTTCTTTGATTTCCTGGTTGACCCAAACATTTTTGAGCAGAGTGGTCTTTAGCTTCCAAGTGTTTGGATTTCTGCCAAATTTTTTCTTGTGATTGACTTCCAATTTTAAAACATTGTGGTCTGAGAATATGCAGGGAATAATCTCAATCTTTTGGTATTGGTTGAAGACCTGATTTGTGACCCAGTATGTGGTCTGTTCTGGAGAAAGTTCCATGTGCGCTCGAGAAGAATGAGTATTCTGTTGTTTTAGGGTGGAATGTTCTGTAAATATCTATGAGGTCCATCTGATCCAGTGTACCCTTCAAAGCTCTTGTTTCCCTTGTTGATTTTCTGCTTAGATGATCTGTCTGTTGCTGAGAGTGGAGTATTGAGGTCTCCTACAATTAACGTATTGTTATCAATATGACTCTGTATTTTGGTTCACAGTTGGCTTATGTAGATGGCTGCTCCCATGTTGGGGGCATAGATATTTACAACTGTTAGATCTTCTTGTCGCATAGACCCTTTAAGAATGATATAGTGTCCTTCTGTGTCTCTTATTACAGACTTTAGTTTAAAATCTAATTTGTCTGATATAAGAATTGCTACCCCAGCTTTCTTTTGAGGTCTGCTGGCATGGAAGATGGATCTCCATCCCTTCACTTTCAGTCTGGATGTATCTTTAGGTTCAAAATGAGTCTCTTGTAGCCAGCATATGGATGGGTCCTGTCTTTTTATCCAATCTGCAACCCTGTGCCGTTTTATGGGAACATTTAGGCCATTCACGTTGAGAGTGATTATTGAAAGATATGAATTAATTGTCATCATGTTGCCTGTGAAGACATTCTTTTTATAGATTGTCCCTGTAAATTTCTGTTGTAGATCACTCTTGGGGTCTTTCTCCTTTTATAGAACCCCCCTTAATATTTCTTGCAGGGCCGGCTTAGTGGTCACATATTCTTTCAGTTTCTGCCGGTCGTGGAAGCTCTGCATCTCTCCATCCATTCTAAATGAAAGCCTTGCCGGATAAAGTATTCTTGGCTGCATGTTCTTCTCATTTAGTACCCTGAATATGTCTTGCCAGGCCTTTCTGGCTTGCCAGGTCTCTGTGGACAGGTCTTATTCTGATGTTCCTCCCTCTGTACGTAAGGAATCTCTTCCCCCTAACTGCCCTTAAGATGGTTTCCTTGGTTCTAAGATTTGCAAGTTTTACTATTACATACCGGGGTGTTGGCCTGTTTTCCTTGATCTTGGGAGGGATCCTCTCTGCCTCTAGGACACAAATGTTTGTTTCATTCCTCAGATTAGGGAAGTTCTCAGCTACGATTTGCTCAAATACATCTTCTAGTCCCCTCTCTCTCTCTCAGCTCCCTCTGGGATTCCAATTATTCTGACATTGGAATGCTTCATGGTGTCACTTATTTCTCTGATTCTATTTTCATGGATTCTGAGTTGTTTTTCCCTGGCCTCCTCTTTTCCCTTTTTATCTATTATATTGTCTTCCAGGTCGCTTATTCGTTCTTCTGCCTCACTTACCCTAGCTGTTATATAACCTAGATTGGATTGGATCTCATTGATAGCATTTTTAAGTTCTGCTAATTCACCTTTCATTTCGCCCTTAGAGTCTCTATGTTGCCGTTAATTGATTTCTCCATTCTAGCCATTGTCTTCACAATTGCTTGCCTGAATTCCATCTCTGACATCTTGGTTATATCTGCATCCATTTGTAAATCTGCAGCATAAGTCATAATCTCTGAGCCTTTTCTCTTTTGGGGGCTCCTCCTCCTAGTCATTCTGTTGATGGGTGTTTGAGGGAACGTATAGAGACCAAATTATTGACCAGAACCCAAGCAAGATGCACCTGTTTTCTTGCGACCTTAAGGTTGCTGGCCTCTTGTTTTCCCAGCCTGTCTTCTGGGGGAGGGGCCTGCCACGCTGTTACTCAGGCAACCCTTTTGGGCGGAGTTGCCCTGCACCCCTGTGGTGGGGGATGGGCTCCGCGCGAATCAGTTTTTGGGGCTTTTGTTCTCTGGCGGCTTTCCCTGGCGGCTTTCCGCGTCTCTTCCGTGGGTCAGAGCAGAAGAGACCGTTTCCAACCCTCTGCCTCAGAGCAGAGAGACCGAGGTCTGTTCTTCAGTGAGCTCTCCAGGTCACACTGTCTCCGTTTCTGTCCGTGCTGCTATAAACTGCAGCGCCCTGGGTTGTGCGCCCCTCCGCAGCGCTCCCAGTCCTGCCTCCTGGTCGGGGCACATCTCTGCCCTTTGTGCTTCTAAAACCGCCAGCTGCTCCCAGTTCGCACGTGACCCGCCACCCTGGGTTCTGCCCTGGGGGCTGCCCTAGGGTCCTTTCCCCGCCGCTACCGGTCTGGGAGTCTGCGCCCGTGCCCATCATGTGAGGCTGTCGCTCACCGGAGGTGTAGGGATCCCCACGGCCAGGCACCCTCCTGCTGCTGTTTATCCTCCAACATCTGCCCGCGGAATCACGTCTCCCTGCTTTGCACCTCAAAACCAACTGCCTGCGATATTCTGTTTGTAGAGATCCAGATCTTCTTACATCTCAGGCTGGTTTCGTGGGTGCTTAGAGTGGTCTGGTAGATACCCAGCTCAATTCCGGGGACCAGTTGAAATAGGGTCCCCTACTCCTCCGCCATCATTCCTAGTCCCGCCTGAATTACTATGATATCTTCTTAATTGCTGTGCCTGCTCATTTCTAATCCATTCTCCACACAGTGCAATATACACTGCACTCTGACGCAGACAGATTGCTGAGATGTGTCGGACCATGTTCGCCCGCAGACCAAGATGGCGGCTGGATCCCGGGAGAAATTCTTTCAATTTTTCTCATTTTCATTCTTCTCTCTTACAAAATATGAGTATTGGATTGGATGATTTTTCAAATTTCTTTCAAGTTCTGGAGTACAAGATTTTTAAAAAAAAAAATTAAATCTATATGTGATCTCAAACATCAGAAGTCTGCAATTTAAAAATCCCACTGTTGAGATAAGAAAATCATAAAGCTCATTCTTGAAAAAAAAGCCTGTGGTTTCATCAAACAGAAGTTGATTTTATTTAACACGTTTCAAAATATGAGGAATCTCTGACACTGCTCTTTTATTTGGTTTATCTGTATTATTTGGTTATTACAGATAATAGAATGATTAACACAAACCCACCTAAGAGAACATTTTTTTTTTTTATGTTTGGAAATCATATATTCCATGCCTTCCCTTTTTAAAAGATAAGAATGTTAAGTATTTTAAGTCAAGAAACAGAAATGATTTGTGCAATATACAACTTCACTTTAAAGGTGGAGTTTATTATGAAATGTGTTTGGTACAGTAGAGGAAGACGTTTTGGTAACATATCAGTTTAGAAATATGCTTAGGATTAAATAGGCCTGAGCTCCCTATTTATTTATTCATTCATTCATCATTCACTCATTTAATCTTGAGAATGTTCTTCTGCCATTATTTAGATTTCTATGGAACACATTTCTTGGGTACCTTCTATGCACCATGCAGTGCTCTCAACATTTGTAACTGAAACTCACTGGTGAGTCAGCAGATGTGGCTCCTGATGTAATGGGCTTGCAGGCCACACAACGACGCAGAAGATTCTGTGTGCTTCCCTAAGGTGTGCCCCAGCAGTTTGTGGTTCTCAGACACAGGAAATGGCTCTTCAATATTTAAGGAAGAACACTTTGTCTCCCCTCAGAATTACTCTTGGTCAGAATACTTTCTCACCTGGAAAGCCTGGATTCCCATGTCCATTCCTTGAAAATAAACACAGTGTTTCCCCCGTACTACCTACCATTGCTGAAGCAAACTTGGGTGAAATACTTTTCATTTTGTAAACTCATAGTTACCCCTGATCTCCAGAACGCAGCTTTGTACAGGGGCCAATCATTGGCCCCAGTCTCTTCTATATACTAATTATTTGTTTTACCTCAGTGGCTGTATTGTTCTTACTTGTTCTTATATAGTGTCCCTACTTGCTCTTGTCAAGAGCACCTGCCCTACAATTTTCTCTAACACTGAAACTCAGGGATAAGTGTAAGAATTTGGCTCCTCGGGTGCCTGGGTGGCTCAGTTGGTTAAGCGACTGCCTTCGGCTCAGGTCATGATCCTGGAGTCCCTGGATCGAGTCCCGCATCGGGCTCCCTGCTCAGCAGGGAGTCTGCTTCTCCCTCTGACCCTCCCCCCTCTCATGTGCTCTCTCTCATTCTCTCTCTCTCAAATATAAATAAATAAAAAAATTATAAAAAAAAAAAAAAAAAAAAAAAAAAAAAAAGAATTTGGCTCCTCCTTTGTAGATGGGACCATGGATTCTTGAAGCAGATTTTCCATCTCCTCCTGGGCAACATTTAGCCTCTAGTACTGTCTACTGAAAAAAGAAAAAGATGAATAAAACAGATCTTTACACGTCAACGGTTACATAGGTTTATGCTTATTATACAGACATTTTCCTTGTTCTCCTGATTCTTGTAATTATTCCAGCTTTCTCCTGGTTGAAGGACAGGAATTTTGATAGAGAAAATGGGAAATGTTGCTTACGTGAATTGTGACCCTTTTCTTATGACTTAAGAAAGTGAAGGAGAGAGAAGGCAGAATAGTGGTTGGAAACAGGAAAGAAAAGGTAGGGCTGATTTAAAAAAAAAAGAAAAGGAATGGAATGTCAAAAAGAATTAAAAGGTGACGAAGGTAACTGAACATATGCTCGCATTAACCGAAGAGGAAAGGAAAGAAAGCAAAGCTTCAAGAAGTAAGGAGGCAATTCTCCTCATTGTCCTTCCACCTAAAGGATTAAGGGAGGGAGTTTCCAGCAAATAGCTGGCAGCACATGCAGTACTTTGACTCATGTCTGGAGACAGCTCAATAAAGCAGTTTTTCCTTTTCCAGAAACACACCAATGCACTGAGATTAAATGAGAGATGGGATAGCCCCCACTCCTGCTCTGCCAACCACGGGCTCCATCCCAATGCTACTTCAATCATTTCTATAGACTTAGAGTGGGCCATTGCAACTCGCACATGCTCTCCCATTGCTGCCCTGACTTTAAGAGCCTCAAGATAAAAATTGAACAAAAGTGGTTTACATTTAACTGTGAACACTTCAGACAATAGATCATAATTTCATAGGTACTTGATCTGTTTGACTTCATTTTTTTAAGACAATAAATATCTTTTGTGCCAACCCCTAGCTTGTATTCAGGGAAAGATTCAATACAAAGGAATAAAAGGAGTTTAATGTTTTGAAAGATTTTCTGTTAGACACAAAAGATATTATTTGTAAAATTAGTAATTGTTGGAGTGGTTTGATAAGTACTGTAAATATCAACCACATTTTAATTTTTCTTTATATAACCTTCTCAATGTATAATAATACATAGCTGTTGAGTAAACATTTCATTAATTATGAATGACTTGCCAAATGGAATGCCAATGGAAATGCCAACGGAAACCCTATTGGGGTTGTAGGAGAGAACTCAAAGTTAAATTAGTTTGCAGAACTTTTACTGAATATAATTTTTAAAACTTTAAAACATTTCCCTCTCATCTTGGTTTTAAGTATCTTTTTCTCATCTTGTTAAAAAAATATCATCTATTGAAAACTAGCCACAATTAAGGACAAAAATATTTCTGAGATATATATTCTTATAGGTTTTCATTTTACTATAAGTAGAGAATAAGTTTAAATCAATCAGAGTATTTAACTCTATGACTGAAACGTCATTGATACTTCCACTGGAGATATCATTGGGATATATATGTACGTGATGATATAACAACACAAAGATAAAAAAAAAAAACTAAAGCAAAACATTGATTTCCCATTAGTACATACTAGATTATTCACAGTTCTTTTGAATTCAAAAGCTCAGTTTAAGATAATGTGAACAATTCACAATAGGGGGGAAATGTCTCTTTTTCTTCAGTAAGGTATTTTATATTTGAAGTCATATTTATCTATTCACAAAAAAGAGGACTTAGGATCTTTGCATTATTTTCTACAAATATTGTAGGTTATTTAATGGAACCACTTGGCTTACAAGTCCCAATAGTCTTTTAAAAAAAATTTTATTATGTTATGTTAGTCACCATACATTACATCATTAGTTTTTGATGTAGTGTTCCATGATTCATTGTTTGCGTATAACACCCAGTGCTCCATGCAGTACGTGCCCTCTTTAATACCCATCACCAGGCTAACCCATCGCCCCACCCCTCTCTCCTCTTAGAACCCTCGGTTTGTTTCTCAGAGTCCATAGTCTCTCCTGGTATTCTTTTTTTTTAAAGGGCTGTGACTATATTAAAACTTCACTGATTTGTTCTAATTGGAAGAAAGGACGGCAGAAGTATCCTAGGATAGCAGTTAAGTCTGAGAAGGCCAGGCCCAGATAGCAATAGGATGTGTCACACAGAGAACGCCAGTAAATTACCTCAATTGGCCTCATTTTCCACATCTACCAGATGAGAGTGTGCATTACATTACTTGTAATATCCCGTCCAGTTCATAATTTTTATGGTTATATAAAAGACTATTAAGGAATAAATGAAATATCTGCTATGATTAAATGAAGTCTATTTTTTTTTAAAAGATGCATGGGTTTTTGGTTTTGGTTTCAGTTGTTAAGCAGAGCATGCTTCAAAGTAGATGCACTCAACCTTATTTCATTTATAATTAGTGTCATCAGCTGGTATAGAACAATTAATGTTGCTTTTTCCAAGGGGTTTTACCATTTCTCCCGTTATATACTTTAAGCTATTCATTTGTTTATCGTATTATGAAAGATAGCTTTTAGGCCAGAGCATATTAAATGATCACAAATCCCAAATTTAATGAAGTAGAAATTAGTGACATTTTATTTCATTTTTCTCACATCACCATACAATAAAAACCACACTGGCATTTTATAATATCTGGAGGACATGATAAAATAGGCTACTCAAATAAAATCCATACACCGTGGCTAAGGCTGGAAGGCTGACAGCTGTAGTCAGGAGTAGATCACAAATTCATTAATGAGGGCTCCCTTTATAATTGAATTAACTAGTCTTTTATCTGTTTTAAGTAATACGGTCTGCAACCATTGGCCATTTAGTGTATAATATGTTCAGGGACCCAGCTAAGAAAATGGAAGAGGCAGATGTGTGAAGTAGATCCTCAGACAGGGGCTGGTGACAGCAACCCTCAGTTAGAAGGAGAAAGCACTTCAGGATCCGTGCAGGCTGGGGTGAGAGAAAAGCCTTTAGAACCACGTTCCTACACTAAAATCAGGTCGGAGGAGTAACATGCTGGACTTAGTCTTGAGTCCTTAGCTCGTATCCTTGAGCAAGAGGGAAAAGTAAAATGGAGAAACCAGTGGGCGCTCATTTTGTCATTGCTGATATTTGTAATTATCTTTTGTATAGATTACAGATATCTCACCTACGTAATTTTATTTGGTGCACAAAACAAATACCTGTTTATACATTTTTTTAGCCTCCATTTATTTGCAGCGGGGACTTCAGCTTGAGTCTGTATTAAATTGTGCTGCATGCGGAAATGTCCAGTGCACAGGTAGGATGGGCCAACTAGAAAGTCATTTGCAGGAAGATTGATTTATTTGTCATAGGATAAAGCCTCTGGCAGCAATAAAGTCTCAGGCATAAAGAGGTTGGCTCAGAGAGGAGGTCTTGGTTTTTCACAGGAAGATAGAATTCTTAGTGCGGCGTGGCCACTGGCTAGTGTAATTACGGTAGTGTCCCGCCACTCCCCTTCCTTCTCCCCATGTTCACTTTTTATGGTATTCTTTACCCATCTGCTGCGGTCTGGGAGCAGGTGATCCTCCTCCTAACACATTGTCAGGTCACTAGCAGCCTCGTGTTACCTCCTAACGCCTGAATCATTCACTTCACTTTGTCTCGTCACACGCATTTTATCATCTCACATCTTCACGAGAAGACAAGGGGGTGAGTACAGGATAATAAGATATTTTGAAAGAGAGGCCACATTCACCCAACTTTTATTATAGTATACAGCATTTTTATTATAGTATATTATTATAATTGTGTTTATTTTATTACTAGTTACTGTTGTTAATCTTTGGCTGTGTGTAACTGATGCACTAAACTTTATCATAGATAGGTATGTTTGGTAAAAACATATTATGGATAGGATTTGGTACTATCTGCAGTTTCAGGCATCCATTGGGGGTCTGGGAGTGTACCTGCGGATAAGGAGGGACTATTATATTTCCTGGACTACCGGGCTTGAGGTTCACAGAAAACAAAACTATAAGTAAAAACTGAAATTACATTTTATAACCATGATATCAGTATGCAAGTAACATCACTTTGGAATACTTCTAAAATAATACACTAGAAAGAAGACAAAACAGATTTTAGTCAGGGTTCTTCAGGCAAACAGAATCAGTAGACATATATAAGAGCCGATTTATTATAGGAATTGGCTCTTGTAATTCTGGAGGCTGAAAAGTTCCATGATCCACCATCTGCAGGGTTGAGAACCAGGAAAGCTGGTGGCATAATGAGAACCTGAGGGCTGCTGATATAAGTCCCAGAGTCTGAAGGCCCCAGGATCAGGAACTCCGATGTTGTAGGACAGGAGAATGTGGGCATCCCAGCTCAACAAAAGAGAGAGACAATTTGTCCTTCCTCTGCCTTTTTTTTTTTTTTTTTCTCTTGGGACTCTCAAGAGATTGAAGGATGCATACCCACATTGGTTAGGGTAGGTCTCTACTCAGTCTACTGTATCAAATTCTAATCTGTTTGAGAAACACCCTCACAGACCCACCCCCAAAATAATATTTTACCAGTGATCTGAGCATCCCTTAGCTCAGTCAAGTTGACAAAATTAACCACCTGAAGATCTTCCTCGATAACTTGTCTAAAAGCTGCTGTGTAAATAACTTATCTAAAGGCATTGATGGTTCAGATCATCAGCAGGCACAACACGCCAAGAGCAGAGAAGATCTTGGTCTTGCCATCGTCAGATATTTAGTGGGGAGCACTGAGCGAGAGCTGCGTAGCCTGTAGATTTGAGATGCAGATGGCAGTGCCTAGTGGAGTATCCGCACGGTAGTGTCAGCAGCACCGTGTCGAGACAGCAGTCTCTGTAGGGGTCGTCCTTGGTCAGGAACCATGCAAGAACAAGGCTGGAGATTCTGGCAACTGGTTTAGTAATCCCGATGCCAGGCAGAAGCCACTATTCTCAGGAAACACAACCAACGCCTTGTAAAGCAATTGCTACAATTAACAGTTAGGAAGACAGTGCACACATGACCAAAGAGAGTGGACCTGTTTCTGGGGTATGTTCCAGAGGGTTATTTTCTCTGGGATTTGCCTGCCTTCACAAAGATGATTCTACTGACCTCTCAAACCGTTCCCTTTTCTGATCTCTAAGGATCCAGACATGGAGCACACACTAGGCTTTTTTGTATATAAATTGCTTTACTCAGGTTCTTTGAAGATGAAAGTTTACATGATAGCATTTCAAGAGGAGTTAAAACTAACTCATGGTTACGCTACTGACATTGTATTGCTTACAGCTTCTTCTTAAAGTCGGTGTGAGAGAGAGAAGGGTGGAATAGATTTATGGAAAGAACACGAGCATTGGTACAAGAGATTAAACACTGATTGGGAATGTTTTGAAGTATGAATTGGGGATTCCCAGTTTCACTGCTATCAGCTTTCCGGGACAAATAGAATGGCAAGTTCCGGGACCATTAGGAGAACTCACATGATTACCCTGCAAAATCACCTGTAGAAACCCAGACTGATATTTTGTAGTTTTTCTTTGCATTGGCTAATCTGTTCTTCCTCAAGATAGCTTGATGCTTTCTACGACTCCAGTCAAGTCCTGATTCAAAAGTCACCTTCTCAGTGAGGATTTCCCTGTTCAGACTCTGCATATTCCAGAACTTCACCCATTGTGACATTTCCTATCCTTCTTCCTAGACTTTGTCACTCTCAAATATGTCATTTATTTCACTCATTTATTTGGTTTTCTGTTTGTCTCCCCGCTCCCCAACCCCAGTAGAATGGAGGTTCCTTAAGATGACTTGGTTTCGTCTCTTTGGTTCGCTGCTACGTCTCCAGTACCTGAAACAGTGACTGACATGGAATAGACACTCATTAAGTATGCGTTGACAAATTAAGTCATGAAGAGAAATTTTAATATTGTGAAAAAAATACAGCAAATTTAGTCCAATGGGATGAAAAAAAAGCTGTGTATTATTATCATCAGGGGTGTTTTATTCCTACAATATGTCTTCCTGCAACCAGTGCAGTTGCATCTTGGCTCATCCTCCTGCTCCCATCTCCTTTCATAGCACGTTCTCCACAGAAGAATAAAACCCTTGATGTCTATCCCCGGTCCTCCTAGGAACTCCCATTACTCTTTAACTAAACCTAGCATCCTCCCCCAGCCCAGCACCCCCAGCCTTCCGCCACCCTGTCCACACGTTCCGCGTGCTTCACTCTTCTGCCTTGTTGGCTTTCTTCACCTTCCAGAAGTCCGCCTCGTTATTCTACTTCATAGTATTTGTGCCTGTTCCACTGTTTTGTTTTTTTTTTCTGTTTGGAACAAGCCTCAGGCTGGTTTCTGTGCATCAATTATGGCTAAACATTTTATATTTCCGATTATAGCATTTTGAGAATAAAGATACATAATTATAATAAAAAAGAACATAATAAAAAGAACACATTAACATTTTGGATAATGATAGATATTCATATCATAAACATATATTTATGAGTATCTGAAGCTTGAGGCCACTTATATCAAAGCTTCATTTTTGCATCAAAAAAATAATTACATACCTATTAGCAATGAACCGGAGAATTGAAAGGGTAATAAGAAGTTACAACCATGGTAGTAGGGAGATATAAAATGAACGCCCCAGTTTGTTAGGAGACTAAAGTAATATCTAGTATTTCTGGACTCATACCATGTCGAGCACTATTTATATCAATGGGGTCTTCACAACGGAATTTCAATGTAGGTATTAGTGTGATCATTTTATAGATGGGAATGCTGGAAATCAGATGGTCTAAGTTCATTCTTCAAGATCTCACACATAGAAAATGGGTTCCTAGGGCAAGAATACATGTTCAAATCTCATGCTGCCTTTCCAAGATGAAAGAATTTTTGGATGGAAAAGGGGCACTGTGTGGGTGAGGGGTTAATCAGAGCTCTCTGTGGTCAGAAAAAGCTTTCTGCAGGAGACGGCATTACACGAAATCTGGAAGGACCAGGGACTGCAAAACTGAGGCTGAGAAAAAAAAAAGAAAAAAAGGTTCTTTCTAGAAAATGCAAGCACTTCAAAATAGAACAGAGTCTGAAAGAGTGGACAGACATTCAGTGGGGAAACAGAGATGTGTGCAATGCAAAGAGGTTTGACTGAATCCTGTGGGTTACCACATTGTTAGGTAAGTGTTTCAACAAAATTATACTTTGACCACTGTATAACAAAGATTGGAATAAGGAAGGAAGCCTGGCATATTCCAGTGGAAAGGTGATGAGGATCCTGAAAGCAGAAACAGGGATTACACATGGAGAGCACTAGAGACGGAATACGTATTTCACAGGTAAAATCAATTGGAATTATGGATTGCTTAGATATGGGACTTGAAGCAGAGTTTAAAATAAAACCCAAGATTCTTGTTAAGATGACTGAGAGGATTGCATGCCATTAGGAATTTAACAGGAAGAACAGGTTTTTAAGGAAAATACATTTCCTATGTTACTTTTAGTTTTAAGTGCCTGAGGAACATTGATACACTCACTAAACCATTTAAAATACAAGTTTGGAGCCTGACGTACAGTTTAGCTATGGCTCTGAAGACAATGGCATGGTTTAAATCCCAATCTGACCATTTAAAGTCTGTGTAACTATGGATAAATGATTTAATTTCTTTGAACTTTAGTGTGTTCATCTGTCAAATGGATAAAGTTACAATACCATATAGTGTCCCCATGATAATTGGATATTATAATCTATAAAGAGCATGTAGAGCTTTACCTAGCAGGTGTATTTGTGGGTGTGGCTACAGTTTTTGTTACTCCCCCTTGTTATTTTGTTTGGCAGACACACACATCTATGAGTGGGTTAATATATTAGTTGGTGGAAGTTGAAGACCTGGGATGAATGAGATCAAATAGGAAGACTGGATGACAGGAGAGAGGAAAGCTAAGAATGAACCCTTGGGAACATCTGCACTTAAGAAACAGAAAGAAAACTGAAAATGCGCTTGGAAATAATTAGTCTGAGGACTGGAAGAATACAAGGGAGTGAGCATTGTTTAAGGAGCCATAGGAGCTGATTAAGAAGCGAGGGATTAACATGTTAAATGAGGCAGAGGTATAAAGGAAAATAAGTGATTTGTCAATTTTGAGATAGTAGAAGGGTTTCAATAGAATGGTAGGGTCAGAAGAGCATAAGACACCAGATTGTAGTAGTTCAGAAATTCCTGGGAGGTCTGGAAGTGGAGACAATGGGAATGGGCTACTCATCATTCTTTAAATATGAAGGCAATGCCGATACTTGGTGGGGAAGGTCATGGGACGGTAAGAGGGAAGAGCATCTAAGGGGAAGGTGGATGAATCTGTTTTTGAAACTTTCAAAATGTTGTGATGGCGTAGTTGATGTCGTGTTATCATCTTTGCGATTAATAAGATAGTCAATTAAAAATGAGACCATTACTACAAATGTCAATAGCTGTATCTGTTTATTGATATATATAGTAATATAGAGAGGAAAGATATACAGTGTGTTCAAAAAGTAAAAACAAAAACAAAAACAAAAACCGAGAATGAACTTAATTTTAAATTTGTTTTAACAGCTTTATTGGTATTTAATTTACATAACATAAAATTCACCCATTTAAAATGTACTATTCAGTGATTTTAAGTAGATTTCAAGAGTCGTGCTGTCTATCTATCTATCACTGTAATCTAATTTCATGCCCCATCTGTGCCCTCCCAACCCTGGCTATAGGAAAACACAAATTTACCTTATTTTCTATAGACTTGCTTATTCCGGACATTTCATATAAATAGAATCATATCATGTATGGTCCTTTGTGATGAACTCATTTCATTCAGAAGATGTTTTTGAGGTGTATCCACATTGTAGTGTGAAACAGTACTCCATTCTCTCTCTCTCTCTCTTTTCTGAATAATAGTCCATTGCATGGATATGCCACATTTACTCATCTGTTGATGGACGTCTGGGTTGTTTCTGGTTTTTGGCTCTTTTGAATAATTCTGCTGTGAGCATTCACGACCACATTTTTGTGTGGATGCATGTTTTCATTTACTTGAGTATATCACTGCGTGTAGAATTGTCAGGTCACGTGGAAATTCTTTAAGTGTTTGAGGATCTGCCAGACTGTTTTCCAAAACAGCTGTCCCATTTTACATCCCTCCAGCTTCCAGTTTCTTCACATTTTTTCCCAATTCTTTTTTTTTAAAGATTTTATTTATTTATTTGATAGAGAAGACACAGCAAGAGAGGGAACACAAGCAGGGGGAGTGGGAGAGGGAGAAGCAGGCTTCCCACAGAGCAGGGAGCCCGATGGAGGGCTCGATCCCAGGACCCTGGGATCATGACCTGAGCTGAAGGCAGACGCTTGCTTAGTGACTGAGCCACCCAGGCATCCCCCCTTTTTTTCCCCAATTCTTATTTTCTTTTTTGTTGTTATTCTAGAATGAAATTGACTGCAGGTAATAATTGCATTTTCATATAATATTCTTCAATTTTTAATCTGTAGATACTTTTTGAGTAAAGGGAAACTAAATTTCAAGCCATCCAATTCCATTGTGAATCAGGAAGAAATGTACCATAAAGACAGTACACTATTTTCTCTGGGATCCCAGATTTTGGGGGTTGATAGGGTATCTAGAATATGTGCGGTTGTGTGCGTGATAACAAGGACATCGTTTCTGACAGTTGTGGCAGGGTCAACAGCATAGTTAATTTGTTAGAACAGAAGTGGCCTCATGACCACTGTCCAGTGGTTTATAGAGCTCCGAGCAGCTGGGTCAGACGCAGAGTCCACTGGGATCAGGCATGTGGTAGGATTGTCTTTGTCTTATTTCTTCAGTTAGATTTTTGTTGTCATCCTGGATTTTGCCTAGCACTTCTTGTTCCTGCCCTTTTTGGGAACCTACCTGCTGATTCTGGGAGCTACTTTAAAACCTTTTAACGGATTTCCTTTCTGTTTTAATCAGGAAAAATCAGTATTCCTTACTTGTAACTAAGTATCCTCTGCCGTAAATCTGTGGTATTATTTTCATCACTGATGAGACAGGATACCAAAGCTGCCTGTTCTTTTCATGGAAAAGGTAATATCAAAGAAATATTATTCAGGAAAGCTAAAGGAGATCCCTTATTAACAGCCGATTTCTTTGTAATAGCCACAAGCTGGAAATGACCAAGATGTGCTTCAATAGGTGAATGGTTAAATAAACTGTAGTGTATTCACACCCTGGAACACAACTCGGCAAGATTAAAAAATATATATATTATAACAAAAATTTGGCTGAATCTGCAGGGAATTTCACTAGATGCAAAAAGTTGATTCTAAATAGTTACATACTATGTGATTTCATTGAATAACTTTTTTGACATGACAAAATTATAGAAATGGAGAAAAAATTCTTAATCACCAGAGCTCAGGAATGAAGGGTGGTGCAGGGAGTTTTGTAATAAGAGGCAACATCAGGGATCCATGTGGTGAAAATATTTCTATCCTGACTGTATCAATAATAATATCCTCCTTGTGGAAATAGTTCTCTGGTTGTACAAAATGTTACCATTGGGGGAAAAAGAGTAAGGATACATAAGATCTCTCTGTGTTGTTTCTCCAGGTGAATCTTTAATTATCTCAAAGCAAAAAAAGTTTAATAAAAAAGTGCATTGAAAGGTAGGTATTTTCTATTGAGAAAAAGACCCGATCTGAAATGATTAGAACCTTATTGTTTTGATATATGAATTTTCCAAAACAAAATATATATGATTATGTATGATACAAAGTTGCTTATTGCATTAACTTTTTTTTTTTTAATCGCAAGGAATTTGAGATACCTTGTTGTCTTGTTGCCCTGGATATAATTTAGCTTCCTGACCCTTGGGGGATGAAACAGATAAAGTTTGGGAAAAAAGCCTTCTTTAACCTATAACATTCATCCCAGATCAATGACATTTCATTTAATATTTTGAATATCAAAGAGAAATGAAAGCTGCATTATTTCCTTTCAACAAATAAATGAAAGAACTAATAACATCTATCAGTTATGTGCATACTGACACAATCAATGAAAAATAATTTGGGGCAAGCCTATTTTGAAAACTTCAAGGGTCATTGATTTTTTTTTAAATATAGAAATGTTACTTTACTGATGAAAACAGTATTTGAAAGAAAAATCTCAGATTTTCCTCCCTGGTGGCTGGAAACCACTGCTGGCTTGATATCATGTCTGATTTGGGGTATTTGATAAAGAAGAAAGCCTCAACTCTGAATCATGATTTTTTTTTAAAGATTTTATTTATTCATTTGAGAGGGAGAGAGACGGAGAGAGCATGAGCAGGGAGGAGAGGCAGAGGGAGAGGGAGAAACAGACCTCCTGCTGAGCCGGAAGCCAGACATGGGGCTCGATCCCAGGACCTGGAGATCATGACCTGATCTCGAAGGCAGACGATTAACAGACTGAAGCACCCAGGTGCCCCTGAATCATGATTTTTCATGAGCTGCTTTGTCATCAGAGATTCTGACAAAAACTCTTAAAAGTGTATTTTTTTTTTTTTTGGCTGCCCTGAAATTTGTCAGTGTACATAATGTCAGGACCTTCTTAAGAGTTTTGCTAAGAAAGGAAAGTATGATAGACTATATAAGGCTTTCAAGAAAACATCTTGGAACACCGGTCGAAATTCAGGCAAAATTAGTTTTTTAGAACAAAAAATACAGTATAATTCTCAGGCTAATGTAGGGAGAATAAATTTGGCCCGAATAATACTTGGATCATTTGGCTACATAATAAGCTAAAATCAGCTTTATTTAAGGTTCTGTGGTCATCACTATAGTGATGCTGAAAACAAATATGAGCTCCTCTGGCTAAATTGCTGTTGTTCAAGAAGAGATTAAAGACAGATATCAATTCAGTTTTCCCAGTGCTAGAAAAGTTAAGCCTCATGTAGGCCAGGATCAAAGTCGGTAAAGACTTACCCATTTATTAACTGGCAGACTCTGCAAACACCTTAAAACACTGCAAATAATTCTGAGTATAAATTCTTAGATGACCTTAAATATGAAATAGAAATTCAAAATCCTGTCTTACTGACACAAATAGGGACAGTGAGGAAGAACCTGCCAGAGATAATCTCCTTGAATTGAGGACAGAGAATATAATAGGTATGGCTTCCAAGTAGCAGCCTATAGTCCTTTGAGATGAAGCTGTGGTCCTCCAGCTGTGTAATCAATGGCAACTCCAGGTTTGTGTTTTGTGTTTTGGTATTTAATTACCCAGATATTATAGTCAGGTTGTTCTCTTACGTATCAAAATGAAAATTCAAAAATGATTAGATGATATTGTTAAAAAAAATGATGTTACAGTATTGTTGAAGAATGTGATTTCAGTTTTGTTTAAAACCACCAACTATAGGGGCACCTGGCTGGCTCAGTCCATAGAGCATGTGACTCTTGATCTCAGGGTTATGAGTTCGAGCCCCACACTGGGTGTGGAGATTATTTTTAAAAATTTTAAAAAATAAACACAACCATCAACTATAACTATGTGTAAGTTTGCTCATGTAGGATTTTCAGATTTTAGGGACAAATTGTCAGGACATACCAAAACAATAATAGTAATAGTTATCTCTGGGGAGTGAGATTGGGAAAAGCAATCAATTATGTAGCTCCATTACTTTTGGAATAAAAAATATTAAGTGTATGAATAACAGAGGTGGAATATATATTATCAAGACTAAGTCTAAGACTTGAACATTTCAGCTTTTTTTTTCAGGAAAACAAAATCTCACAGAAATCTACTTTTGTGTGGAAATTAAATTTGTGGGGTTTTTTTGTTTGTTTTACTTGGAAAATCTTGAATTATTGTCTTTTTTAGGAAGAAGCAAATGGTTTCATGAAAAAAATAAAAAGAGAAAGAAGTGATCTTTTATGAAGGTTATATTATAGTGTCCATGTAAAGAAATAACTTTCTACATACAATAAAATAAGTAAGCAAGAATTTGAGGTTTGAGATTTTTTTTCCTTTTAGGACATGGACACATACCTTTATATAATATTCTTGAAGGGAATCAAGGCTCTAACTGATTAAGACACACTGATATACAGGATATTGAAATGGGGTCTTCATCTTATTTTTATGTGCATCCACTTGTAACTGCAAACTCTACTACTTCTAGTCAACAGGATAATAGATCCCTTTCTAGTTCTCTACTCAGTGTCTCCTTCCTTCCTTCCCTTTCTCCTCCCTCCCTCCCTCTTTCTTTCTCCTTCCTTCCTTCCTTCCTTCCTTCCTTTTTCTTTCTTTCTTTCTTTCTTTCTTTCTTTTTCTTTCTTTCTTTCTTTCTCTTTCTTTCTTTCTTTCTTTCTTTCTTTCTTTCT